>NC_043711.1:69195370-69249386 GCF_006229205.1 Suricata suricatta
TATGTTTGCACTCATAGGTTTAACAGGAGACCAGGAGAAACCTAATGGAGGACCAGGGGGAGGGGAAGGGGAAAAGAGAGGTGGGGAGAAAGAGGGAAGCAAAACCTGAGAGATTATTTAATACTGAATATGAACTGAGGGTTGAAGAGGGAGGGAGAGGGGCAAGGGAGGTGGTGGTAATGAAGGAGGGCACTTGTGGGGAAGAGCACTGGGTGTTATATGGAAACTAATATGACAATAAACTATTAAAAAATTAAAGTAAATGTAATTGATTCTTTGCTAGTAATTAGGTTAATATCAATCTACTACTAGCAGTATTTGCAAAGGGAGGGTTTTTCTAGAAAAATTTAACAGATAGACAAAATTAATTTTAAATGGCAGATATTAAATATACTTAATTAAAAACATGTATTCTTTTAATTAATAAAAACACATGCACCTGAGAACACATGCCCCCTGAGTCAGCTCTTTCTTCATAGATAATGCAGTAAATTACAAGCCTCCTCAGATTGAATAACTCCACTTCATATTTGGCAGCATTAAAATGATTGTGCTTTTCTGGTGTTATTTGAGTTTATTATATTTGGTATATGGCTATACCAGCCAGAGACTCATCTTAAAGCATACAGTTATTATTTCAAAACACAAGCCAAACAAAACATAGGTGTACAGTTAAGGGAAAGACATCTTTGCCACAGATTAAATGCAATGGACGGCCCAGACAAACTCTTCCCCAAAAGGCAAATGCCAGCACTTTTGCAAATTGGTAAGTGGGACTGCAGAGTGATTTTTCCGAGCATTTTAAAGAAGTAGAATATTCACATGTTCTTTTATCTACTTCTGCTTAATAAGCCACAGTTAAAACCTTGTATGTTTGCTCAGGAAACTATAATTTGGGCAATGCTCAGTGGGAATAACACATCTCTACCACATGAAGTATCAATAGGAGCAGATAGACACTAGGGCTGGAAGACCCGCTTCCAAGATAGATTACTCACACTGTAGACAAGCCTGTGCCACATCTTGGTTGCTTGGGGCATGGCAAGGATACTTGGTTTCTCTCTACTTGGGCTTCTCTTTGGGGCAGGTTGGGCTTCCTCCAAGATTGGTGGCTGGGTTCCAAGAGCAAGTGTTCCAAGAGGACTGGGTTCAAGCCACAGACTTCTTGTTACTTAGTCTCAGAAGTTCCAGATTATCTCCTCTGTCTCATGCTATTAGCCAAGGAAGTCATTAGGTCCAGCCAAGATTCAAACATCTCAATGGGAAATGTCCCAAAGAATTTGTAACTATCCTCCATCTATCACATCACATGTCCAATATGTCACTATTACCAGGAAATGCCTTTTCAGAATGGCCATGTGCCCTGGAAGAAAGCTTCCAAAAATCCAATTATTCCAGAGCTCCATCTGGGGCTCAGTCTAAGGCCATATTACTCAGTCACATGGATCAATTTTCCTTAAAATCAGAGTTGTTTAAAGTGAATAATGGAGGTGGGGGAGCCAATGCATTGATGTAGTGTATCCATGAGCGGGCTGTGCTGCACAGGGGAAGCTCTGGTATATGCAAGTTTGGTGCCATTTGGTGATAAGCTCAAATTGTCATTAAGAACACTAAAAATAAGCAAGCAAAACAATCCACAATACCTTTAACTCACACTGACTTCACCCTTCAAAGCTGGGTTAAGTTACCCTCTTTGCTGTAGAAGGAGGTATGAATCCCATTTCTATTTACATCTTGTGGTTAGAGAGGCAGTGTGGACTAAATAAAGACTTGGGTTGTAGAATTGGACAAATCTAGTTTCCAAAGCTAGACTTAATAGTTGTGAGCTGATGACCATGGCTAACTTAAACTTCCTCTTTCTTCTAAGCCTCTATCCTGAAACTTTCTGTTTCCTTCATCAGACCTCTAAAATGAGTCTGATAATAATAGTATTTACCTCAGAGGAATGTTGTAAGATGATGAATCCAAAGCACTTACAATGCCTGGGGCTATCATAATGGTTACTGACTAAAGTTGCCCCCAAAGGTTATTTATTATAGGCTAACATGTATTAGAAGTGGGAGCATGATATTTTAGAGTATTTTTGATCACAGTGAATTCATAAGCCTCTTTCTTTTCTTTGATAACTTAGGCAACTCAGGAATTATTTTCTTTGATAACTTAGGCAACTGGAATTATTTTCAGTTCTTAGTAAAGACTTCTAGGCTTATTTTAATGGAAAGCAGCTAATACCATGGGGTCCAGGGCAATGTACTGGAGTAAAAAGCCCAATTTGGCTGAGAGGTATGATCTAGAGTTTATGTCCCAGTTTTCTTCTAGCTGGGGAAGTTGTTTATGTCCTTAGAGTCTCAAGACCTCATCTATACAAACATGGCTCATAATATCCATTTGGCAGTATTACTATGAGAATTAAATGAGGCAGATTTTATAAAAGGACCTGACAGGTAGCAGTTACCAATAATCTTATATACTTATAATACTTATTATTCTTTTCTTTTCCCTCTCCTCTCTTCTCCTTTCTTTTTTGCTTCATGCCCAGTGCAAAGCCCAATTTGAGGCTTGAATTCACGACCTTAAGACCCTGAGATTAAAACCTGAGCTGAGATCAAGACTCACACACTTAACTGACTAGGCCACCTAGGCACTTACTGGCCTTACAATTATTACTGATGAGATAAAAATAATTAGATTATTCCAACTAAGTTTCAATTTGCTTTTGTACCTTACAGACACAATATGAGAAAATGATCTTTCTCTTTCCCTTCTCATGGAAACTGATTCTAGTATATTCCTTTCCTTTCCTCACTCCCCTGCTCTTCTCTTTCCATTTCTTACCTTTTGTATTTCCATTTGGACTTTCTTCATATCATTGGCTATTTTTTCTTTGGTTTTGTACATTTTTCTGTATTGGTCTACAAAGTTTTTTATATATTAAGAAATTTGCATTTTGAGATATGAATTGCAAGCATTTTACTAGTCTGTAACCTGTCTTTTGATTATTTTATGGTGCTATTTTTGTTTTGTTGCCATGCAGAAAGAAATATTTGATTTTTATGTAGTCAAATTTTTAACCTTTTCTTTTATGGTTTCTGAGTATTATATTATAGCTATAGTTTCTACATGCAAATATTACTGAAAATTTATACTTTTAGCACTATTATGGATTAATTTTAACAACTGAATATAATATTTATATGTATGTTTCATGTGCTAGTATAAAACCACTCTAAATCTTGCACTGCATAACATGGTTTATTAGTTGATACTGCTGGTTCCCTCTCAATATCATTCTTTTTAATAACTGTTATTTATTCTTGCTCATTAATTTTTGTACATTATTTTTAAAAGTCATTTGTCTGGTTCAAAAAATTTATGTTGTTTCATTTACTGGGCTCATATGAAATTTATGGATCAATATAGGCAGAATTAACATATTTTTCATCTTTTCTTCCTATCCATGAGGATTGTATGCCTTCCACTTATTCCAGTTTTCTTTTATGTCCCTCAGCAGCATTTAAATGCTATTGTTCAAAATTGATTTCCTCTTAAATTGATTTTTACTTTACTTCTTACATCTATTCCCAAGTACAACATGTTTCTGATGCTATTGTAAATGGAGCTTTTACTTCAATTACACTTTCCAATTGATTTTTATTCATTGTTCTTTGTGACATCTTTTTTTATACAGAGTTTTAGATTTTTTTGTGTAGGTAAGATTTACTAAAATTTTCTTCAAAGTTTCTACTTTTTCACTTTCTTCGAGTGCAAAGGGAGAGAATCAAGGCAATGATATTCAACCATGACATACACCTTTTGTTTTCTCCATTGCCAGCCACAGTAGGAAATTCGGTTTATGTTGCTTAAGAGCATAATCTAGTCTTCCATAATTAGGCTGCAAGATAATCCATAAGCCTTGTTCTAGAAGTCACCAGATATAAAACCCACACAGCCTGAGAAAACCACGTCTGATCAAGCTAATTTTCTTCTCAAAACTACCTCATTACAAAAATATATGGCTATACACTTTTGTTGCTCTATCTCTTGCATTCGGATGATTTCTTACTATAAGCACTTATAGCTCAGTTTGAGGGCTTTCTCTGGTCATATGTACTCAGGCTAGAAGTGCTATGTGGTTAACGTACCTGAGAGCATCCCTCAACTGATGGTGGACAGGAGTTCATTGATATATACCTTTTTTTCTTGTGACTTAATTGGAACAACTTCAAGACATATTCTACAACATCATTGAATTGTTCCCCCAAAATCTGAGCCTTAGTTGCCCACAGTGGTAACCTGTTCATGAACGTATTTGCTTCCTTGTTTTCTGTCTCACTTAACCATAATCCTACTTCCTGAGTTCACCTTTCAAATAAATTTGCACTCAAATCCTTATGTCTGGGTCTGTTTCTTGGGGTATGTAAATTAAGACAAAGGTATTTTATGATCTTATCCTGCCTACTTTTACAGGCCTATTATCTGCTTGTCTCCATCAAACATCCTAAACTTAGTCCCATTAACCCAGCCTCCAAAGATCAAACACATCTTAATGTTTGTCTTGATGTTTTGTATCTTTTTAAGACCATTCCCTTTGTTAGAATGCCCTTTTATGACTGTTTTCCTGCCTACTCTGCCTTTAAGAGTCAGGCCAATAGTGACTTCTTTGACTTTCTATCCTGGGTCAGATGCCTCCTCCTCTATACTCCCAAATATGATTCATATACCTCTGCTTTTCAAAGATGGTCACAAAAATTCCTCCAGTCCCTCAAAACCTTTTGCAAGCTCACTCCATTATGAAACAGCCCATTTCCCTTCCCCTTGCATCAGGACTGGCCTTCTGACTAACCTTGACAATGGAATGTGGCAGAAATGAATCTAAGCCTTACAAGGACTTGTCATTTCCATTTTCACTCTCTTTGAAGCCAGCCTTCATGTAAAGAAGCTTGAGCTACTCTGTAGATATTGAGAGACCACATGGAGAGATTATTCTTGTGAAGGAGACACAAAGTGTCCCAGACAATAGTCAGTACCAAGGTCTCAGTGGGTCCCTATAGGATGCTCATTAAACACCATATGGAGCACAGACAGCCATTCCTACCAAGTCTTGCCTAAATTCCTAGCCTACAGAAATCAACAGCAGTTGTTTAAAATGATTGAATTTTGGGGTAATTGTTAGACAACAATAGATAACTACAATATCTATTATAGAACTTGTCATTAAATACTATAATTACTTATTTACTTGTCTGTCACATTTGTGAGCTACTATAAATGAACAGACTATTTTCATAATAGCTGTGACAACTGACATATGGGAATGATTTACAATGGTGAGCCTGGGTAAAAATGGGATTTCTTTTTTTTTTTAATTTTTTTAATGTTTTAATTTATTTTTGATACAGAGCATGAGAGGGAAAGGGGCAGAGAGAGAAGGAGACACAGAACAGGAATCAGGCTCCAGGCTCTGAGCTAGCTGGCAGCACAGAGCTGGACATGGGGCTCGAACCCACGAACATGAAATCTGACCTGAGCCGAAGCCGGAGGTTTAATTGACTGAGCCACCCAGGTGCCCCCAAAATGAGATTTCTTAAGGAGATCACAAAGAAACCTTGCCACACTGGAGATTTTTTAAAGGAAATGAGTACCAAAAACCAAAAAGTCCTAGAGAATGATTATGAAAGACAAGAGTAGATGAAAATTCAGAGCAATCGCAAGGGACCTACAGAATGTGTAGTTTGTGAATCTTCTAATAATTGGTAAGATTATTGACCCATATTTCAATCAGTATACAGCCTAGATGGGCCCCACAGTCATGAGTATTTACAAGGGCCTGTCAGGTAGCTATCACTCTGTGCAATTAAACTGTAAGTCATTGTTCTCACTCTCTAGAAGAAGTTAAGGGTAGCAGAAAAACAGATGTACCAGCACATTGTGGACTTCAGGAGGATATGAAACAGCGGGGAGAACAGAAGGCCCAGTTTCGAGGGTTTTGACCGAGGAAACATTTCCATGAATCTGCTTCATCTTTTCCCTTCATGTAGCATTTACTGAGCACCACCTGGGCATGGCACTCACTCTCCCTCGTAATACTGAAGCCTTGCCAAATTGAGAGAAGTTTCTCACATGCTCCATACTCTGTCATGCCTCACAGCCTTTGCTCTCTTCCCCTTCCTTCCTGGAGTGATTTATGACCCATGCTTCCATGCCCTTCACCTAGCAACACTTATATTAATCTCTGGAGCTCCTCCCCCTTCTTTTCCTCATTTGGTCCCCAGGGGAAAAAAAAACCATTTGCTCTGCCATTTCAAATGTCTCCATACTCAGTGTGAGTCCTCCCTGATCTGCAAAGCCATCACTGACCACCCCAACCTGGGGTTTCCTAGCATGTAGTGAAAACAGAACTGGTTTTGGTGCAACATGGATTTGGGTTTAAATCCTGGTTATGACTTCATGCTGTTTAGGATTCTGCACAAGCTCTTTAATCTCTTATGTTTCCTCATATGTAAATTGGGCGTGATGCCACCACTTCATGGGGATGTAACGAGGGTCTGGGAGATCTCTATGTAAAGTGTTTAGCTGAGTTCTCGTATGTGGTACACCAGTGGTACGTGTCATTTTTCCCTTCCTCTCTGAACTTCTGGTATTAAATATCTGCACTACTCACTTGTCCTCAAATCATAGTTGTTCTGTGACAGCTCTCATCCCATACCACCATTTAACTTAATGTTATTCCTTATTCAATTTTAATATAAACTTTCTCCTACTAGCTGAATTATAACTTTTTTATAAGTTTATATGTCTCAAGAACAACAGATTCTTAATAAATATGGGTGCATGAATGAATAGACAGTGGGGTAAGCAGCTACCTCATAGGCCTGTCTATACCACACTTTGTAAAGCACAGAATTCCAGGTCAAAAACTCACTGAATTAGAGTAACTCTAATTTCAGGATATTTTTGTTTCCAGGAAAGAAATGGTTAGGGAAAAGTTCAACAGTTTTCCTTCATCCTACAGGATTGGTGTAACAGAGGAAAATGAAGATGCCATCCCATGAAAAAATAACTCAGAGGCAATGCAGTATTATGAACAATGAAGACACAAAGACTACCTTTCAGCTCCAGGTTTTGTTAATATACATGTATGACCAGATCAGAAATAACGAGTGGGCATGAAAGAGCAATTATGTGAAGAGTGATCCCCAATTAATTACATGGGAATTAATTATGTAAGCCAATAGGAAATATCAAGTTTGGATTAAGATATTAAAGGCCCTTCCATCATTTAGATGGATACACTCATGAGGAGGGAGAACAAATCCTCTGTGACTGACTGAGGCTCCATCTGTCAGAAGTAAGAGGTAGGATGATGTATTAAAAGTGAATGAATAAATGGACTTAAATCAGTGATGAAAACCAAAGATCAGTGCACCCTCAGGACATAGAAGGTTTAAAGAGAAGATAATATGAAATCGGTCAAGTTCCAAAAAAGCTCCAGAAAAGATCTCTAGAAGTTTTCTAGACAGAAGGAGTCTGCTCTCTTGATAATCTTGAAGTTGGGGTGGTGAGCTGCACTCCAGTGGGAGGTTGGCAAAGCCATGCTACACTGGAACAAAGAACAGGAGGGTTCTTGAGAGAGTGCCTCACGGTGATTTTCATATGCTTTTTTATGTCAAAGAATCCTTTGTTCAGAGTCTTACAAGGTCCTACAATATATAAAAGAAGCAGAGGTATTGCTGTATGATTGCAAAGAAGCAAGAGGAGAAAGTGTGAGGGGATCTTGGAAGAAGCTGGTAGAATCTTGGATCCCGCTTACTAGAACCTTATGTTTGGCAGAACGTGTTGGGAAGACCACTGGCCCAGGATATCTGTAAGCCTTTATGAACTGCTCTTGTCAACTGACAAGGTTGTTGGCTAAGATCCAAGTTGTTAAAGCCTTCCGAAGCAAAATGTACTAAAACTAGAGACTGAAGGTCATATGGTAAACATGACTTCATTCCCCTCAAGGTGGAAACAGGCCCTTGTCTGCCTTATTACACTGAGATCTCGGCAGGGTTTATTCTTTCTGGAAATATTTTTCAAGTCATAACCGAGACTCTCAGTGGAAGTCAATTTCAATTTAGTAACACCTAAATATATCTGAACCAACAGGTTCAGGATGGCTCTTCACAATGAGCTGTTAGAAGAGACAACAGCAGCCCTCATATTTCGTAAGAGAGCCCTTGATATCTGAGGATATTTTCAGTCTTACAGGACCGCTTAGTAATGAATCATTGGGGGGGGGAGGCGCCTGGGTGGCTCAGTCGGTTAAGCCTCCGACTTCGGCTCAGGTCAGATCTCACGTTTGTGGGTTCGAGCCTCACGTCAGGCTCTGTGCTGACAGCTAGCTCAGAGCCTGGAGCCTGCTTCTGACTCTGTGTGTCCCTCTCTCTCTCTGCCCCTCCCCTGATCATGATCTCTCTCTCTAAAATAAATAAATGTTAAAAAAAAATTAAAAAAAGTAATGAATCATTGGGATCTTGAGTTTCATCCTAAGAGGGAACGTAATCATTGAGTTAAGTTTCTAACCTCAGACACTAGAAGGCAGTTACAAAACCAAGATAAAGTAAAGAGACAGAAGAACAGCTTTGAAGGCCTTTCTGCCAAATGAGAGCCCTCAGGGTCATCCTGGCTGAGAGTGTAAGTTGGTCTGTGGCCAGTATTTCCAGCATGTCAGGAGTAGGGAGCATCTTGGATGGTTAGTAATCTGAATCAACACTTATTGACAAATAGATGGCGGATACTATTATGACTGGCCTCCTGGGAAAGATAGGAATTAAACGTTTTCTCTTCATTGCAGTAGGTTTCAGACACTCAGCTGAGAGACCACACCTGAGGTTTTTGGCAGACACTTCGAAGCCAAGAGTAATGCCTATTGTTAAGAAGGGAACACATTTTGGGACCACAACCTTTTCACACATGCTCCAGGCTCCAGAGTGGCCCTCCCCATCCATGTCTTTCAACTGGAAGCATGAATTTAATCCACTGAGAGGTGGACCGGCCCCCAGCCTGCTTTTCCTGTACTGTGATCTTAGAACAATCTGACCTTTTCCCTGGGTGGATGCTGGTTCCGAGGGGAGGGATGTGTCGGGCAGGGCTGCAGGGGTTCCCTGCCCAGCTCCACATTTCCTAAGAGTGAAGCCACCGGTTTGACTATGCTAATTTGCTCCTGAGGCAGGCAAGCTCAACCCTGCTGCTTTAGCAGAGGACATCATGTGAGAAGGAGGGAAAGGTGCCTTTCTCACAGGTACCTTATATACCTAGACTCCCTCTTTGCATGTGCTGATAACATTTTCTTAAGTTCCTCTTCCTCCTCGGTCCATCCCCATCAAACATTCTGTCAGAGCAAGAGCCCAAAACAGAGAAAAAAAAGTATCAAATGGGAAAACAATGAAACGCCTGTTTGGTTCCTGTGTGCAGCTTGCCACAATAAGCGACACTCTGAAGTGTCTCAGAAAGGAATGCCTGTGATGTTCTTTCAAAGAAGGACTCTGGCCCCAAATCAAGCTGTAAGCCGTGACAATGCTCCACTCAACACCAAAGAGAATTCGCCTTTCAGCCAGAGAGGCATTTCTCGTGTACTGGGGGAAAATGCCACCCACACCACGTCACCTCAGCACATTTACTATCAACCCCTCTTCCTGCTGAATCCCTAGGAACATAGCACACTGTGACTGTTGGGTGGACTGAACCTCAGCTCAGGAGTCCGCGCCCTCAGAACTCTGCCCCGCAAGATGTGCTGATGGGAAAGCAGACTTATAGGAGGCATGTTTGTATTTGAGCGAGTTTAGGGCTCTCTTACAGAAAGACATTCTCTGATTCATCCCCGCCTAAACTTTCCCTCCCATAGCCAAGCATCTGAAATTAGCTGAAGTGTCAAAACACTTTGGGAAAAGGCCTCTCAGCCAGGACAGCTTCACACCGGCTAGGGAAAGTTCAAGTCCTTCGGAGGAACCGGGCAAGGCGGGGCGGGGGTGGGCGGGGGATCGCCTCTTACCTGGGCTTCTTTCAGGATCCCATTTTTCGGGCAGTTTCCACCTTGCAGGCTGCGGCTCTCTTTCCTGTGATTGTGCAGATCCCCATTCCAGACGGCACCACCTCCGGGATTAGCCATTTGTGTGAAAGGATGGGATCCAGCGCTTTTCGCCCAGAGGTTCTAGGCAGGCTTTAGTTTTGAAGTTGGTCAGGGGATGGGAGGCAGCACTTTGGGCTGAGTCCGTGAAGGAATCCTACCGATCAGGCTTTCCAGAGGAAGAGCAACAGCCTATCTTTGGGGCAGATCTTTGAAACGAAAAACAAGTGGTTACCTTTACACTCCTCGGCTCAGATTGTGACCTTCAGGACCACAAACCTGCTTCCGAAACTGCAAAGGAGAGATTGCCCATGCTGGCTCCTTGGGGGAGCTTAGGAAATCTGGTGACTGCAAAACCCAGAGGCAAACTGCGAGGAGGCGGGCTGAGGGGTGGAGCATCTTTTAAAGACATAACACACACAGCACCGTCAAGGTCTCCTATGTGCAATCAGTTTCGAATTTACGTCTACCTCGACCCCTCCCTCCTGCATCTAATTACAAATTTTGGTTATAGACCAAGCTCAAAGTCAACGTTGTTTTCCCACAAGACAACACGCAGCAGTGGTTGCCTGGGCCAGCAGAGGGAGAGGAGAACTGGACGCTACTGTTTCACTATCACCAGGGATTTTAATTCCGATGGATGGCAGGGATGGTCTCATAGCAGGGTGAATGTAGTTAATGCCACTGAACTTTACACTTCAAAATGCTTAAAACGTAAATTTTGTGCGATGTGGATTTTACCATAATACAAAAATGGCAATAATAATAATAATAATAATAATCAGAACCCATCTGATGTTAAAGCCAGTGATAACGTGAGAGATATTAGTTCATCAAGAATTCCAGTAACACAAATCTGGGAGACAGAATATTTGGCTTCTGGTTAAGGCTGTGTTACTTTATCACGTGACCTCGGAAGAGCCGTTTACTTTCTTTTTGCCTTAGTTTCTTCACCTGTAAAAAGAGCCAGTGTCCGAGGGTGTAGCAGGAAAATAAAAGTGTGGCCTGGGTTTGTTGCTGACACAGGTGTTGTGAGGCAGACGGTGACTGCAGTGTCATAGTCCTGCACACCTCTGGTTTACTCATTAACTCTATTCTCTCTATGCTTTAGTTGCCAGGGGGCTCTTTTCTCCTACCATCAAATGGTATTGTGGATTGTTGGACAGTGTCAATCATTTACAGCCTGTTCAATCCTCAAGCCCACTGTCATGGGTGTCCTAAATCGAGACTTGTTTAACATCAGGTACTTAGAAAAAACAAAAACAAAAACAAACAAACAAAAAAAAGCCGGACATTTATTGGATCAATGGACAAATACAAAGACATACACAAGCAAAAAAACAACAACAACAAAACCCCCAGAAAAACAGAAATGGTCCCTGTTGTCAGAACCTCATTTCTTGCTTCTCAGCTCTCTAAGACTGGGTTTGTTTCCCCTCCAGCAAGATGTGGCTTATGGAGGACGTGATGATAATGCTTCTTCTAACCATGGTCTGCATGTGAGGGTTGCCAATTTTCCACCCCAGGGAGAGCTAAAGAAATAAGGTAAGATCTTACACCAAATGATGAGATGGGGCCAATGCCAAGTGTGCCCACCCTTTGTGTCTCATTCTCAGACTTTCTATTGAATCTCTCCCAACCTTTGTTATCAGAGCAGAGCTAGCTTTTCCCTGGCCTCTTTCTTCCATGATTGTTACGCTGGGAGTTGGGGGTTATTTATTTTGGCTTATTTCCTTCTAGACTTATGCAAAAGGGAGATGAAAAGGTAGGATAGGACACTGATGACTGCTGGCCTGACTACCCCATCTTACTTAGGGATACAGGTTGAAGGAGTACCTGGATGGCTTAGTTGGGCGTCTGACTCTTGATTTTGGCGCAGGTTTGTGGGACCCAGCCCCACATCAGGCTCTGCACTGAAGGCATGGAGACTGTTTGGGATTCACTCTCTCCTTCTCTCTCTGCCCCTCCCTTGATCATGCTTATGCATGCTCGCTCTCTCAAACTAAATAAACACAACTTTTTTTAAAGGAAGACAGGTGAAAGACACAGTGTTATTTTGACTCAGCTCTAATGATCCATACAAGGTTATTTTTGGAATAAAGATTTTTAGATAAAACTATCTAAATTCTGTACACTAGATGTTTATATCATCCCTCCTCCTTTTCTTTTCTTTTTCCTTGTCCTTCCCTTTCATCTTTCGATTTTCCTTTCTTCCTACTCTTCCTCCTCTTCTTTTTCCTTTTGTTTTTATTTTTTTTAACAAGAGGACAAAAACCATATATAAAGAATACATCTCAAAACAGAACTGAAATCTGCATCACTTTGTTTTTGCCCTACTCTCAATTACCAATGTTAAATCACACATCAAACTCAGGAAGTAGCTACTACATGTTCTTACTCGTAAAACTTTTCCACTCTACTTGCGATGTTGGAATATGTGAATTCCAATAGGCGCAAAATCATATTAAGACATCAACTATTTGGCATCAGGCAGTGTAGACATGCGTAATCATGATGGCTTTTGTGTCTTCAGGCAAAATAAGTGGGGAGGTTTGTTTGAATTGCGTTGTAGCTTTGATTTTTAAAGACGTTTATTACTATGGTCTCAATCTTTGTGTTCTCCTGAATTCATATGTTGGGATCATGACCCAAGTTTATGTTATTAGGGAGTGGGACAGTTGGGAGGGGATTAGGTCTTCATAAATGAGATTCGTGCTTTTACAAAAGAGGTCCCAGAGAGCCCCCTTGCCTCTGCAGCCATGTGAGGTTACAGTGAAAAGACAGCCATGTAAGAAGATTCTCACCAGACACCACATTTTCCAGTGCCTTGATCTTGGACTTCCTAGCCTTCAGAGCTGTGAGAAATAAACTTTTGTTGTTTCTAGCCACCCAGTTTATGGTATCTTGTTATAGCAACATGAACATACTAAAACCTCAACAACACTAAACGCCTACTAAATGTTGGGTATGATTTGGTGTCTCTGAATAACTAAGTGAACTTCCAATTAACCAGGAAACTTAATAAGCATTTCAAAAACTAAGTATCCAGTTATTTGCTATGCCTTTCCATACGACAATGAACAAGATGAACACAGTCTCCACCTTCACAGAACCAAGAGTTAGCAGTTATGTATCTTTCCAAGATACCTCATTAGTGAAAGTGAAAAGAAACCTATCCATCAGCATATTAAAGGCAAAGATGAAATTTGTTAATCATGGCCTTGTGGTGTTCTCTGAAGGAGGTTTTGGGCGCAGATGTCCACTTTTAGAAGTAGGCACAAAAGATGTTCAGAGGCTTGATAATATGTTCTGAAAATGTTGACAGAAAAGGGAAGAAATGAGCAAAGTAAATGGTCAGAATTATACAATGTCTAGAAATCTATTCTTTCTTTTTTTTAAAATTTTTAATGTTTATTTTATTTGTGTGTGTGTGTGTGTGTGTGAGAGAGAGAGAGAGCATGAGCAGGAGAGGGGCAGAGAGAGAGGGAGATACAGAATCTGAAGCAAGCTCCAGTCTTTGTGCTGTCAGCACAGAGCCCAATGCAGGGCTCCAACTCAAGAACCAAGAGCTCATGACCTGAGTTGAAGTCAGATGCTTAACTAACTGAGCCATCCAGGTGCCCCTAAAAATCTATTCTTTCTCTGTGACTCGGTCGTTTCCTCTGTAATGGAGGGTGACACTAATGCCAAAACTAAAGCTCCAACATGTTAAGTGACTTTCCAAAGCCACAATGGTATGTGGCAGAAGCAGGCCATGAACTCATGGGCTAGAATCTCTGGGTCTGGAGAATGTTCCTGTTCCCACATACCATGATATCTCTCCTTCAGCTGCTGTCTGAAGAATCATCAACCACTATGAAGAGAAATAACAAAAATTGTTACAGGTTGAGACATTTTATTGCATTGGCCAAATAATAAATACATTTTTATTTTGTCCTCCCGATCCATGAAAATCCTGTTTATTAAATAGATGCAAAGATCGAATGACATCTCTATACCTCCTCGGATTTGATAGTCTGGGATTCCTCTACAGAGAAATATTTAAACGTCTTAAAGAATTCAGTCTAGAAAAGTTTCAGTGCAGGGATAATTAGATCCAAAGATTTTCTAATTAATAAACATGATACCAGAGGGCCAGGTGTCAGTGTTACAGATGTCAGGTGTCACTTTGGTTTTTATTTCTTTTGAAACATCGACTAAAGAATGTCAATGCTATTTTAAATTAGAAAAAAACTCTTTTTATTGATGACTATACCCCACAGTCAGCAACAGTGGAGTCATTCTTCTTTTCTCCTTGTTATAATCCTCCGGGAGTGGTGTCTACCTGAGTTCTTGTGACAGCAGTCACCTTCAGAACGCCTGTAACAAAGAACAGGCAGTGTCCCCCCCTCCCTGTGAATACCTGGAGTCTTTGGCTATGAAACAGCACCTGTTAAAGAAAATCCAGAACTTATTAAGCTAAGTGAAATAAGTCAGAAAGAGGAACATAAATACCATATAATGTCACTTGTATGTGGAACTTAAAAAATAAAAACAAATGGATAAACAAACAAAAAAAGCAGAAACAGACCCATAAATAGAGAACAATCTGTTGGTTGCCAGAGGGAATGGGGGATGGTTAGGAGAAGGGCAAAATGTGTGAAAGGGAGAGGGAGGTACAGGCTTCCAGTTATGGAATGAGTAAGTCATGGGGATGAAATGTACAGCACAGGGAATATAGTCAGTGATATTAGAGCAGCACTGTTTTGGTGACAGGTGGTAGCTATACTTGTGGTGAGCAGAGCATAATGCATAAAGATGTCAAATCACTATTTTCCACACCTGAAACTAATGCAACATTGTGTGTCAACTGCACTTCAATAACTACCCCACCCCCAAAACTTTCAGAACTGAGACTTTCAAAACATAAAACGAGTTTAGAAGTACTACAAAGCCTCTACTATAACCTAGCTATTCCAGATGTTTGGAGATGAACTTCTCAGAGGCACTGAATTTGGGTGAAATTTACCTAATTTTGTTAATCAATAAATTTTTAAATTTATGTCACTAAAGAATTTCTATTTCTTTTAGGTAATTCTTTGCACAAAGTAATGATGAGTTACTTAAGTGGGTTTTAAATTAGTGTTTGGCATATTAAATTACAAATTGAAAACCTAGTTAAGCTCAATCTATATATCTTGTTAAGACTTTTGTATAAAATAAGAAAACTACTTTTGTGATAATTAATTCATTAATATTTGACTGATATATGCTGAGTAGGCTAAATTCTCCTGAAGCAAACAGTGCTATTTATAAACTTAGTTAATGCACTGCTTTAAAATATTTAAAAGTTAGTTAATTAAATGCCTTTAAAATTTAAAACATAAAAACACTTGACTATATTTTATTTTTTTAAGCACCTCAAATGACTGCTGGGGAAACTTGGAGCCTTAATAAATAAAACAGTGCCAAACAAAAAAAAATGACATATAAATTTAATAAATGTAAATAAATTTACATGGAAAATCAAATTCTCAATATCCCAATGGTGTCTGTGAACTGGTTAGTATGCTATTACATATATTAACTTAAAATTACAAGATTTCTATGTTTAAAGTATCTTAAATATTATAATTTTTAGTTCATTCACACAGACATTTTTCCTAAATTTAGCAGGCAAGCATTAACACTATGAATTTGATTTTCTTTATCACCTCCATACTAATTTCAATATTCCCAGGATTCAAATTATGATCACCCAACATTAGGGAAAAGGTGTACTCTCTTGGTGAGGTTGAGGTTCCTGGTAATGGTCCTAAGGGTAAAGAGAGTTGACAGAAGTGTGAGGGCCCCAAGGGCTGTGGAATCCAGGAGGGCTGAACCAGAGCCCTAGTGATGGGCTAGCACTATATTTTTCCATCTTGTCAACAGAGAACTCCGAGTCTGGGGTTCTAGACTTCTAGAAGTTACTAGACTTCTCGGGGCTTATTTGTAAAGAACAAATCCTGTAACTCTCTTCACTGTCACATTGTTTCCTGCAATGTTTTCATATTCTCTTTTTAAAAAAAAATCAGAAGTCAGAGGTGCCTGGGTGTCTCAGTTGGTTAAGTGTCTGACTCTTGGTTTTGGCTTAGGTCATATCTCGCAGCTCATGGGTTCGAATCCCACATTGGGCTCTGTGCTGACACATGGGGTCTGCTTGGGATTCTCTCCCTCCCGCTCTTTCTGTACCTCTTTTGCTCACTTGCTCTCTCTCAAAATAAATCATAAAACTTAAAAAAAAGTCAGAAGTCATTTTACAACATTTTGATGGATCTTGCTTCTTTTCATTACATATGCTATGATTTGAGAAATTTTATTAAACTGACCAAATACTATATTTTTATTTTGCCTCCCTATTCTATGTTGGGCATTCAGGCCCAGCTCTTTGGTTATTCTAGTAATGATTTCAACCCTTCTGGTTTCACATGTTGCTGTGCTACAGAAATCAAGCTCCATCTTTAGCTCATACAGTGTAAGGTCAGAGCATGGAACAAAGCAGAACTGTAATAATCAAATCATTTAGAGGTTCTTAAGGTCATGGACAGCTTCCATTCTCATTGTCAGGTTTCTGTGGACAGAGCAACTAGACTGAATAGAAACTAAATTTGGGTCATAATCTGGATTTAAAAAATTCTGTCTCTGAGATGTTTATTTCAATTATATACGCTTTTTTAATTTTAACAGTAGAATGTTACAAATTACTGGAGAGTTCTGTTGACTTGGATTCTTGATAAAGCTTTACTTTGTTATGCCTTAAGTGGTTGAAATAAGATCGATAATGTAAATGTGGAAACCTGTTCATCCAATATTGAAGCAGGTTTCTAGTAATAAACTCTTGAGATATGTCTATTAGATGCAGTTCAATCAGTTTTCTTTTAAATTATTCATGACTGCCTAAAATGAGCCAGTCACTTTGCTTAGCTCTTAAGAAACAAAGATGAATCTGACACAGTTCCTGCCCTAAAAGAACTGTGGGCAAGGGAAACATACAGAGGTCTGGTTCAAAGTGAGGGGAGAATCAAGAACTAAGGAGAACAGGTGAGAGAATAACTAATTTTTCCCAGTGTGGAAAACCACACATCAGAGGCAGGATTTGAACTAGGCCTTGATACATGAGTAGGTGAATATCAGGAGACAAGATGGAGAAAGAATGTTATAGGCAGAGGGAGTGGCATGAAAGCATAAATCTGAGGATTGTGTGGGAAAATATGTGACAAAAGAGTCACATAACAATGAAGAGAGACAGATCAACTTTTTCTAAGTGAGGAAGTGAAATCGGGGGTCCTTTCCAAATTGCTGGTGGGATATGAGGAGCTCGAAGTTCATGTGGAGACGATGTAGGCAGGTGGTTGCAGGAAACTTCCCAGACCTCTTGATTGACCCTGGACTCCAAGTGGATGGGAGGAAATGCAGACATTTTAAGTGAGCCCCACGTAAGGCTGGAAAGTGACCGTGAGGGTGAGGTAGACTTTGCAAGGCTCCCAGAACATCACTGAGGCTGTTAATGGGTGCACAGAGATGTAGGGAGGGACACTGGCAATGTCTTAGAGACCAGTCAGCACCAAGGAGCCTAAAGTGTGCAGAATTGTGAGACAGAATGCCCAGCACACCATTTGGGGAGGTGCCATGCCTCAGCGTGGCAGGGAACAATATTGGATGCATTACACAGTGGGCAGGCCGCACAAACCTGGGAGACTGGAGATATGGCCCTTCACTTTCTACTCCCTCCATAGTGGCCTTCTGTGTGAGCAACCTGAGAATAAGAAAGAGAGAGGCCAAGTGAAAACATACTACATGTGATCAAACATTCAATCTGAATTGACCAAGAAGTTATTGCAATTCTCTGAGAAGATCCAGTGACCATGCCAGTTTGTCTGCTATGGGGTAGAAATTGTGACTCTTAATGAAGTTTAGTGTTCACATCTCTGGAGGTTTAGCACCACTGTGATTCGGAAAGACACGAATAATTCATTATTTATCATATTTATCACCACAGGGCTTTGCCCAGAAGTAGATCAAATCCACTGAGGCAAAGGCAGTCTATGCCTCATTCATATCCTCTTGGCCTCCCCTGCGGGCCCTGCCAGCCAGTTCCTCATGTGCCAGCTGCCTCCTGTATCTCTCCTCTATGCTGCACAGGTTCTCTGACTCTGGGTTGTAATGTGCTGGTGGAGCATGGCTAGGTAGCCATGCTGGGAACTCACATCCCTGGAAGCCATCTCCAACCAATGAAGGACAAGAGCTTATGCATAGACACCCATGTTCTTTTTTTCTCTATGGGACAATTCTGAGGTGTGTAAATAGTCTCTCAAGACACCCCAGTGGGCCTGAGTTCTCCCTCCCTGCTACCTCCAGGAGTAAGCTTCTTGAAAACACTTGTTTCTTTTCATGTGCCTATTGGCCATCTGGATGTCCTTTTTGGAGAAGTGTCTGTTCAAGTTTTCTGCCCATTTCTTCACTGGATTATTCATTTTTTGAGGGATACAGAAGTGCTGATGCATAGGGGCACATGTACCCCAATGTTCATAGCAGCACTTTCAACAATAGCAAAATCATGGAAAGAGTCTAAATGTCCATCAACTGATGAATGGATCAAGGAGATGTGGTTTACATATACAATGGTATACTACATGGCAATGAGAAAGAATGAAATCCAACCATTTGTAGCAAAGTGGATGGACCTAGAGGAAGTCATGCTAAGCGAAATAAGTCAGGCAGAGAATGACAGATACCATACGTTGTCACTCATAGGTCTAACAGGAGAAACCTAATAGAAGACCATGGGAATGGGAAAGAGGAGGGGAAGAGTTGGGGAGAGGGAGTAAGGCAAATCATGAGAGACTTTTGAATGCTGAGAACAAACTGATTGCTGAAGAGGGAGGGGGGAGGGGAAGGAGGGTGATGGTCATGGAGAGGGGTACTTGTGGGGAAGAGCACTGGGTGTTATATGGAAACCAACCTGGTAATAAACTATATTTTAAAAAAAGAAAGAAAACACTTCTTACTCTCTTTCCTTTCTTCCTTGCTTTATTTATGCAGTCTTCCAGGAAACACCCTCCAAATAAATGCTTGTACCCAAATCCTGTCTCAGAGTCTGTCTAAACAAAGACAAAGGAGCCCCAGTTAACCCACCAGATCTGTTGATCAGAAACCCAATTGTACCTTTTGAATGATCAATACTGGAGTGCCCTGAAGATTGAGAGAGAGAACATATGGAAAAACTCAATGTGGTTCTTGAGTAAAACCTGAGTAAACGTGGGAGACAGACAAGAAACCTGCTCTCTTAAATCTCCCATAGGAACGATTTGCGGGGCATATATAAGAAGAGAGTCTCTACAATCCTAGTTGGGGAAGGAAAGTCATGAAGTTGAGTCATAGTATCAAAAAAGCAGTAAGAATTTGAATGAAGAATGGGCTTAGAAAAGTCTCTGAGATTGTGGTTTTTTTAATGTTTTTATTTATTATTTTTGAGAGAGAGAGAGAGAGAGAGAGAGAGAGAGAGAGAGAGAGAGAGAGAGAGAGAGAACAGGTGAAGAATGGGCAGAGAGCCCAGAGCCCCTTGTGGGGCTCGAAATCACAAACTGAGATCATGGCCTGAGCCAAAGTCGGTCACTTAACTGACTGAGTCACCCAGGCACCCCAGAGAATGTGTTTTACCTATATAAAAAGGTAAACTAACCTAGATTTTCTTTAAAGCTTTGATGGGAAAAAAAAATCCTTTCATTTCTAGCTAGGCAGGGAAGATAAATGGAAATTGTAGGCTCATTATATTTACTAGTTTTCAACTGCTGTTGTAACAAATTTTTATAAACGTGTCTGTAACTACACAAATTCATCATCTCACAGTTCTGTAAGTCAAGGGCCTGATGTGGGTCTTACTGGGCTAAAATCAATGTATGAGCAGGATTGCATTCTTTCCTGGAGGCTTTAGAAGAAGCTGTTTCCTTGGTTTTTCTACCTTCTTGAGGTCACCCCCATTCCACGGCTTACAGCCTCCTTTCTCTATCTGCAAAGCCAGCAATTTTGTATCTCTCTCACCTTTCTCCAGTTGTCCATCTTTGTCTGAGCACAACTGGGAAAGGTAGTCTGCTTTCCAGAAATCCCATGATTAGATTGTGACCATCTGGATAACCCAAGAAATCTCAGAATAACTTCAATTGCATCTGCAAAATCCCCTCTGCCACATAAGGTAGCATATTCACAGTTTCCAAAGATTAGGATAAGGACATCTTTGGAAAGCCATGATTCTGCCTACTAGAGTACCTATTACTAATAATTTAAAATATTTGAAGAGTCGCAGATGGTCCCATTTGTTTACTTTATTCCCACCTTTTTTTATTTTCAGTTGAAGCCTTTGTGTTTAATTTAAATTCTAGCTAGTTAACATACAGTGCAATATTGGTTTCAGGAGTAAAATTCAGTAATCCATCACTTACATATAGAACCCTTGGCTTGTTCTCATCACAAGTGTCCTCCTTAATACCCATCACTCATCTAGCCCATCTCTTACCCTCCCTCGTTTGTTCTCTATCATTAAAAATCTCCTGTGGTTTGTTTTCCTCTCTTCTCTTCCCCCACTTCCTGCCCCAGCTTCCCATATGTTCATCTGTTTTTTTTCCCCTTAAATTCCATACGTGAGTGACATCATATGGTATTTGTCTTTCTCTGGCTGACTGATTTCACTTAGCATAACACACTCTAGTTCCATATACATGGAATATTACTCAGCCAGCAAATAGTTTAATCCATTTTCTTAAAAAAACAAATATAGTAAATGCATATTTATAAAGGCTTTCTTGGATTTATTCCTCAAGTTAAATATCCCGAACCTTTTCATAGCAATTTTTATTGCAGTCACATTTTTTGACAAAAGAATACTACATGTACAATTCAATGAATTTTCAAAAAGTGAATGCATCTAGGCATCACCACCCAGATCAAGAAATAAGACGGTCTAGACTCCAGAGTTTTCTCATGTCCTGTCCCATTCATTACTCTATTCTCCCCAAAAGAACACTAACTTGATTTTTGCCACCATAGATCAGTTTTTCCTTTTAATCTTAAAAAGAACTATACAGAGTATATTCTTTTTTATGTGGCTTCTTTCACTCAATTATTGTGTTTGAGAGAGTTTTCTGTGTTGGAGTATATAGCAGCAATTTGTTTGTCCTGACTGGTGTCGTATTCCACCTTATAAACCTACCATAATTTTTTTAATCCATTCTATTGTAGACATTAAATTGTTCCTAGTTTTGTTATTGCTATTGTAAATTTTCTAATATATATATATATATCTCTTGGGGCACCTGGGTGGCTCAGTCGGTTAAGCCTCCGGCTTCGGCTCAGGTCAGATCTCATGTTTGTGGGTTCGAGCCCCGCGTCAGGCTCTGTGCTGACAGCTAGCTCAGAGTCTGGAGCCTGCTTTCGGTTCTGTGTCTCCTTCTTTCTCTGCCCCTCCCCTTCTCATGCTCTGTCTCTCTCTGTATCAAAAATAAATAAGACATTAAAAAATTTAATATATATATCTTTTGGTAACCATATAAATGCATTAATGTTGAGTATGTATCTAGAAATGGAATCATTGGGACATAAGGTATACATGTGTTCAACTTTGGAAGATACTGACAGTTTTCCAAGTGTTTGTACCATGAGCATTCCAGCTGGTCTACATCCTCAACAACACTAGGTATAGTCAGTCTTTTAAACATTTTAAACATTCTGATGTGTAGTTGTATCTCATGGTGGTTTATTTTGTTGTTTTCTTTTGTTTAAAGATGGAATTTGCACATAGTGCAATGTACAAATTCAAAGGGTACAATTGGACGAATTTTATCAAGCCTTATCAAACCTTGTTTGAATTTTATTTCTTTAAACCTTTTTGAATTTTAAGATTCCAAGTTGTTGCATTGTGAATTTTTCTACCCAGACAATTTTGGAGGAATTAAATCTCTTAGGGCTGAAGAGGAAAAACTGTATTTATTCCATGCTCCTAACCCATTCCTTCTTGTGTCAGACATAATACTCTGACAGAAGCAGGCACTCATTTGGGTCTGTGGACTGTTGGATTGACTGAGTGAGTACATGTTACTCACTTGAGAAGCCATTCCCTACTTCCCCAAGGGAAACTTGTCCAGGGAAAAGGAAAGGCAGAGCTGCAGCTTGTGAGTCTCAGTAGCATTACATAGTAGCCTAGCAGCAAGAGATTTTTGCCTGCTTGGCTTCAGGCTCTTGCTACTGCTGCCAAAACCACAAGTTTTGATAAGAATGAAGTCAGGAGCATTTGATTTCAAAACAGCCCCTCCTCCTCCTCCTCCTCCTCCTCCTCCTCCTCCTCCTCCTCCTCCTCCTCCTCCTCCTCCTCCTCCTCCTTCTTCTTCTTCTTCTTCTTCTTCTTCTTCTTCTTTGTCTTCTTCTTCTTCTTCTTCTTCTTCTTCTTCTTCTTCTTCTTCTTCTCTCTCTCTCTCTCTCTCTCTCTCTTCTTTTAGCTCTCACATTCCTGTATGAGTCATGTACAATTAGGTATTTATGTCATGGTTAAAGCATGTTCTTTTCCATGCCTCTGGCACACACAGGCCCTGATGTTTCATATTTAGCTTGCTATAGGAGATGTGCCATGTAGTTTTAACTTGTCTGCAAGTAAACAAGGTGTGGGGGAAATAGTTGGCTTGTATAAACTTAGCCTGGATGTTCTCTGTCTAATGAAATAGTCTCAATTTTCATTTCAATAATATGTGTCTCATGAAGGCTGGATGGTGTGGATAACTGGCTTTGCTGAGATTAGGCAAATTAATTTCTCTAAAGCTTCTTTATTTCCATCTATAAAAGATAATAACAGCCTTCTAGGGCTGTCATAAGGATTATATGAGAGAACATTGGAAAGCATATTGTACAAAAGTTTAGAGTCTCTCTTCCTCCTTAATCCATGAACATTGTTAGTGATGATGTAATGACACTTATGGAACTAAGCAGAAAACCACAAGCTGGAAGTTTGATTGATGTAAGATCACCCATCAGGAAAGTTCAGTAAGAGGGACTGCAACTTCAAATCATCCTGATCCTCTTACAATTTCTACCCAAGAAATCAAGACGGGGGCCAGATATTGGGAGGGATCAGATTTCCCAGTTCAAGTGTGATGTCCACACTGAAGTGATCTCAGGCTCTGTCATTTCAGACCACGTCTTCCAAAGCCACTATGGTCATCAAATTTCTTTGGTCAAAGGAGAAAGGTCACAAAGCAGTGCCTGAGAGAAGATGTTATGGGCTAGATGTGGAAGTGGAACATATTGATTATTCCTATTTTCATTGTTGCAACTCAGTCACCTGGCCATGCTTACTTGCAAGAGAGGTTGGGAAATGCCATCTAGCTGTATGTTGAGGAAGGGGATTCTGATAACCATTAGCCACCTCAGGTACAGATGGCTGATAGCTTGATGCAAGGTAACCTTTACCACATTCATGAGAATATAATTGTAGCCACATCACTGTGGCAGCAATATATGTTAAAATCAGAGGTTGTCAAAAAACATTCATAAAGTGCTTTTAGTCCTGCTGTTTAAATAAAATCTATTTCTAGGTTTCATTTTATGTTTATTTACTTATTTTGAGAAAGAAATACAGAGAGAGTGGAGGAGGGTCAGAGAGAGAGAGGGAGAAAGAGAGAATCCCACAGAATTTACTCTGTCAATGCAAAGCCCAATATGGGGCTCAAACTCATGACCTGTGAGATCATGACCTGAGCTGAAACCAAGAGTCAGTCACCCAACCGACAAACCTCCCCAGTGCCCCATATTTCTAGTTTTCTTAAATGCAAAGACTCAGTGGGAGGCATTTATGTAGCCTTTCTCTCAATTTGCTAGGCAGTTTATTTGAATTCCTAAGTGTGACTGGTCATTTTATACCTCTGCTGTCCATGGTCTAGTTAAAACCCACCTCATTCCAGACAGATGAAGGGTAAACCCATCCTGGGGTGGTCTGATGCTGGGAGTAAAACCTGAGGTGATTCTAAGCTTCCAAGTTTAATTCTCTAAGCTTCCAAGAGGCTTATGGCTGAGTCTTTCTGATATTGACAACAAGAGGCTCAGCACTATGGATCCTTGCTGATGATGAGCTCTGGAGCTGCTGGAGGACTGAATCTTTCTAAGCACACAATTGTAAATATAGCACACATAAAATCACAGCCCACAACCCAACTGTGCAAAATAATGTAACTTTTCTTAGAACTTAATCTTGAGGACCCATTCCCCTCCCATCAGATAGCTGAAGTATCTGTCCATTAGTCTAGTTATGGGGGACATTCATGAACTCAGATTGTTCTGGAAACAGCAGGCTTGAAGAATGACAACTCACTATCTTTGGTATTGACATGTACTACAGACCATCCTCTCATTCTTCTCCCTTTAGCACCATAGGATTTCTCTGTCCTTTCAGTGTGCCAAGTGGGAAGGGAAAGGAGCCAATCTGCTCTTTCCCTGACAGGTTATGTCCTCCAGGATGTTCCTCTTTTCTCAGGCTTGCTGCTGTCACCCGTGTGAGTGATAAAAGATTGTGTTCCCCCAAGGTCTTCTCCTTTGGAATATGAAAGTCCAGAGCAGGTTATTTTTATTTCTCTCCATACTTTTCTGTAACTTCTTCCTCCTGGCTTAATTAGAATAGAGTAGCTGAACAGCTAGGGTGAGAGGTAAGGAAGAGGGTGAATGCCCCTCAATTACTATATTAGAATAATATTCAGTAACAATAATTCACCTGCTCACCTATGTTCCTCAGGACACATACATACAAAGAAAGAAAGCAAACAGAGTGTTCCCCTATGGCCTTTGAAATGGATGTGTACGAGCTTAGGCATTTAAAATTGTTTCCTTTCAGCTACATATACACACATACATATATACATACACATATGCATATGCAGACAAACACACATATACACATACACTGTAGATAATTTTGTAAAAAAATTGTCCACAATTCGGAGACAGGCAAGTGAAATAACAAAATGTCCTTTCAGGTGGAGAGCAGGACAAAGTCCAGTGAATTATCAGGGGGTCATCTGATTCTGTAAGAGTGTGCACCTTTTGATTGATTTTCTGTTAACTGTTTTACAGTACCATAGAAATAAAAGTTAATGTGTAGAAAGTTGATAGCAATGCTAATGATTCTTGTGGATAGCAATGCAAATTAATTTTGACTGGTAAAGATAAAATTGGTTTCTGCAAATATGAAAAGATATCCCCAAATTTTAAATAGCCTTGTCTTAGAGAATAGTATCCAGTTTTATGCTTATTAGAATATTACTGTCTGGATTTTTGTAATTTTCTCTCTATATATTGACTTCTAAGTATAATAATATGTTTTTCAAATTCTCCTATGGCCAAGTCTTCTTTTTTTTTTATTAACATTTTATTGCCAAGTTGGTTTCCATATAACACCCAGTGCTCTTCTTCACAAGTGCCCACCTTCATGACCATCACCCCACTACCCTTTCTTCCTCCCTCATCAGCCCTGTTTGTTTTCAGTACTCAAGAGTCTATCATGGTTTGCCTCTCTCCCTCTTTCTTTTCCCCCAATTTCCCCTTCCCATGGTCACTTGTTATGTTTCTCCTGTTAGACCTATGAGTAAAATTGGGTATCTGTCCTCTTCCTGACTTATTTCGCTTAGCATGACACACTTGAGGTCCATCCACTTTGCTACAAACGGTTGGATTTCATTCTTTCTCATTGCCATGTAGTATACCATTGTATATGTAAACCACATCTTCTTGATCCATTCATCAGTTGACAGATATTTAGGCTCTTTCCATGATTTGGCTATTGTTGGAAGTGCTGCTATGAACATTGGGGTACATGTGCCCCTATGCATCAGCACTTCTGAATTTCTTGGGTAGATCCCCAGCAGTGCTATTGCTGGGTCATAGGGGAGTTCTATTGATAAGTTTTTGAGAAACCTCCACACAGTTTTCCAGAGTGGCTGTAACAGTATACATTCCCACCAACAGTGTAGGAGGATGCCTGTTTCTCCACATCCTCATCAGCGTTTATAGCTTCTTGATTTGTTCATTTTAGCCACTCTGAGCAGTGTGAGGTGGTATCTCAGTGTGTGTGTGTTTTTTAAATATTTTTATTTATTTTTGAGACAGAGACAGAGCATGAGCGGGGAAGGGAAGAGAGAGAGGGAGACCAGAATCAGAAACAGGCTGCAGGCTCTGAACTGTCAACACAGAGCCCAACGTAGGGCTCAAACCAAGGAACGTGAGATCATGACCTGAGCTGAGGCCGGAGGCTTAACCAACTGAACCACCAAAGCGCCCCTCTCAGTATGGTTTTGATTTGTATTTCCCTGATGATGAGTGATGCTGAACATTGTTTCATGTGCCTGTTGGCCATCTGGATGTCCTCTTTGGAGAAGTGTCTATTCATGTCTTCTGCCTATTTTTTCACTGGATTACTCTTTTTTCGGGTGTGGAGTTTGGTGAGTTCCTTGTAAATTTTGGATACTAGCCCTTTATCCTATATGCCATTTGCAACTATCTTTTCCCATTCTGTCAGCTGCCTATTAGTTTTCTTGATTTCTTGATTTCCTTTGCAGTGCAGACACTTTTTGTCTTGATAAGGTCCCAATGGTTCATTTTTGTTCTTGATTCCCTTGCCTTTGGGGATGTCTCGAGTAGGAAATTGCTGCGATTGAGGTCAAGGAGGTTGTTTCTGCTTTCTCCTCAAGGATTTTGATGGTTTTCTGTGTCACATTCAGGTTTTTCATCCATCTTGAGGTTATTTTTTTGTATGGTGTAAAAAAGTGATCTAGTTTCGTTCTTTTGCATGTGGCTGTTCAATTCTCCCAGCACCACCTGCTAAAGAGGCTGTCTTTTTTCCATTGGATATCCTTTCCTGCTTTGTCAAATATTAGTTGGCCATACACTTGTGGGTTCAGTTCTGGGCTCTCCATTCTATCCCATTGGTCTATGTGTCTGATTTTGTGCCAATACCATACTGTCTTGATGATGACAGCTTTGTAGTACAGGCTAAAGTCTGGGATTGTGATGACTCCAGTTTTGGTTTTCTTCTTCAATATTACTTTGGCTATTCGGGTTTTTTGTGGTTCCATACAAATTTTAGGATAGTTTGTTCTAGCTTTAAGAAGAATGCTGGTGCAATTTTGATGGGGATTGCGTTGAACTTGTAGATTGCTTTGAGTAATAATGACATTTTCACAATGATTATTCTTCTGATCCATGAACATGGAATGTTTTTCCATTTATCTGTGTCTTCTTCAATTTCTTTCATAAGCTGTCTACAGTTCTCATCCTACAGGTCTTTTACATCTTTGGTCAGGTTTATTTAGGTATTTTTTGTTTTTTTGTGCAATTGTGTGTTGCTTCATTATTGGTGTATGAAAGTGCAACAAATTTCTGTACCTTGGTTTTGTATCCGACTTTGCTGAATTCATGGATCAGTTCTAGAAGGCTTCTGGTGGAGTCAGTCGGGTTTTCCATGTAGAGTATCATGTCATCTGCGAAAAGTGAAAGTTTGACTTCTTTGCCAATTCTGATGCCTTTTATTTCTTTTTGTTGTCTGATTCCCGATGGATGCTAGGACTTCCAGCACTATGTTAAATAACAGTGGTGAGAGTGTATATCCTTGTCATGTTCCTAATCTCAGGGAGTAAGCTCTCAGTTTTTCCCCATTGAGGATGATAGTAGCTGTGGACTTTTCATAAATAGCTTTTATAATGGTTAAGTAAATTTCTTCTATCCCGACTTTCTCAAGGGTTTTTAAAGAAAGTATTCTGTATTTTGTCAAATGCTTTTTATGAATCTATCTAGAGAATCATATGGTTTTTATCTTTTCTTTTGTTAATGTGATGTATTACATTGATGTATTGAGAATATGGAACCAGCCCTGTAACCCAGGAATGAATCCCACTTGATCATGGTGGATAATTCTTTTTATATGCTGTTGAATTCGATTTGCTAGTATCTTGTTGAGTATTTTTGCATCTGTATTCATTAAGGATATTGGCCTGTAGTTCTCATTTTTTTTGTTGGGTCTTGGTCTGGTTTGGGAATCAAAGTGATGTTGGCTTAGTAGAACAAGTTTGGAAGTTTTCCTTCTATTTCTATTTTTTTGGAATAGCTTTAGAAGGATGGGTATCACCTCTGTTTTAAATGTCTGGTAGAATTCCCTTGGGAAGCTATTTGGCACCGAGCTCTTATTCATTGGGAGATTTTTGATAACTGATTCGATTTCTTCACTGGTTATGCATCTGTTCAGATTTTCTTTCTTATCCCATTTGACTTTTGGTAGTGTATATGTGTTAAGAATTTGTCCATTTCTTCTAGATTGTCCAGTTTGTTGGCATACAATTTTTCATAGTAATCTCTGATGGTTGCTAGTATTTCTGAGAGATCAGTTATAAAATATCCATTTTCAGTCGATTTTGTCTGTTTGGGTGTTCTCTCTTTTCTTTCTGAGGAGCCTGGCTAGAAGTTTATCAATTTTGTTTCTTCTTTCAAAAAACCAACTCTTGGTTTCATTGATCTGCTCAACTTTTTTTTTTTTTATTCTACATTGTTCTTTCTGCCTGGTCTTTATTATTTCTCTTCTTCTGCTGGGTTTGGGGTGCTCTTGCTGCTCCCTTTCTAGTTTCCTTAGGTGCACCATTAGATTTTGAATTTGTGCTTTTTCTAGTGTGATGAAATAGGCCTGGATTGTAATATACTTTCCTCTTATGACTGCCTTTGCTGCATCTCAGAGAGTTTGGATTGCTGTATTTTCATTTTCCTTTGTTTGCATATATTTTTAAAATTTCTTTTCTAATTGCCTGATCGGCCCAATCATTCTTTAGTAGGGGGGGGGGTTTAACCTCCACATTTTTGGAGGATTTCCAAACTTTTTCCTGTGATTGATTTCAAGTTTCATAACATTGTGATCTGAAAGTGTGCATGATATAATCTCAATTTGCTTATATTCATGGACGGCTGTTTTATGACCCAGTATGTGATCTATCTTGGAGAATGTGCCATGAGCACTTGATAAGAAAGTGTATTCCCTATCCTCAGGATGCAAAGTTCTAAATATATCTATTAATTCCATCTGTTTTAATGTGCCATTCAGGTTCATTATTTCTTTAGTGATTTTCTGTCTGGTTGACCTATCCATTACTGTAAGTGGAGTATTAAAATCCACTGTGATAAGCACATTCTCATCAATAAGATTGTTTCTGTTTGTGATTAGTTGTTTTAGGTATTTGGGTGCTCCTGAATTTGGCACATAGATGTTTATAATTGTTAGCTCTTCCTGATGGAGAGACCCCGTAATTATTATATAGTATCCTTCATCTTTTGTTACTGCCTTTACTTTAAAGTCCAGTTTGCCCAATATAGGTGTGGCTACTTTGGCTTTCTTTTGACTTCCAGTCACATGATAGATATTTTTCCATCCCCTTACTTTCAATCTGAAGGTGTCTTCAGGTCTAACATGAGTGTCTTGTAGACAGCAAATAGATGGATTTTAGGTTTTTTTTTTTTTTTTTATCCATTCTGCTACCCTGTGTCATTTGATTGGAGCACTCAGTCCATTTACATTCAGTGTTATTATTTTTAAAATGATACTTTTAGATTCATTGTGTTCCCTATAGAATTCATGTTTTAGTCATGTCTCTGGTACCTTATATTTCTTACTACATTTCCCTCATAGAGTCCCTCTTAGGAGTTCTTGTAGGGCTGGTTTGGTGGTGATGCATTCTCTCAATTTTGTTTATTTGGGAAAACCTTTACCTCTCCTTCTATTTTGAATGACAGGCTCGCTGGATAAAGGATTCTTGGCTGCATATTTTTCTTGTTCATCACATTGAAGATTTCCTGCTATTCCTTTCTGGCCTGCCAAGTTTCAGTAGATAGGTCTATAACCACTTTGAATGGTTTCCCTTTGTATGTTATGGGCCTTTTATCCCTAGCTGCTTTCAGAATTCTCTATCTTTATATTTTGCCAGTTTCACTATGATATGTCATGCCAAAGGTTGATTCAAGTTACATCTTAGGGGAGTTCTATGTGCCTCTGGAATTTCAGTGTCTTTTACCTTCCCCAGATTGGGGAGGTTCTCAGTCATAATTTGATCAAGCACCCTTTCAGGACCTTTTTCTCTTTCTTTCTCTTCAGGAACTCCTATGATACGGATATTGTTCTGTTTGATTGTATCACTCAGGTTTTGAATTCTTGTTTTGTGCTCCTGTATCATTATCCTCTCTCTTTTTCTCGGCTTCCTCTTTTGCTATAACTGTGTCTTCTAATTCACCTAGTCTCCTCTCTGCCTCTTCAATCTATGCAGTGGCCGCCTCCATTTTATTATGCTCCTTATTAACAGCCTTTTAAAATTTGTCACAGCTATTTTGAAAGTCCCTAGTCTTAGTATCAATAACTTCTATGATTTTTTTTTAAATTCCTGTGATTAATTTTATGACAATTGTTCTACATTCTTGTTCAGTTGTTGCTTATGTCTGTTTTGAGCAGTTTTGTGCCTGTGATTTCTTCCTGGAATTTCTTTAGAGAGGAGTTCTTTTCTTTTGTCATTTTGGCTAGCTTTTTGTCTCTTTTCAGTTTTAAAAGCTCGTTATGCACTGTGCACCTGTTAATATTGCTCTATTAAAGGAGGCTCATTGACTATCCAGGGCCTGTCATTTCAGGAAGTATTCTTTTAATGATTTCTCTCAGTTTCTCTTGTTGTACCTTTGATTATTTTATTTGCCTGCTCAGTGGTATTTGGGACTCTCCACCATGTGTACTTTTCCTTGTTTCTTGAGATAGCCTTGAAAAGGAAAACAGACAAAGACACAGGGAACAAAAGCATGCCAACATACAGACAAATCAAATACATAAGCAAACCAGAAGGGGGAAGAAAAAAAGGGAAGAAAAGAAAAGAAAAGAGAAAAAGAAAGTGGGAACAGAAATGACAAAGCATAGTCCGAGAGCAGATAAGCTGAGGAGGGGAGAGACAAGAATGAGATAAGGAAAAATAATCTGGATGGCAGGAATTGATGTAATCACGTCATTGTATAAATGTTGGTCCTTCCCAGACTCCAGCGGGGAAGAGGAGAAACAAAGGAAAAAAGAAAAGAGAAAAAAGATAAAAATAAATTAAAAAATTATTAAAGAGGAGCGCCTGGGTGACTCAGTCGGTTAAGTGTCCAGCTTCGGCTCAGGTCATGATCTCATGGTTCGTGGGTTCGAGCCCCGCATCGGGCTCTGTACTGACAGCTAGTTCAGAGCCTGGAGCCTGCTTCGGAGTCTGTGTCTCCCTCTCTCTCTGACCCTCCTCTGCTCGCACTGACTCTCTCTGTCTCTCAAAAATAAAATAAAATAAATTAAAAATTATTAAAGAAAAAAGTTTTAAAAATAAAAATAAAGAAAAGCTGCTTTCCAGTGCAGATGGGAGTGGTTTGGTGTAGGTGGGTCAGGTTTCAAGGGTTGCTCTCTGAGGCTCACCTTAGGGGTTCCAGAGAGATGAATGGCTGCACACCAAACCTTTCTCAGACCACTCATTTCAGGCCAGTTTTTTGAGTCTGATCTCCCTCTGCCTTGAGTGGCCACGTTGCTTTTTCTTTCTAAGCTCCACCACTTTTCCAAATTCTAGTTCATGCACTTTAATACTGTTGCCCCAGATGAAATGAAATGAAATATCTTCCCACAGCTGGGAGGTTTTCTAGCTGGGATTGAATGAGGGGACTGGGGAGCCAGCTTTTCCCTGGCTCCTCCTGGTGTCAGCAAACTGCCAGACCAGGGAGAACAAGCCCGCTGAGGGGGACGAATTTCTCTTCCCATGCCCAGCCGCTGTATATGGGATGGTGTGTCTTTCTGTCACAGGCCAAGGTCTCTTCCTCTCCAGCATCCACTTTATGAGCATTTTCAGACTCTCTATCCCCTCCGCTCTCCGCCACTCTAAACGGGTGCGCCGCGCACCGCTTCTCACGGCTGATCCAAGTGCCGCTCTGCAGGGCCAATTCACACGTGACTCCAAATGGCCGCTCCACACACCACCTCCTCGGTCCTGTGCCGCATTTGCACACAAGGCCCTCTACGCCCGGTGCCACCTTTCTGGGCGCTCTCTCTCTCGGCTCTGCTTTGGGCCAGCACTCCCCTCAGAGTCTCCAGTCCCGTTCACACTCACTCAGGCATCCATGAGGCTGTCATCTATAAGGGGTCTGTGCGTGCACCTCCCATTCTTCCAGACCAGAATACTATGGCTTTGGTCATTCTCAGTTTGACAGTTGCTGGCGGGCAGAGATTACAGAGCTCTCTTCTCTCTCCCATATTGCTGCTCCCTCTGGCCCAGTCTTAATATATGACTGTTGACTAATGTACATCCATTTAAAAACATTTTTTTTCTAATGTTTATTTTTGAGAAAGCAAGTGCGTAGGGGAGGGGCAGAAAAAGAGGAGCACAAAGCATCTGAAACAGGCTCTGTGCTGACAGTAGAGAGCCGGGTGTGGGGCTCAAGCTCACAAGCTGTGAGATCATGACCTGAGCTAAAATTAGATGCTTTACTGACTAAGCTACCCAGGTGCCCTGCATTACTTTGATCCATTTAAAAGTCAAAGTAGCTCAGGACTGTACAGTTCTCCTGTAAAATTAAAAGCATTAGGAGATATTACAGTCCTCATTTTAACCCTTTTCAATATAAAACAAAATGTTAACTTTGGAAGTTTAAATACAATGCAACATTTGGTGAGATATAAAAATTGACCAGGTAATAGCTTTTGTATCCTTGCTTTATAGAGGGTGGACTATAGGACATTGGATAATGAACATCAGTTGCATAAAGGGATATATAATTTGAGTATCATATGGCTAATCGTGGCTAACAATCACCAACCCAGTTGTCAAGTTAAGGCATGGATAGGTAAAATGAAAAATGCCCACAAGATTAAAAGATCTAAGCAATATCACAATTAATTAGTAATTTGAGACAAAATAAACTATACTTCTCTAGCAGTGAAAACTATGGTCATCATGTCATATATTGGGGGGGGAAAGAAGAGCATAAGAGATAATATTTTACAAGGGTATGTTGCCATTTGCAACAATACAGATGAACCTGGAAAGCACTATGCTAAGTGAAATAAATCAGACAGAGAAAGACAGATAGTGTATAATCTTACTTATATGTGGAATCTAAACAAACAAAAACACTCGTGGAAAAAGAGATCAGATTTGTGGTTACTAGAGATGGTGGGGGAATGGAGTATTAGAGGAAAGTGATTAAAAGGTACAAACTTCCACTATATGCTAACTTACTTTGATGTAAATTAAAACATTAATTAATTAATTAAAAAGGACAACTTCAGGTTACACGATAAATACTTAGTAAGAATGCAATGTACCACATGATGGCCATAGTTTTCACTGCTGTATGATATATAGAAACGTTGTTAATAGAGTAGATTCTATGACTTCTTAGCAAAGGATTTTTTCCTTTTTTTGCTTTTTCTTTTTATCATATCTAAATGAGACAGTAGATGCTAACTGCACTTATTGTGGTAATCTATTCACAGTATATGTAATTCAAGCCATCAGGGTGTACATCTTAAGCTTACATTGTAATGTACATCAATTATATGTTAATAAAGCTGGGGGAAAAGATATTGTTTTATGTCAGCTTGGTATATAAGGGTATAAAATTGATCAATCAGTTCACCTTTTTTTTTTTTCCTTTTTTTCTCTTTTTCAAACAAAATGGTGTGATTCAAAGTTGAATGGTACCATTCTTGGGGTACTTTTTATAATGTTTATAAGAATTCTTGCTTTTTTCAGACTGGCTTCTCTTGATTTTTATTTCTGCCTTGAACTCATGATTTATGATATTTTGTAAAGCTGCCATAAACATTTTTTCTTGAATTTTCATACAATGTAAATATGAATAGACTTAAAAGCAAGACTAACCACCTACTTTGCAGGGCCAATACAAAATGGAAGTATGGGGTGCCTGGGTGGCTCAGTTGGTTAAGCCTCCGACTTCGGCTCAGGTCAGATCTCACGTTCGTGGGTTCGAGCCCCACATCAGGCTCTGTGCTGACTGCTAGCTCAGAGCCTGCAGCCTGCTTCTGGTTCTGTGTCTCCTCTCTCTGCCCCTCCCCCTCTCATGCTCTGTTTCTCTCTGTATCAAAATAAATAAAACATTAAAAAATTAAAAAAAAATGGAGGTATAGACTCTTTGTTTAAACAAGAAATGGAATATTGCCAACATCCCAGAATCTCCCTCAGGATCCCCCAACTGTTACTTTCCAAGGATTACCATTACCCCCACTTCCAATGGCATAGATTAATTTGGCCTCTTTTTGACTTTGTATTAGTGGAATCATGAAGGACATATTCCTTTGTGTCTGGAGTCTTTTGTACAACATAGTGATTGTAAGATTTTTCCATATCCTTGCAGGTAATTGTAATTTCTTTGCTTTTATTTCTGGATAACATTCATTTTATAGAATCTTAAAATTGTTACCATTAGTATCATAGTAAGTTTCTTTTTGCCCCAGATCTTTCCTATAACATGGGCACACATACACACACACATTTTGATGAGTTCAGTCTACTCTGAATGGAGGTGGGGAAGATGGGGTTGTACATTAACTGGGTTTTGACCTCTGCATAGAGTGTTGGTTGCCCAGTAAGTATGATGTGTTAAATATCCAGAAGATACTGGTGGACACATCTAATCACATCGTCTTCTTTTCTAAATGGCTACTTTTTTCCTTCCTAGATGCAAGCTAGTGCATGAAACTGTAGCTGGTGGCATACCAAATCTATATTCAACCTGTTTTTCCAGTTCTGGGAACCTGACAACTTTCCCTCATTCCATTTCCAACTAGTTGGTTTCTAGCTCTTGCCATATTGGTGTAATGATAAGCATGAAGAAATCACACATACAGAATGACAGATGGAAACATTCACAGAAATCACAAATAAGAGGTGCATCAATTACATCTTATTTTGAATGCACATATATGTCATCAAATACTTTCTGCTAATGTTTTTGAAGTTTCCAAGACTTAACTTTATTCTTTTTATTTCTTTAGTTAGCAATGTTATTTTTTTAAAGTTCTTTTGTATTTTTATTTTTTATTTTTTAATTTATTTTTGAGAGACAGAGATAGCGCGAGCAAGGGAGGCTCAGAGAGAGAGGGAGATGAATCCGAAGGAGGCTCCAGACTCTGAGCTGTCAGCACAAGCCTGATGAGGGGCTCAAACCCAGGAACTGTGAGATTATGACCTGAGTCAAAGCCGGACGCTTAATGGACTGAGCCACCCAGGTGCCCCCTTAGCAGTGTTATTAATGTGTAATTCACATACCATATAGTTCACTCATGTAATGGATACAATTAAATGATTTTTACTACACTTCTGGGACTGTGCAATCACCACCACAATCTCAGAACATTTTCATTACCCTGAAAGGAAACCCTATACTATTAGCAGTCACTTCTCATTTTCCTCCAGTCTCCTCCTCTGCCCAGTTTGTCCCCAAATAGACAACAACTAGTCTACTTCTTGTCCCTGTTGTTTTACCTTTACCTTTTATGGACATTTGATATAGATGGAATAATACAATATATATCCTTTTGTCAATGGCTTCTTTCACTATATCACTGCTTTTTATGGTTGAATAATGTTCCATTACATATTATATATATATATATATATATATAACATTTTTTATCCATTCATCAGCTGATGGATAATATCTGGATTATTTCTGCTTTTTGGTTATTATGAATAAAGTTGCTATGATCACCTGTGTACAAGTTTTATGTAAAAACATGTTTTCATTTCACTTGGGCGTATATATGGCTGTGGAGTTTCTGGGCCATACGTTAACTCTGTTTAGCCATTTTAATAATTACCAGAATGTTTTCTAAAACTGTCTTACTTGCAACCGGTGACATAGGAGGGTTCCAATCTCTGTACATCCTCACTAACTGTTGTTATTATCTGTCGTTTTGGTTATATAGTTATTCTAGAAAGTATGAGGTGGTATCTCATTATCGATTTGATTTGCATTCCTGTGATGGCTAATGATATGGAACATCTTTTCATGTGTTTATTGACTATGTGTATGTTTTCTTTGGAGCAATTATCTATTCAGATCCTGTGACCATTTTAATTGGGTTATTTGTCCTTTTATTATTAAGTTGTAGGACTTCTCTATATATTCTAGATACAAGTCCCTTTTTATATACATGACTTCCAAATATTTTCTCTCATGTTGTAGATTGTCTTTTTAAAATTTCTTTATAGTATCCTTTGAAGCACAAAATTTTGTTTTTAATTGAAGTATGTTTGACACTCAGGGTCATATTATTTCAGATGTACAACATAGTGATTTGACAATTCTGTGTATTACTTAGTACTTGCAATAATAAATGTAGTCACTATCTGTCATCAAAGTTTTAAATTTTAATGAATCCTAATTTATCTGTTTTTCTTTTTCATTTGTGCTTTAGTGCCATTGAATAAGATTCTTGAATAAGATTTCAAAGCATTTTTGGAATTGTTAATGTTTAAAAATTCAGTGTATTTTTTAGTTCCAGGAAACATAGTAAACTATGTTTATTATCATTTTAGGGAAGAATTTCTAATGTCTAACCACTCAGTAATTTTTTAAACTTTAAAAATTTATTTTGAAAGAGAGTGAGCAGGGGAGGGTCAGAGAGAGAAGGAGAGAGAGAATCTCAAGCAAGCTCCAGACTGTCAGTGTAGAGCCCAATGAGGGGTTCAATCTCACCAACTATGAGATCATGACCCAAGCTGAAATCAAGAGTCAGATACTTAACAGACCAAGCCACCCAGGCACCTCAAGCCACTCACTGATTTTTTTTACACATTTGGGGGAGGTTGGTGGTCCCTCTTATTGTCTATGGCTGGTTTGAAAGAAAATCTTTTCTTCAAGTAAGATGGGATTTTTTTTCTAGCAAGAGAAATCAGGGTGATCAGGAGATGAATGGCCTTGGAGTCAGCCACAGAATAAGAATGTTTGGTGGCTGTTTGGATCTGGTTATCTTGACACCCAAGATGCAAAGATTCTAAGGTAATCAGTCTAGTAATACGTATGTAGAGATTCTGGGCCCCAGGTCGGGCTAAGAATTATGGAAGGCTGACATACAGGCTGAGCTCTGTTCTGTTTAGGATCTCATAAAGTAGACAGAAGAGACATATGTAACATTCAGGAAGCAATTATGAACAATCTCTCTAATTCCCGGGGTATCCAATTTAATGTGCTATTGGTAGGTCTGCAGCAAATATTTATTTATTTATTTATTTTTTTAATGTTTTATTCATTTTTGATACAGAGAGAGACAGAGCATGAGAGGGGGAGGAGCAGAGAGGGGAGACACAGAACTGGAAGCAGGCTCCAGGCTCTGAGCTAGCTGCCAGCACAGAGCCTGACGCGGGGCCCGAACCCACAAACGTGAGATCCGACCTGAGCTGAAATCGGAGGCTTAACCGACTGAGCCACCCAGGCGCCCCTGCAGCAAATATTTATATAATTATCTAAAAGATAATGTAGAATGAGGGGTTAAATTATGTGGTATAGATTATAATTAGGGTGTGCCTTTGGGCAAGTCACCTCACCTTTCTGAGCTTTCATTTATTCATCTGCAAATGGGCACAAAAGTAACACTTAGTTCAGAAGGTTGTAAGGAAGGGTAAATGTGACACTGCTTATTCAAACATCCATGTAACTATCAAGACTCAAAATTGCTATGAATGCAGGAACAGAGGTAGCAGGGAGGAGAGGTTTAGATATAGGGTTTGGAACTAGAACTTGGTGAAAATTCTGTATCTGTGCATTCTTGGACAAGCCCTTGTTTGTAAGACTTACATTATGAGATTTTAGCGTGGAATATTTTAAATGTGGTCATATATACAAAGGCCAGAACACTGAAGGATCTTTTAGGTGCAAAGCATAACAGTGCATAGTTTTCCCAAGATGTAAGAAAAAAGTTCTAAACAAGCAGAGTTGGAAACACTTAGAGAAAAGGACTAAATACAGAATCAGAGAACTTAGAGTAAGTCCCATGGAAAACCAGAGAAAGACTTTATTTAATCAGCAACTATTTTGTTTGATACTTGTCTCAGGCTGGAGAGAAGGTGATGTACTACATTGGGAAAAGCCTGTTATGGCTAAACTGGAAGCTGGGGTTTAGTTCTAGCTCAGCCACTTGTTAACTGTGTGTCTCAGACCAGTCACTTAACCTCCCTGGGCCATGTTGCCAGCTCAAAGTTTATTTTGAGTGACAGTGTGCACCAGATTGACCTAGTTTTCCCCACAGTGCCACTGTCAGACTGCTGCCAAGTAGAGAAAACAAAGAATGTTGGATCATCTGGGACTTGGAGTAATTTTCTAACTCCCATAGACTTGGTGCTTTGGACCATCATTGATGGTTTATAGCAAAATATGTGAACACATTTAGACACCCAATTTCAGTCCAAAGTGGTATTTGGCAAGATGTTCCGGATTGTTCATATTCTTTCTGCAGCACAACAGACATTCCCATGAAGTTGCTGAAACACATTTCTTGAACGTTTACTATAACACACATAAAAAAGTCCTCAAATCTTAAGTGTACTTGCACTTCTAGTTTTCACAAAACTAGACACATCTAATTAGTTCCCAAATCAAGAAACAGACTATAACCAGGGCCCCAGAACCTTACTTACTTTCTCTTCCAGTCATTACCTCCCCCAAAGATAAACATTATTTCTAACAGCGTAGAGTGTTTTTAAAATGTCAAAAAGCTCATTAAAAATAAGAATTGCTGGGTCTTTATTTAGAAATCTTTAAATGTTGTGCATAAAAGTAATGTGTCTGGATAAATAGGTACTGCACTTTTGGAAAATAATTTGGCACTAGGTCTCAAGATCTGTTAACATGTTTGTTCTATTCCATTCTTGGAAACTTATCCAAGGAAAATCTGCTTAAAAGGGATTATTTTATACTCATTAATATTATCACTTAGTTCCTATAATTATTAGACTGGAAATAGTTTTGTGGATGTCAGACACTCAATACCAGATGAATAATTGATTAGTTTATCGAAACAAACCATGAAGCAGTAAGCAGCTATTAAAAGGGAAGATTCCATAATAACAAGGAAAGCATTCATCTTGTAATGTCTAGTAAAAATTGAAAGTGTAAAATTGCAGTATACTAGAACGTTGTCTTCATAAAACTCAAATGCACATGGGCTAAAGCTGGAACATAGTTATGGAGGGATTGCTTTCTATATCTGTTATATTGTAAAATTGTTACTGTGATAAAAATCCAATGGGCAAAAGAACATGTAAGCTGCTGTATTTAAAATGAACTTTTTGTAACAGTACAGTCAGGACTTGTAGAGTACAAAAAGAAATCATAAGCCTATTTTTTAAAATCTAAAAGTCACCCAGCAGCTATGAGAATAATAAAAATATTAATGTACAGCAGCCTCCAAAGTTGGCAATGCTTCAATGCAATGGGCACTCTCCTACATTGATGGTGGATATAAAATTGCTACAATCTCTGAAAAACAAGCAAGCATTAACTGGTCAAATAAAAATTCACGAGCTCTCGACCATCAATCTTGCTTATAGGAATCTATCCATGTAAATCAAAGTACCAGGACTCAAAGATATACATATCAAGTGTATCAGGTTCCCATAGCCTTGTCTGCAGTAGAAAATAAGCAAACAAACAAACACATCTGGTAACAGTTTGAATGTTCAATAGCTGTGCAATAATTGGAGAAAATTTGATACATCCATAAATGAAAGGTTTGCAGCTAAGGTAAGGAATGAGTTAGATTTCTAAGACTGACTTGCAGGCACACTCATGAGTGGTAGCCAGGTGAGGAAGAAAGACTTACGTGAAGAATACAAATTTGTTTTGTAAAAATATAAAATGTCATACACACTTGTGGGGTGTGGAGAAATATGTAAAATTATTCTAAATACCTGGGCAAATGAATGGAGGGATATTGGCTTTTTCTTTTTTTCTTCTTCTTCTTCTTTTTTTAAATGTTTTTATTTATTTTTGATACAGAGAGACAGAGCATGAGAGGGGGAGGGGCAGAGAGAGAGGGAGACACAGAACTGGAAGCAGGCTCCAGGCTCTGAGCTAGCTGGTAGCACAGAGCCTGATGCGGGGCTTGAACCCACAAACATGAGATCTGACCCGAGCCGAAGCCAGAGGCTCAACCGACTGAGCCACCCAGGGGCCCCTCTTCTTCTTTTTTTAAATGTTTATTTATTTTTGAATGTGAGAGAGAGAGAGAGCATGAGTGGGGAAGGGCAGAAAGAGAGGAGACACAGAATCTGAAACAGGTTCCAGCCAGGCTTTGAGCTGTCAGCACAGAGCCTGATGTGGGGCTTGAACCCACCGATCAGGAGATCATGACCTGAGCCAAAGTCAGACACTTAGCCAACTAAACCACCCAGGGGCCCCTGGCTCTTTCTTAATGTATCTGTTCATCTCTGGGCTTGGGTACATGTTATGACATAACTTCTGAAAAGGATTTTAATAAAAAAGATATATTTTTTAAGTCAATGATTTTTTCAAAGCACTTATACTTGAGTACTGATCAGTAAGTTCTCTGACACAACATACTATTATGTATAGAATTGTTATTAATGAGGCTATTTAACTAATACCAAATAGCATATACGAGTCTACATATGATTCCTCTTGTGCAGTTCCATGAATACAAACACTTCTAAAATAAAGGAAAAATCAATTATGAATACTTATTTTATAGAATATTTATTTTTGTTTCATTTTGCTTATGAGGACTATTTATACTGTTTTATTTTTAAAAAGTAGAATTATATAGCATTCTTACCTTTTTCTATGTATATGATATTTTCCTCAATGCTGTCCAAGAACAATGTCATGGGATAAAGTGAGAGTGAGAAGCATTGTTTGATTTCCTACATCTACATATATTCAAACCTCACTTTCTGTTGGTAAAATGTGGCCACTCCTTCCTTTATTTACTTAGGATGAGGTAGGGCAGAAACTTGGACCAGAGGTGACCTCTGGCATTCCCCAATTCTCAACCCTGTTCACATTGTCCAAACTTGCTTCATTGGAGGGGCAGGGCTCCTGTCATCTCTGTCTCCAGAAACCACCTGCTTAGTGGTGAAGGGTGCTATAAGAGCTCTTAGTTTTCCAGAAATTACAGTATAGGAACCATTCAAAGAGAAAACACTTTGACCTCCAGGGTCTATTGCAAGCAATGGTCCTAAGATTCACATGGTCCTCTTGCCAAAGGATTGTCTGATCAAGGATCTTACATAGTCAACAAAGAGCATTGTTGATACACCAGGCAAATTTTTACCTATGGGCCAAACTTGGTTAATTTTTACTTAACCTGCATTTCTTTTTTATTGTTTACCATTCAGGTGAAAAGAACTCTGGCATGATTTCTTTCTCTTGATCCTCCAAACCATAAGGCATGGACTTAGGTTATATATGACACTGAGTTACAAAGTGCCCAAATTATAGAAAAAGAGGAGTTACTGCCTTGGATCTCAGGGAACATCTGACCTAAATTTCCTCTCTCTGTCCCCCCCAAGTATCCCTCACAAATTTTCCTTAACTAATGATAAAGCTTAGCTCTCAATTTTAGTTATAAATTACTTTGGAATTCAGCATTATAATATTTTAGGTTGCGACAGGAAGCTGTCCTACAAGGGCCTCTTTTTTATTAAAATCCTTTTCAGAAGTTATGTCATAACATGTACCCATAGGCCCTAGCATGAGATCTATTCTCAATAAAAATTTAAATGTATAGTATAGTATTGTTGTCTATAAGCACAATGTTTTACAGTAGATCTCTAGAACTTTCTGATCTTGCTTCACTGAAACTTTATACCCATTGAATATTAACTCTATACTTCCTAACTCCCTCTAGCCTCTGGCAACCACCATTATACTTTCTTTGTGTTTGACTACCCTAGATTTTTCATATAAATGGAATCACACAGTATTTGTTCATCTGCAGCTGGCTTATTTCCCTTAGCATAGTGTTCTCAAGCTTTATCCAAATTGTTGCCCATAGCAAGAGTTCCATCTTTTTTATGGATGAATAATATTCCATTGTACAGATATATCATACTTCCTGTATCCATTCATCCATTAACAGGTATTTAGGTTGTTTCCACATCTTGGCTATTATGAATAATTACACAATGAACGTAGAGATTCATAAACTTCTTTGAGATCCTGATGGTCTTTTGGATAAATAGTCAGAAGTGAGATTATTGGATCATAGAGTAATTCTATTATTAATTTTCTGAGGAAGCTCACTTATTGTATTCCATCACAGTTTCATCATTTTGTATTCCCACCAACATTGTACCAGGATTCCAATTTCTCCATATCCTTGTCAAAACTAGCTATCTTTTTAAATTTTTTTAAAGATAGCCATTCTACAAGGTATGCTCACCTTGAGTACTCTAACATCTTAATGTAAACTAGACCTCTCAAAAAGGTACTTTGGTTCATATAGCATTCTTTTTTTAAATTTAGTTTATTTTTTGAGAGAGAGAGAGTAAGCAGGGGAGGAGCAGAGAGAGAGGGAGAGAGAGAATACCAAACAGGCTTCCCATTGCCTGATGCAGGGCTTGAATTCACAAACTGCAAGATCATGACCTGAGTGGAAATCAAGAGTCAAATGCTTATTGACTGAGCCACCCAGACATCCCTCATATAGGAATGTTATGTCTGTTTCTGTGGGGGAATCAAAGACTGGAATTTCTTATTCTGCTATCTTACTGATGTTATTCACTAAGATGTTTCCAGGGATCATTTTACCTTATATTTATTTTTTTAAAGCCTTTCTTTCTTTCTTTCTTTCTTTCTTTCTTTCTTTCTTTCTTTCTTTCTTTCTTTCTTTCTTTCTTTCTTTCGGATTCCTGCGGACCTACTTCCTGAGATTCAGATTTAATTGATATCAGTAGGTTTTCTTTAATGTTTTATTTACTTTTTAGATAGAGGGAGCATACGTGGGGGAGGGGGAGGGACAGAGGATCCAAAGTGGGCTCTGTGTTGACAGCTGACAGCAGCAATCCCGATGTGGGGTTTGAACTGACAAACCACGAGATCATGACCTGAGTCTATGTTGACCGCTCAACTGGCTGAACCACTCAGGTGCCCTGGGATCATTTAACTTTTAAGTGATCATTTCTTTTTTTTTTTTTTAAATGAGGCCAATTGAAATAAAACAGAAATATACCTATATTATAATTTTTTATTTTATGTGGTATTTTACAACAATCCTACGAGGGATAGACAGGAAGATATTTTATTTTTATTTTATCAATCAGAAAATTGCATCCAAAGAGGTTAAGCTCACTGTCTGTGATCTTATTCTGAATAAAGGTACACACAGAGTTTTGTCTCAGAGTGTGAGAAGCACTCCCCCAGTAAGTAGCATATGGGAAATAGGGTGATAGTTCTGAACACTCATCAGTTGTTAATTGTATCTACCTAAAGCCCAGAACCTCCCTAGTTTGATGACTTTATTGCTGTCCTGAATTGGAGCAAGAAGGTGTGGCATTCCACACCTAAACTCTTGTTTCTCATCCATATGTATGGGTGCTTGCGGTGTGGTATGTGTTGGAAACTGCCTGCACAAACACGCTCACCAAAGGGAGAAAGTAAATGGGAATATATATGTGGCATGTATTACTCAACTGTATATACATTTATCATCACATAAGGGGCACTTGGGTGGCTCAGTTGGTTGAGCATCTGACTTGATTTTGGCTCAGGTCATGATCCCAAGGTTGTAGGCTCAAGCCTCTTTGGGCTTTCTCTGTGCTGAGTGTGGAGGCTGCTTAAGATTCTCTCTCTCTCCCTTTACCCCTCTCCCTCACTAATGTGCTCTGCTTCAAATAAACAAAATATATATTGTCAGATAAAAGGTAATCCAGGTTGTCATAAAAACAGTAGTCAGAGAGATAGTTTTTTAAAATAGTTTATTTTCAAATTGGTTTCCATATAACACCCAGTGCTTCTCCCCACAAGTGCTCCCCATAGAGATAGTTTTTAAGTAGAATGCTGAAAGGAAACAGAAAGGTTTTGATGGCAACAGAATAAACTATGTAGCTTCTTTGATGACGGATCAATGCAGCTGAAATAAAGTACTTTCTCTTCAGAATCCACTGACATTGCACTCCTCAAAGAAATTATTGTTAGCATCTAGACTGGCTCTTTTCGTGGGGAAATTCACATGGCAATACTCTGAGGAGAAGCAGGTGGAGACACAAGAAAAAAAGGATGAAAATAACATTTTACAATTTATCAAGCTAGAGAATTCCACTGTTGTACATTTTATTAAAGAAAAAAGCACAGATTTTATTTTCTTTCTTAACTTGTATTTTAGATGCTGCAGCAGCATAGGAACAAATAACGCTCACGCCAGTAGTCATTAAACAGTTCTTTTCTGGCTCCACTTCCCATGTCTCTGAAAGAATGACAACTTCTTTTTTCGAATTTCTCCTGAGTCTTTTTGGGATGATCCTGCAGGTTTCTCAAGTGCATTCTACAGATAAATCCTCTTGTCTTGAGGAAGGAGATGAATGAGGACACACACTCCCCATCTCCTCCCAATGCTTTGAGTCTTTGTGCCAATGTCTACCCACCTGTGGTAGGGCACTGCCCCTGCTCCAGTCCTGGCCAGTGTCCTCACAGAGGCAGCAGATCCAAGATACAAAGGTGCCAACATTTACACTAAGGGTGCCAATTCCCAGTCCTCCTGGCACTGGCACTATTGACTATTTTGTTCTCTCAGTCTTGTGGGGAATATACTTGAAGTGATTTTACTTTTCTACTTGTTCTTTTACAAAAGTCTCTATCTACCACTGGGCCTCTACTGTACTCAGGGAAACACTGAAATTCTTCCACCACCCTACCACTATTCTACGATCCTGCTCTATTATTCTGAATGAAAGTTGTGGCTTGGACCTTGGGCGATGTCCATTAAAATCTCTCTTAGTGACCCTATCTTTAAAGCCCTTCAAATATGTCCAGAGACATACATAGTTTAGACTCAAACTGGGCCCCTTCTACACAGACTGGATTCTCAGTCATTTAGAAGCATTCCAGTTCCAAAGGCAAATTTCTTGAAACCATAAATAACCCAGAGGAAAAGTTGCCCAATTAGAGAAACCCCACCTCTTGAGCGTTTATAGTGAGCACACTTTGGAGGGATAAGCGATGGCAATTTAGTCTCCTTATGATCTCATTCTTCTTGAAGGGTAATTGGATCTGCCCAGAGTCCAAGCATCCCCTGGAAGAATCAGTGATGTCTTGGGAACCCCAGTGACCTGGGGTGCCTCTCCCAGCCATTTCTAGAACAAGTGTGTAAGGTTTTCACTCTAACCATTAGTACTCTATGTTCTTAATGTGGGTTTACTTCCTTGTCAGGGAGGTGATAAAGAAGAGGGTTTGGTTTTATTTTTTCTATTTAACATATTGGTTTTCCCAAAGAGACTAGATTTCATTTTGAATTCCATAACTGTTTATGCAGGAATGTTCTTAGATTTTACTTGGGGACTAGAGGAGAGAGAGAAAGATGTGAGTCTGGAGCAACTGTTTCCACCCTGAAGTTACTTTTTGATGTTTGAAAGCTGGAGAGTCAGTGTGCTCCACTTTGTTCTTCTTGGACACCATACATCCCAAACCCAGTCTTTTTCTGAAAAATACTCCATCAAATGCTAAACGGTTCCATTGGGTCACATCCCATCAACTTAAGTGGCATTGTTTTGAAATATTTCTTTGCAGTCTTCAGATATAAATATTTTAAAATGTTCCCCAGATTCCTTTCCTTTGAGACTCATTGAGTTTGTTCTCATCTTGCCTATTACCTTTAGCACCTTTATAAATAATGTGGAATGTGTGCTATCTCATTAAAACCTTAAGTGTTCTGATCACCATTGTTCCAAGGATCATTGTCCCAGATGTGGCATGGAGCTGTGAGTGTCATTGGGCAATCATTTGACCTGTCTGAGCTGATTCATCCTTTTCTTACCATTGTTCTGAAACCTATGAAAGGCATATGATAGGGTTCGACAAAGGTGTCCTGAATAAATGGACTTCAGTCTATTCATCTGTGAGGTGAGGAGGTTTGAGTGGCCTATTAGAAGTCCTCATCCAGTCCAAACATTTGAAGACTCTGTAAGTGTAGTTTGGCATAACTATTTAGAATACTGTCTGTGTTGAATAGAAAATTAGATGAGACATCACCTAGTAGAAAGAAATTACTTTTCTACTTTAAGCAGAGAACATTGATATGCACATTTACTTAATATCATAGAATGAAGATGTGGTGATTATACACAGAATGAGCTTTAAGATAAACAGTTTTTGTTTGTAAAATATACAGATATTTTGAGAAAATTCTTTAAGAAAAATACTAAAAAGATAATGACAATTTTCTATCTTAAAGTGACCAATGCTCAGTTAGACTCTTTCATCATGCATTAATAGTGTCTAGACCACTTTACCCAACCTCCTCAAGGCAGGTTATTTGGTATCTTGGACTGTTATTTGTAAGCCTTACTGAAGAAAAAATACACACACATATATGTTAGAAAGCTGGTTCTGATTTGAGATGCTTGGGGGACAAGTTGCACACCTTTGGAGGCAGACGAATATGGGCTTGAATTTTGAATTTGATCTGCTCCTTACAAACTATGAGCTTTCTGCAATTCTGACACTCAGTTTTTGCATCTATATAATTTACAACAAATATACTATTTCTCCTATATTTCCAGACTCTCTGGCCTATTTACTGTCCTTTTTGTCAACTCACAAACCCAATGTTTTAAATTTAATGTCTATTATTTGAAAATAAAACTGACAATCTATTTTAAAATAAGATTATCCTATGGTTTTCACCTTTTCAAATACCCTTATGGGTGTGAAATGCATGATAATGGGATATAAAATAGTGTACTTCAAGAGAGGACACAAACTCTACAAACTGACCCAGAAACACTCTCAGAAATTATGAGTGCTTAATCTTCCCTAATTTAGAAAAGAGATTATTGAGGGAAAAATGCAAAAGTTGGTCCCTCAATCTGTCCCCATCTTCTACGTGTTTGCAATAAGTCAGTTCCAAACTTCCCAATTTGACTGCGGTATGGATCTTATTGATGTAGCAGAATCCTCACCTTCTGCAGTTGAGGAAACCAAGGTTCAGAAAAGTGTGTGACTTGTGTAGGCAGAGAACACGTGGCTAATGGCAGAACGAGGGTAAGAAGCCATTTCTCCTGACCTGAAGTCCAGGACTCAGGACCATGCCTATCCTATGCAGAATATAACTCTGTAAAGAAGGATGATTTCAATCATCCATATTCTTAAAAGGAAATAAAAATTTTCTGTGTCTTGTAACAATAATATTGGGAGAAGTCCCTTTATGAATCGGTCTTGAGGTGAATGGCTGATTCCATGAAGTTTCAAGGAGAGGTCTAGTGCTATAAATAACAAAAACAAGAGGCTTCTTGGTGAAAGCCCAGATGTGAGTATGTTCTGGCTTTGATATTAATTCAAGAAGCCAGTCTGAGTCAGAACAATTACAGCTGAGATAAGATTTAGCCTAATGAAACCTTTTGGGGAGTGCCTAATGCCATTTCCTGTGCTGTTTATGTTTTTGACTTGTGCAATCCCTCAACTATGTTAAATACTTGTTTTGTAACATAGCCAGGTTGATGCCACACATCCAGAATTCCTTACAGAAAAAAAGTCTAGAAGCTTAGTACTTTCAGGAAGAAGACTCGCTTTTATTTTATTGCTTAAAGAATCACTTACTACTATTTTTTTCATTTTCTAAATGTTTATTTATTTATTTTGAGAGACAGAAAGAGAAAGAGTGTAAGAGTGTGAGTGCATGAGTTGGGGAGGGGCAGAGAGAGAGGGAGAGAATCCCAAACAGGTTTGGCGCTGTCAGCACAAAGCCTGACTCAGGACTTGACCTCAAGAACCACGAGATTTGACCTAAGCTGAAATCAAGAGTCGGATGCTTAACCAATTGAGCCATCTAGGTGCCCCTACCATTTACTCTTGTTATCAAAACTAGTTCAATTCTTTTTGCAAAACAAAAAGAAAATGGTACATACTGGGCATGTACATCAGATTTTTCTTCCTGTGACTTTAGCTTACCCCCACCCACTAAAAGAAACAAAAATTAAAAGCCCAACAACAAGAAAACAACTCTATCTGACCACATTTACAGAAAATGACACCAAGATGCACTTTTTACAACAACAGAAGGAGGTGTTGTCTGCTCTATGTCCAAAGATTTTTGTCTTCATGTCTGGTACCAGGTGAGTAATAATCATTGAACAAGCTGTGTGCCAAATCAAAACATAATTTCCACATATGTCAGATCTTATGAGAGACGGTGAATATAGTAGAAATTGGAAAATTTACAGCAGTATGAAAAACCTAAAAAAAAAAAAAAAGGAAGGGTGTAAAGGTGGGTGTGTGATTAAAAAATCCGAGTGTTCCTAACATGCCACGGGCAATGTGACTCTTGGTACTCATTATACTTAGATTATATATGTCATGATGTCAGAACTCCTATATGACCAAAGAGGAGAAGCCAGAGGCATTTGCTGTTCCAGAAAAGATCTTGCAGCACACCTACCTTACTTTGGGCGTTAACGTGACTAACATTGCTGTGCCCAATGCTAGTACCAACACCAGTGTAGTTAATGTGACAGGGTCTCCAGTAACAACATTTTTAGTTGCCAATACATGGTGATAAGAGTTTGGACAAAGCTATAGACATGAGATTGAACTATTCCATAGGTTTTTAAACTTACCTCTGGTAGGGAAATAACTGCAGTTTTACTGTAGCTATGTTTTGTTGTTTAACTTGCCAGTACTCTTGAATATAGATCACTTGTATCAAGTGTTTTCATTGCTGAGTTATATATACTAGGGTTAGAGAAATAGTTTGAAGATAATGGAGGAGTAACTCTACAACTCTATGCCCTTAGTTTGAAGACTGACTCTCTTTTAAATTTGATTTTATACTATTCTCAGTCATGTAACCAATAATCCCATCCCCTGGTTTATGTATAATTCTAGTAGTTACACCTTAGAAGAGCAGTTATGTATGAATGAATAAAGGTATGGTTTTTTTTTTCTGTTTGATGGTAGCCACCAGCCACAGGTGACTACTTAAATTTAAATGTAAAACAATGAAAATTAAACAAAAATTAAAATTCACTTCTTTAATCACAAGAATCACATTTTACATGCTCAACAGCCATGTGTAGCTAGTGGCTTCCATATTGGCCAGGGAAGCCACGGAATATTTTCATCATCACACAATGTTCTGTTGGGCAGTGATGGTCTATTTGGTAAAGACTAAAGATGCAGAGTTATGTAATTGACCAGATTACATTAGATATACTAATTGACACTCCTGATTGAAATAATAAAAATGGATGGAATTTTTCTTTTTTAGATTTACTGAGCTGGTTTTTTTTTTAAAAGGCATTTGCAGTTTTAAAACCAAAATGAGACACAATTGCACACTACCAACTTGATAAGATTTAAAACATTTGATGATACTAAAGGATCACTAAGATGTAGAAAAATCAGGACTTTCATCCACTCTTGCTTTGGCTATGATTGTACAACATTGGAGACCAATTTAGTATCAAATATGGTATGGAACCTATGCACTTCTGTAATATAACAATCCATTTCAATAGACAGTTGTGCACACATGTAACAGATAGGAATATAAGAATGTTCATAGCTGCATGATTCACGATGGCCAAACTTTAAAGACCATCTAACTTGCATGATAGTAGACTGAATCAATAAATTCCAACATAGTCATGCAATGTAATGAAGTTCAGCAGTGAAAATGACTAAATTAAGTTACATGCCTCAATATGGATAAACTTCAAAAACAACATTGAATACAAGAAGCAATTTTGGAATAAAATTCATCATATAATTCTATTTATGTAAGTTCAAAACCAAGAACAAAATAATAACCATACATAACTTAAACATAAATAAAAAGGATCTGTACTATATATACATTAGAGATATAAACACAGATGGGAACACAAAAACTTGAAAGAAAAGAATGGTTAACACACTGTTCAGGGGTGAGAGAAGAATGTCATATGGAAGAGCTACTCAGAGGAGTTTCTAAAAGAAGATGTCTTCAATATCTTAAAATCGGTGATGGAAGCATAGCTATCTATGCCTTAAAGCACATATGTATTTCGTATCTTGGATATTTGGCATATTAAATAGTAAGGAAAGTTCTGAATGAAATATAATACCAAGGATGGTCTGAGTAATAAGAGGCAGTGCTGGAATTGCCACCCATGTCCACCAGGTGAATTGGCTGCTCACTTCACATACATTCCTCAGCACACAATCAGAGAACTGACTTTCCTTCCTCACCTCTTCCTCTGCCATCACCATTTCTTAACATATTTTCTTTTGCTTCATAAAAATTACTTTTACAATTTTTAGACATTTATTTAGTTTTGAGAGAGAGAGACAGAGGGTGTGTTAGGGAGGGGCAGAGAGAAAGGGAGACACAAAATCTGAAGCAGGTTGCAGGCTCTAAGTGGTCAGCACAAAGCCTCATGGGGAGCTCAGACTTACAAACTGCGAGCTTATGACCTGAACTGGAGTCAGATGCTTAACTGACTGAGCCACTCAGGTGCCCCTAACATTTCTTAACATATTTTCTATCTTCCAGAAATCTGTACACATCTCTTGTCCTGTAACTATAATGTCACTCCTTATCCATTTAGGATAATATAATATACAGGTACACACAAACTGACCCAAGAAAATAGAGATTTCAGGGCACAGAAGAGGGCTTAAAGAAACATACCAATTTAAGAAGATATAGTATGAAGGCCTGGCACAGGGCAGATCTGATGGCACCTGGAAGGTTGCTGGGCTCCGGAGACTCCTAGCGGTGCTTGAAGGCTCTGCCAAGACAGCATCCTTTCTCACAAGGCTCAGGGGGCAAATACGCTCTAGCTGAAAAAGTGAGAATGGCTGCTGGAACCACACGGACAATCCTGACAGGTATTTTTGATGTTCACTTTGGATGTTTTTCAAAATGACATATAATATGTGAAAACTGCAGCTAACATATCAGGTGCAAGTTAAGAAACAGAAGAAGCTTAAAATTATCTTGGGCTCAGCTCTGCTACTCTCTCTAAAATACTCATAAGGAGCATATCACCTATTTCACCACAAAGCCAACACTTCTTCAGAAGGGCCCTCCTGTTATTGGCTTAGACAAAAATGACACAGCATTTCAGGAGAATGGACAACAAAGATTATATTATTGAAATTTTTAAACAAAATTAAAACTCCTCAACAAGAAGTAAGGTATTACATGAGGGCCAGGCAAAATGGTGGAGAAGTAGGGAGCTCTGTACTTTCTCGCCAGCCCTCATCTCTAAAACCAATAAGGACTGAGGTCAAAAGACACTGAACCGCAGAGTCTGGGAGGAAAAGAGACAGAGTCTACTCAGAAGATAGCCTCATAGGTGTGTGATTGTGAACTGGGAAGATAAAAACGGGCCAGGACCCTTAGGTGCAGAGGGGAGGGAGTCCCCCTCCACGGAGAACCCCTAAGAGACAGGGGAAGAGAAAGAGGTGTTGAAATTGCTATAAACTGTCTCTGGAAAAGAGAAAAACCTTGGCCCAGGACTGAGAAGGATCCTATCATCCCATCTGTAACCACAGGGCATTCAGTGAGAGACATTTTTCACTAGTTGGGGCACTTTCCTTGGGCTAGGCGCCCTCATCCCAGGCGGTGCCAGGAGAAACTGTTCCTCTATTCTCCCTACTCGATCTCAGGCTAAGAAGCTGCCGGGCCTGGGGGAGTACATTGTGGGCTGTATCTTTAAAGTGCGAGGACTAAAATCTGGCAATGATGCGGGGCTTGAGAAATACAACTCGGTCCACCTTGGTTACTCCTGTGGCACAGGGAGATCGGACACAAAAGAGTGAATTAAAATCCTTGGTTTGAGAAAGGACTGGGGCACTGCATTTTTTCTCCCCATAAATGCCAAGACAGGGCCTCAGGGAATGTCCCGTGAGACCCACAGTGGAGGCGAGACCTGCCTACACCAAAGTCTCCCTTCTGCGCTGGAGAGTTGTTTTTTTAAATTTTCTTTTCCCTTCTGGTTTGCTTCTTTGTCTGTGCATTTGCATGCTTTTGTTCCGTGTGTGTTTGTCTGTCTGTTTTCCTTTTCAGGGCTACTTCAAGAAATAAGCCAAGGTACACATGGTAGAGAGTCCCAAATTTCAATACGAGTAGGAAGAGAAAATAACCAAAGGCACAACAAGAGAGACCAAGAAAAGCCATCAAAACAACACTTCCAGAAATGACAGGCCCTGGGCAGCCAATGGGCCTCCTTTAATGTAGCAATACTCGCAGGTGCAGATGCATAACAAGCTTTTATTTATTTTGTATTTTTTACATGTTTTATTTATTTTAGAGAGGGAGAGAGAGAGAGAGAGAGCATGAGCAGGGGAGGGGCAGAGAGAGAGGGAGAGACAGAATCCGAAGACAGGCTCCAGGCTCTGAGCTATCTGTCAGCACAGAACCTGACGTGGGGCTCGAACCCAAGAACTATGAGATCATGATCTGAGCCAAAGCCAGACGCTTAACTGACTGAGCCACCCAGGCGCCCCAACAAGCTTTTAAAACTGACAAGAGACAGAAAGTTAGCCAAAATGATGAAACGGAAAAAATGTCCTCTAAAGAAATTCCAGGAAGAAATCAAAGCTACAGAATTGGTCAAAACAGATATAAGCAATAAAGCTGAGCAAGAATTTAGAACAATTGTCATAAAATTAATCGCTGGGCTTGAAAAAGGCATGGAAGACATCAGAGAAGCTATTGCTACAAAGACTATGGACCATAAAAATAGTTGTGATGAAGTAACAAATGCTATAAATGAAGTGCATAATAAAATGGAGACGGTCACGATAGGTATTGAAAAGGCAGAGAGGAGAATAGGTGAAATAGAAGACACAATTGAAGAAAAAGAGGAAGCCAAAAAAAAGAGAGATAAATTGATCCAGGAGCATGAAAGGAGAATTAGAGAACTGTGTGATACAATCAAATGGAACAATATCCGTATCATAAGAATTCCTCAAGAAAAAGAAAGAGAGAAAGGTGATGAGGGGAACTTGAACAAATTATAAACAAAAACTTCCTGAATCTGGGGAAGGAAACAGATATTGAAATCGAAGAGGCACAGAGAACTCCCCTCAGACATAACTTGAATTGACCTTTGGCACAATATATTATAGTGAAATTGGTAAAATATAGGATAAAGAGAGAATTATGCAACCAGTTAGGGAAAAAAGGGCCCCAACATACAAAGGGAGACCTATCAGAGTAGTTACAGACCTATCTACTGAAAGTGTCAGGCCAGAAAGGAATAGCAGTAATCTTCAATGTGATGAACAGAAAAAATATGCAGCCAAGAATCCTTTATCCAGCAAGTCTGTCATTCAGATTAGAAAAAGAGATAAAGCGATCAACTAATAGGCAACCGACAGAATGGGAAAAGATAGTTGCAAATGACATATGAGATAAAGGGCTAGTATCTAAAATCTACAAGGAACTCACCAAACTTCACAATCACAAAACAAATAACCCAGTGAAGAAATGGGCAGAAGACATGAACAGACACTTCTCCAAAGAGGACATCCAGATGGCCTACAGGCACATGAAACGATGCTCAACATCACTCATCATCAGGGAAACACAAATCAAAACCACACTGAGATACCACCTCACACCAGTCAGAGTGGCTAAAATGAACAAATCAAGAGACTATA
>NC_043711.1:69249486-69251438 GCF_006229205.1 Suricata suricatta
AAAAAGAAAAAGAGATAAAGGTTTTCCCAAATAAACAAAAACTGAAGGAATTCATCACCACCACTAAACCAGTCTTACAAGAAGTCCTAAGAGGGACTCTATGAGGGAAATGTTGCAAGGAATACAAAGTACCAGAGACACCACTGGTATGAATCCTACAGGGAACACTATGACCCTAAATCCATATTTTTCAATAATAACACTGAATGTAAATGGACTAAATGCTCCAAGCAAAAGACATAGGGTAGAAGAATGAATAAAAACAAAAAATGCATCTCTTTTCTGTCTACAAGAGAAGTATTTTAGACCTGAAAACACCTTCAGATTGAAAGTAAGGGGATGGAGAAATATCTATCATGAGACTGGAAGTCAAAAGAAAGCAGGAGAAGCCATACTTATACCAGACAAATGACTTTTAAAGGAAAGACAGTAACAAGAGATGAAGAAGGGCATTATATAATAATTACAGGGTCTCTCCATCAGGAAGAACTAACAATTATAAATATCTATGTGCCAAATTCAGGAGCACCCAAATACATAAAACAAGTAATCACAAACAGAAACAATCTTATTGATAAGAATGTGCTAATTGCACTTACAGCAACAGATAGATCAACCAGACAGAAAATCACTAAAGAAACAATGGACCTGAATGATACATTGGAACAGATGGATTTAACAGATGTATTTTAAAACTCTACATCCTAAGGCAAGGGAATTCACTTTCTTCTCCAGTGCACATGGCACATTCCCCAAGATAGATCACATACTGTGGCATAAAGCAGCCCTCAATAAATATAAAACAACTGATTTCATACTATACATACTTTCAGATCATGATGCTATGAAACTTGAAATCAATCACAGGAAAAAGTCAAGAAAACCTCCAAAAACATGGAGGTTAAAGACAACCCTACTAAAGAACAATCAAGCCAATCCAGCAGTTAGAGAAGAAATTAAAAAATATATGGAAACAAATGAAAATGAAAATACCACAATCCAAACGCTTTGGGATGCAGCAAAGGCCATCCTAAGAGTAAAATACATTGCAATCCAGGCCTACTTCAAGAAACTAAAAAAAGCACAGATACAAAATCTCACAGCATACCTAAAGGAACTAGAAGGGGAGAAGCAAGAGCACCTCAAACCCAACAGAGAAAGAGAAATAATAAAGATCAGGGCAGAAAAAATAATATAGAATCCCACCCCCCAAAAAAACAGTGGAACAGATCAATGAAACCAAGAGTTGGTTTTTTGAAAGAATAAACAAAATTGATAAACCTCTAGCTAGGCATCTCAAAAAGAAAAGAGAAAGCACCCAAATAGACAAAAACATGAATGAAAATGGATCTATTACAACCAATCCCTCAGAAATACAGGTAATTATCAGGGAATACTATAAAAAATTATATGCCAACAAACTGGACAACCTAGAAGAAATGGACAAATTCCTAAACAAACATGCACTACCAAAATTCAAACAGGAAGAGAGAAAATCTGAACAGACCCATAAACAGTGAAGAAATCAAATCAATTATCAAAAAATCTCCCAATAAATAAGAATCGAGGGCCAGACGGCTTCCCTAGGGAATTCTACCAGGCATTTAAAGCAAAGTTAATACCCCTTCTTCTCAAGCTATTCCAAAAAATGGAAATAGAAGGAAAACTCCTGGACTCATCCTATGAAGCCAGCATCACTTTAATTCCCAAACCAGACAGTGACCCAGAAAAACAAAACAACTATAGGTCAATATCCTTGATGAATCCAGATTCAAAAATACTTAACAAGATGCTAGAAAATTGAATTCAACAGCATATAAAAAGAATTAGCCATCATGATCAAGTGGGATTCATTCCTGGGTTACAGAGCTCATTCAATATTTGCAAATCAATCAATCACTTTAACAAAAGAAAAGATAAAAACCATATGATTCTGTCAATAGATGCAGAAA
>NC_043711.1:69251538-69272637 GCF_006229205.1 Suricata suricatta
AATCAATCAATCACTTTAACAAAAGAAAAGATAAAAACCATATGATTCTGTCAATAGATGCAGAAAAAGCATTTGACAAAATATAGCATCCTTTCTTAATAAAAGCCCTTGAGAAAGTCAGGATAGAAGGATCTTACTTAAACATTATAAAAACCATTTATGAAAAGCCCACAGCTAATATCATCCTCAATGGGGAAAAACTGAGAGATTTCCCCCTGAGATCAGGAACACGACAGGGATGTCCACTCTTACCACTGTTGTTTAACATAGTGCTGGAAGTCCTAGCATCAGCAATCAGACAACAAAAAGAAATAAAAGGCATCAGAATTGGCAAAGATGAAGTCAAACTTTCACTTTTCACAGATGACATGATACTCCACATAGAAAACCTGACAGACTCTGCCAGAAGCCTTCTAGAACTGATCCATGAATTCAGCAAAGTTTCAGGGTACAAAATCAATGTACAGAAATCGGTTGCATTTTTATACACCAATGATGAAGCGACACACAATTGCATGAAAAACCATAAAATATCTAGGAATAAACCTAACCAAAGATGTAAAAGACCTGTACGATGAGAACTATAGAAAGCTTATGAAAGAAATTGAAGAAGACACAGAGAAATGGGAGAACATTCCATGCTCATGGATTGGAAGAATAAACATTGTGAAAAGAGAAAGAGAAATCAAGAAACTGATTCCATCCACAATTGCATATAAAAACATAAAATACCTACAAATAAACCTAACCAAAGATGTAAAGGATGTATGATGAAAACTGTAGAAAACTTATGAAGGAAATTGAAGAAGACACAAAGAAATGAAAAAACATTCCATGCTCATGGATCAGAAGAATAAACATTTATAAAATGTCATTATTACCCAAAGCAATCTACACATTCAATGCAATCCCATTCAAAGTTGCACCAGCATTCTTCTCAAAGTTAGAACAAACTATCCTAAAATTTGTGTGGAACCACAAAAGACTCTGCTGAATAGCCAAAGTAATATTGAAGAAGAAAACCAAAACGGGAGTCATCACAATCCCAGACTTTAGCCTCTACTACAAAGCTGTCATCACCAAGACAGTATGGTATTGGCACAAAAACAGACACATAGACCAATGGAATAGAATAGAGAACCCAGAATTGGACCCACAAATGTATGGCCAACTAATGTTTGACAAAGCAGGAAAGAGTATCCAATGGAAAAAAAAAAAACAGCCTCTTTAACAGGTGGTCCTGGGAGAGCTGGACAGAAACATTCAGAAGATTGAAACTAGACCACTTTCTTATACCATACACAAAAATAAACTCAAAATGGATGAAGTACCCGAATTTGAGACAGGAAACCATAAAAACCCTAGAGGAGAAAGCAGGAAAAAAACCTCCTTGACTTCAACTACAGAAATTTCTTACTTGACACATCCCCAAAGGCAAGGGAATCAAGAGCAAAAATGAACTACTGAGACCTCCTCAAGATAAAAAGCTTCTGCACTACAAAGGATACAATCGAGAAAACTAATAGGCAGCAGGAGGAATGGGAAAAGATAGTTGCCAATGACAAATCAGAGAAAGGGCTAGTATCCAAAATCTATAAGGAACTCACTAAACCTCCCACCCAAAAAACAAATAATCCAGTGGAGAAATGGGTAGAAGACATGAATAGACACTTCTCCAAAGAGGACATTCAGATGGCCAACAGACACATGAAATGATGCTCATCATCACTCATTATCAGGGAAATACAAATCAAAACCACACTGAGATACCACCTCATGCTGGTAGAGTGTCTAAAATGAACAAATCAGGAGACTATAGATGCTGGTGAAGATGTGAAGAAACAGGCACCCTCCTACACTGTTGGTGAGAATGTCAACTGGGGCAGCTGCTCTGGAAAACAGTGTGGATGTTCCTCAAAAACTTATCAGTAGAACTTCCCTATGACTCAGCAATAGAACTGCTAAGAATTTACCCAATGGATACAGGAGAGCTGATGTATAGGGGCACATGTACCTCAATGTTCATAGCTGCACTTTCAACAATAGCCAAATCATGGAAAGAGCCTAAATGTCCATCAACTGATGAATGGATCAAGAAGATGTGTTTTGTATATACAATGGAATACTACAGGGCAATGAAAAAGAATGAAATCTGGCCATTTGTAGCAATGTGGATGGAACTCGAGGGTGTCATGCTAAGTGAAGTAAGACAGGCAGAGAATGACAGATACCATATGTTTTGTCTCAGAAGTGTAACAAGAAAAACTTAGCAAAGGACTATGGGGGAGGGGAAAATAGTTGGGGAGAAAGAGAAAAGCAAGACATGAGAGACTTTTGAATACTGAGAACAAACTGAGTGCTGATGGGGGAGTGAGAGAGTGGAAAGAGGGTGATGGGCATGGAGAAGGGCACCTGATGGGATGACCACTGGGTGTTACATGGAATCCAACTTGACAATAAACTATTTTTAAAAATCTTTTAAAAAATGCTTTCCCCCTTTCAGCCTGCTTTACGTAAGGTGTCTATAACCTTCCCTTGTGTGTATGAGATGCCTGTAGTAGCTCTAAGAACCACTTTCTTGCCACAACAGAGAAGGAAGGATGGGAGAAGGTGGGTTTTCTTGTGAATTTTTGAGAGACCTGAAATAAACCTTTTCCAGACATCTTCCAGCAGATGTAAGCACAACTCACTGGCCTGCCTGTCCCTGAAAGAGTCATTAGCAAAGGGAATAGGGACCTTATGGTTGGTTTAGATTGGGTAGAGGCATTCCCTGGGGCATGACACAGCCCAGACTTGAACAATATGGACTCCATTTTCAAGGCAGTTGAGAATGCCACTAGGAGAGTCTCCTTCACAAGATGAAAAAAGAAAGGAAAAGAAAACTGATTTAAAAAAACTTTCCAGAAATCCCTATGAAATCTCTTCTCAGTAAAATTTATCCTCTGTATATCAACATTTTAAATGTGTACTATGCAGATAACTTATCATAGTGAAACTTTTTTTTCTAAACGTTCTTTTAAATTTTGTGCAACTTACTACTTACAAGGGTAATTTGTGAAAATTTTATTATTTTGAATATGTTGTTTACCAGCTCATTATATCTCAACAGAGTGGAATAAAAACAAGAAATTTTTTCATTTCCTCACTGTGACTCCTATCGGAGCTCGGCTGCAGCCCCTGTCCAGTCCCTTAGGTATCTCTTGGGAAGATTCCATGATTCTAGTTACCTTCAATTACCAAGATTCTATTCATTTAAAAATTTTTATCTAAATGCCTATTTAAATCCCATTTCTCCCCTTCTCTAAAGATTAAGTCTTCAGAATGGATGAGACTTGTGGTCTGCTCTTTCCTTCTGCTCCAGCATCTTGAACTTGGTGAACAGGAAGACACAGTCCATTCCTGGAATACCTCTTGGTTCTTTTTTCTAGTCTCCAGCTACTCTGATGTTGGGTTAGGAAGAAGGGATCCAGGAGAATGGTAAATGCCTTTTTACTGGAGATGTTTGTTGTTTCTCTGTGTTAGTTGCTGCCTCGGAGTTGCTCCAAACTGGCCACCAACACACTCCCAAGTGAAAAAGATTTTCTGACACTGACTCACAGGTTGCATGCACAAAATATTTGGAAGGTCTTATTGAGGTTCTCCCTACTACACAATTTTCTGATGTTGTAGCCCACGTCCTCACATCCACTTTCCCTTATGATCCTTTTCTGGTTGAAAACTCCACAGGCTTGCTCCTGAGAGGTAGCCTTTGCCTTTGAGCAACATCTTCAGATGAGAATGACCAGATGACACAAAACTGGCATTTTTCTGTAATGCCATAGGAAACTCTGCATCCCAACTGTGGCTGTGTGAGCATCTCCATCATTGGTCCTTGCTGTCTGTCCTGCCCCTTTGTCTTTCCTGTCCCTCTTCAGTTAGGCTGTGGGGAAGATTTCAAGGATACTTGCTTTGGGAATTGCCTATCTGGTAAAAAGATCCAGCTTTTCCCTTTTGCAGGCACCTGTGGTCTTTATGTGTGATTCTTTTAGAAATCCTATCACTTGTCCTAAGAGATGAGAAAGCATCTTTATCATGAACACTTGCTATAACAGGCTGATACCCACACTTCTTATGAATCCACGCTTCTCTTAATTCTTTAATAGGGTGGGAAGAGTCACTGGCTGACTCCCTTGGATAGTAAAGATAATGTGTCTCATCTTGCTCTGCCTGAGGTAGGGCCTGGTCCCAGTGTTGGGTTTTTTTTTTAACTTTGTTTTGAGTTTATTTATTTATTTTGGGGGAGAGAGAGAAAGAGAGGGAGAGAGAGTATGTGGGAGCAAGGAAGGGGTGGAGAGATAGGGAGAGAGAGGGAGAAGAATTTCAAGCAGGCTCCATACTGTCAGCATGGATCTCTTTGTGGGGTTCAAAATCAAGAATCTGACACTTGACCAACTGAGTCTCCCAGGCATCTCGGTTCCAGTAGTTTTTTAGAAAGTGGGTATGTAACTTACATGATCCTTAGGTTTGGTTCATTGTTGCCAATATGGGGCCACAATGAATATCCTTCTAACTCTTTTAAGTTTTACATAAAGAAAAATTATTAAAGAGAATTTTACAAGTTTGATCTGTGGATCAACATTCTGTATTAAAGAAAAGAAGAAAACTCTAACATGCTTGGAGAAATTATTTCATCTAATTGTCACAACAAGACAATGAAGTACTATCATTCTTGCCTGGAAAAAAGAAAGAAAATTTAAACTCCAGAAGTATTTAGTGACTTGTCAAATTTCATAGTTAGTGAATGAGGCAGAAACACAGATCTGTCTGATCCCAAAGCCAATACTTTTGTCCCTCTGCAGCATCTGGTACATAGTTCTGATAGTCTCTCCAAATAACTAGTTTTAAATAAGTAGACAACAAGGCACAACTCAGTTAAAAAGGAGTGGTCACTGATTACAAACAGCACTTGATATTTCCACTTAGAGCTCATTCAGCCTAGTCAGTATTTGCGTGAAGAGTGATTCAGGGCCCATGGCAAACAGAGAAGGAATAGGATATGTATCCTTAGCTTCAAACTAGCTTGCAACCAGGAAGGAACCCAAAGACACATAGGAAAAGGTAAAAGGGAAACATCCTAAAACAAAGGCAAAACTCAAATTTTAAAAGGATTCTCAAGTTCAGTTTCATGTTTGGGGGAGTGGATGCCATAAAAAGTTACAGTGTGAGGTGAATTCTGAGGAATGAGCAGGCACAGGGGACGAGGGATGTCAGGGAAGGGTTTGAGGGTGGGGAACAGTGTGAAAAAAATAAGAGGGAGAAATCATCTAGCAGGTTTGGGGAACTGTCAGCTATGGCTAGTTTGGCTGGAATGTGAGGTGTGTGGAATTTGTGTATTAGAGATAAGGAGATTAAAATTTAAGTAAAGGTCAGATCACAGAGAACCTTCCATGTCAGGCTAACCTAACCTTCCATGTTTTTGTCATTGAAAGAACTTGAGCTGAGTATTATTTCACTAGAGTTGAGCCTTAGGACAGTGAATTTTGTAGTGTCATGTAGGATCAATTAGAGCAGGAGAAACTGAAAAAGTAAAAATGAAAGGTAGCCAATCATCCAGGGATACACTGGAAGAGTAAATACTAGCACAGATGTAGATCTAATGGAACCTTTGCATATGATTCATTTGAGTATAAAGTAGAACATTCATTTTTCAAAGTTGTTTGGCAATTTCTTATAAAGTTTACTTATGACCCAGTAATTTCACTCCTGAGTACTTACCCAAGAGAAATGACAACATATGTCCATAAAAAGGCTTGTATAAAAATATTGCCAACAGCCTTCATCGATATATTGAAATCCTTGAAACAATCCAAATGCCCATCAGCAAAAAATTAAATAAACGATTTGTAGTATATATATAATAGAATATTATTTTACAATTAAAAATAAGCTATTGAAAGACACAATGACATGGTTGAATCTCAACAGTATAATGTTAAGGAAGCTAGGAGTATGTGCCATGGTGATCCCATTTATTTGAAATCCAAATTCAGGGAAAGCTAATATGTGGAAATAGGAATCAAATAGTAAGTTGAGGGGAAGGAAATAAAGAGAAAGGTAAAAAATGGACTTGAAAGTGCATGGGGGAACTATCTGAGGGGTACAGATGTTGTTCATATTATTTTCGGTAGTGGTTACACATCTGACACAATTGTCAAAAACTCATCCATGTGAATGTGTGGAACCTCTGCATTTTATTTTATGTTAATTATAACTCAGCTAAAAAAATTCTAGTACACTAAATATGTAGTGTACACTCAACCTTCCTGGAAAAACATAACTAACAAACCACAACACTCCAATACATTACCTGAGAAATCAATCAAAATAAAAAAGTGGAAATAATGATTGAAAAGGTTCAAAAGGTGAGCAATGATACCAATAAAAACCTATATTAAAGATAAAATAGTAAGCTTAGATTAAAAAATTAATGACTTTTGTAAGAGACAATGAAAGTTATGAGATTAATACTTTAATAAGAGCCTGTGTCTTAAAGACTAAATTATGGGCAAAAATTCTGAAAAGTCAGTAGAAAAAGATAAAGCAGTGATGTGTTAAAAAATCTATAATTAAAAGGACTAAAATCTTGCTGCAGAAAAAGCCAGTATTATGCTCAAATGACGTATTTATACATTTAAAAGAATTCATTGTAAACTCTTCAAAGAATATTTTTTCTATTAAGTTCATGGTTCATAAAATTTGCTTTGGAAACCAAACAAATTTGGCTACATTTACTTCTTACACTGAGAGGTAATACAGTGCTTGTTGAAGCGTGCCCTTCTATCTGTTCCGGAGGTAAAGCTCATGTAAAAAAAGGCAGCATATAACTTTCTGTAATTAGTTTAGGAAACAAAATTAATTACTATTCACTATCTCTCACCCAGATAAGCTCTAAGAAGTATATACTTAAGGTTACCTGTTTGGAGAGTCAGAAATTATGTTTCCTATTCTAAAGCAAGATAGAAATCTGTAGAATTTGTCATTCTTGTGGCTTGCTTGGGAAGCAAAAGTGAGTTAAGAGTAGTTGAAATCCCTTTTGAGAAGGAAAGTACAGCCTCGCACGGTGTATACATCATGTCCCCTTCTCTAGAAGGAAAGCTACGCTGTCACCCGGAGATGCATTTTCCCGTGATGGCAAGATGATATTCTGTGTAGAGACTCTACAACGCAAACTCTTGAAATACACTATGATAATTTGCATCTCACCAGCCTCCCACCCATTCTGGATACTTGTCAATTCTCTGAGATTCTGATGCCCTAAAATACTAACACAGGGCTACTGGAAATAAGGGGAACGACCCTTAATGAGCCAGCAGTTGAATAAATTGGGTAAATGTCTGCAAGGAAATATTAGATCGCTAATAGGTGGAGCAAATTAGATCTGTATTAACATTGTATATTATTTAGATGTTAAATGGAAAAAGTAAGTTTCAGAATCACATTGTATTCTAAGTATTCATTTTGGGTAAAGCAAATCACAAGGAATTTTGGGTAAAACAGCTCCCACTATAAGACATGAAAGCAGACCAGCAAATGTTATACCAGAAGAGTTAATACTATTTTTCATATTTAAAAGAAAAAAACATCACTGATATATTTAAAATGTACATGATAATAGCTTGGTAAATGTATGTACCATAAAAGAAAATTCAAGAAAGATGAGTTGACAGGTGTGGATGGACAGATGAATGGATGGATAAGCGGATGGGGAATTCTGAAGGCAGATTATTTTCTATTATTTTTCTGGTATCTGATATTTCCAATAATAATTCTGTTGCCAAAACTTTCTTTTGTTCTCCTTATCCTCAGTGTTCTAACATTTCATAATCAGAATGTGGATGAGAGGCTTTTCTATTTAAATACTCCTATTCGTCTTAAGCTCTGAAAAATACTCATTGCTTTTCAGGTAATTTATTTGCTCTGTTCTATCTTTGGGGCACTACTACTTTTTGGCTGTTAGACCTCCAGGATAGATTTCTGCTTTGATTTCTCTAAAACATTCCATATCTTTTTCATGTTGCTCTACATTTTGAGAATTTTTTTCATTATCTCCCTTTTTTAATTAAAAGATCATTTTATAAACTTTGTTCCTTTCCATAGCATTACGTTCTTCTTGACTTATGGGTACCATATCTTTTTAAAAATTTTTTTCTTTATAGTTTATTATCAAGTTAGTTTCCATGTAAATCCAGTGCTCATCCCAACAAGTGCCCTTCTCCATGCCCATCACCCCCTTTCCCCTCTCTCAGTCCCCCATCAGCCCTCAGTTTGTTCTCAGTATTCAAGAGTCTCTCATGGTTTGCCTCCCTCCCTCTCCCCAATTATTTTATGCAAACCAGTGACCAGAGTGCCCAGGCCAGTGGAGGGGAGAGATAAGAATGGGATAAGGGAAAATACATCTGAATAGCAAGAATTGATCTAGAGTTAACCATGGCAATCCATCAATGTTGCTCTTGTCCCCTCTCCGTACAAGGAAAAAAAAAAAAGCAGCTCTCTAGCACGGATGGGCGTGGCTTGGTGTAGGCAAGTCTTGCCTCCCCAGCAGGTCCTCTGGGCTGCTCCCTGAGGCCCTGCCTCGGTGGTTGTTGGGAGGAATATGGTGGCATCCCAGTCCCTTTTCAAACCAAGCATTGCTAATCACTCTTTTGGGTCAGATCTCCCTGTGCTGTGGGCATAGCCAAGGTGGGCCGAGTTCTCAAGCCCCGCCTCGTTTCCAGAGCTTTGTCCTCACGCTTTAAAGATACAGCCCGGCTGGCAATCCTACCGGCTGAGCTGCTTCCTAGCTGGGATCCAGTAGGGGGAGTAGGGGAGTAGTTTCTCCTGGCACCGCCTGGGATGGGATGCCCAGCCCAAAGAAAGTGCCACAGCTAGAGAAAGGATCTCTCTCCAAATGCCCTGCAGTTAGAGATGCGCTGATAGGATCCCTCTCTGTCCCTGGCCAAGGTTTTTCTCTTCTCCAGGGACCGTTCTTGAGCAGTTTCAGCCACTCTTTCTCTTCCCTTCCCTGTATCTCTCCACAGTTTCTGCAGAGGAGGCTTCCTCCCCTCCATGCCTCTGGGTCCCAGACTGTTTTTATCTCCCCCAGTTTGCAATCACACACCTATGAGGCTGTCTTCTTAGTGGACTCTGTCTCTTTTCCTCCCAGACTCTTGCGGTTCAGTGTTCTATGGCTTCAGCCCTTCTTTGTTTGAGAGATGCGGGTGGGTGAAAAGTATGGAGCTCCCTGCTTCTTCACCATCTTGCCCTGGAATTGGGGGAAAGCATTTTCATGCACAAAGGCATTGAGCTGCAGAGCCAGACCCTAAGTAGCCTTCCTGCAGCTGGCTTGGAGGCAGGTGGCCTCCCCGTTGTGGATCCAGGACACGGGTTTCCTGCCCCTAGTGCAGGAAGCTCCAGCAGATGCACTGAAAAGGAGCTACCTGGGGGCCACGGTGGGAAGGGAAAAATGCTCCTCAGAGATTGGACGCTGCTCTTAGCAGAGGCCCTTCTGAAGTTGCTAGAGCTCAAGGCAATCAGTTGTGGTTTGCTAGTGCCCACAAGCCAAAGATTTTGGTCTTCCCAGAACCACGAAGGCGATGAGTCTCATCTGGGAATAGCATCCCGGGCAAGTGGCCACTGTGGTTTCTGTACCTGAGCCTGAGGGTCTTGAGGACCTCAAAATTTCTTATGGTTAGAAAACAGTGTTCTGTGGGCTGAGAAAGTACTGGGATGACTAAGCTTAAACTGACATCTTGTGGTTGGGTATGAAATAGGCACTTCAGGAAGAAATTCCCACAGACTGGGAATGGGTGGGAAGACCGGGGTTCTGAGAATGGCAAATATTAATAAGTAATTAACTAGGAGGTCCTGGGTGGCTTGACTGTAGGTCAAGAGCCTCCGACTCTTGGTTTCAGCTCAGGTCATGATTTCACGGTTCATGGGATCTAGCCCCACATCGGGTTCTGTGCTGACAATACAGAGCCTGTTTGGCATTCTCTCTCTCTCTCTCTCTCTCTCTCTCTCTGTCCCTCCCCTACTCACACTCTCTCTTTCTCTCTCAAAATAAACATTAAAAATTAAAAAAATATAAACCAATTAACTAAAAAACAAAAAATGAACAAATGAATGTTTTCTGATTATATGATGAAATTCTTTAACTGCAATTTTAAAAATGTTTTATTTATTTTTGAGAGAGAGAGAGAGAGACAACGTGTGCAGAGGAAGGTCAGAGAGAGAGGAATACACAGAATCCGAAGACAGGCTCCAGGCTCTGAGCTAGCTGTCAGCACAGAGTCCGATGCAGGGCTCAAATCCACAAATGGCAAGATCATGACCTGAGCTGAAGTCAGACACTTAACTGACTGAGCCACTCAGGTGCCCCTTTAACTGCATCTGAAAATATATCTATGAAAACATAATATGCAGTAATATATATGTATATATATGTGTGTGTGTATATATATGTGTGTGTGTATATATATGTGTGTGTGTGTATATATATATATATTATATATATATGCTAATCCAAATAGCACAGGTAGAAATTATCCAAAAAAGGTTAAAAGGTTAATTCTGCATCCAATTAATTCTAGTACATGGGAGATCCTCTTTCCTTTACTGTTTGGTGGCCCCTAATCTGAGCAGACTATGGATGCTGGTAGGTATTCCTTAGAACACCAAGGAGTGTTAGAATGTTCCACCAACCCACCTGTGCCCCTGGTCACTTTATGTTCCAGACTCAGGCTCAGGCTAAGTTCCTTTCCTCTGTCTCCTCCTGCAGGTCTCTGACATCTTTTCTGCTTTGTAGTTATTCCCTGTTTTGCCACAGAACGTGGACTAAGCAGCTCCCTCCAATCATAATTAATAAAAGGACTATAGATTAAACAGACTTTCCTGACCCTTGAGGATAACAAAAGGGAACTGCAGTACACAAAAGGAAAACTTAAAAATAATACTCCAGCTTTTATTTTCCTGGAATTCATCCCCTGCTTTCCCCCCGTGATTTCTCTACTACTGGTCATAGCTCTTAGATTGATGTCATGTATCCAAGTCCTGTGCTTTGCTCCCAAAAGGATCCAAAGGGTTTTTAATGTCATGCAGAGTGAAAGACCCCAAGTCCTGCCTCTGGTTCCTGTCTGAGAAAGCAAAAGATCAATTCACATCATATTAAGTTCTGCAGTCATTCACCCAGATCATGAGGATACCAGATGCTCTTTTGCTGAGGACAGAAGAAAAAAGGATGATTAATTCAGTTCAATTCAACCCCCACTTGAGGTTTGGTATCTGGGAGGGCATGAAGGGCATGGTTCTGGGATACTAGTCATGTTCTATTTCTTAATCTGTGTGCTGACCCCATGTTCATGTTTATTTTGTGAAAATCCATGCAGCTGTACTTAATATATTTGTACATTTCATTATGTATATTATTCTTCACCAAAAAAAAAGTTTGCTTGAAAATTCTAATGCCCCTGCACATTCACCAGGACATACACATACAATGCAGCAGGTGGCACTGTGAAAAGCAAAAAAGCAATTCCAAAGAAATGAAGATGCTGCCTTTCCCCATACATATGAGTACAGTGTAAGTGTGAGTAAATGTGTAAACCTACTTCATGCGCTTTTACTAAAGAAAAATGGGTCAAAAATCTATCAACATGGTAGACTCCCCAAAGACAATGGAGGTGCCACTATGAGGAAACATGCAAGTTAGTAATACACTTAATACTCCCCAGAGTAGGAAGTTACCTGCAACCAATTTCGGGTGACAGAAATTAAAAAGAGATGTAGTTGTCATTATATCTGCATACTATCATTATAGCTGTGTTAGTAGTTATTGTGATGTTGATGTATTATTGCAAATACCACATACTTTCTAATATTCTTAGAAGTCATAAAGAACTTATATTAAAATCTTCTCCAAATTGGCAGTTGCCTCATAATACAGCCAGATATAGTAGAAAGGAGAAAAAAGAAAGGAGAAAGTGGGTCAAATCCATTAACAGCTGCAACATGTCAGGTGAACCACATTATCTCTCAAGCTGTTTCCTCACCATCTGACCCCCCACCCCACCCCCCATAGCCTAGCAGTGAGAATAAAGAAAATGCTGCACACGGAAGTCCTCTATAAACTTCCTTCACAGGGTGTCTCTTGATGATTGCAGATCTGTCTTGAGAAATGAAAGACCAAACCAGTCCGTTCTGTAACTCGAAGGGCAGCTTCAGATTTCTGGCACTTTGGTACCTTGCGAGATGGTCTCAAGGAAGCTGTGTCAGTGGGTTTTCCTCCCACTCTTGCAGATCAGAGTACTGTCACTTCAGTCTTTCTCAGTTTGATAGATGCTGGTGGGCGAAGATTACAGAGCTCCCTACTTCTCCACCATCTTGCCCTTCTCCTTAAGGAAGCGGTGTCAGCCAAATTCAATTGCTGCACCTCTATGTTCACAGCAGCATTATTTATAACATCAAGACATGGAAGCAACCGAGGTGTTCATTGATGGATGAATGGATAAAGACATTGTGGTCTACATATATACAGTGGAATGTTATTCAGCCATAAACCACGAGGAGATCCTACCATTTGAAACAACAGAGAGAGACAAATACCATATGGTCTCACTTATATGTGAAATTTTTAAAAAATCATAGGAAAAGAGACCAGACTTGTGGTGACCAAAAACAGAGGAGGATGAGAGGAGGGGAAAAGGTGCAACGTCCAGTTATAAGTTGAATTAAATACTAGATATGTGGCACATATGATGACTGTCGCTAACACTGATGTATGACATATGGGAACTACATATAGTTAAGAAAGCAAATCCTGAGAGTTCTCATCACAAGAAGAAAATTTGACTTCCTTTTCCACTTTAAAAGAAGTATCAGATGAAGCCTTTGTAGGATGGACATACTTACTCTTGGATAACAGCATGCCTTCCAAGATCTGTTCTCTTTTTTTAGTGTATCTATAAGAGAAGATGGATGTTAGCTGAACTTACTGAGGTAATCATTTCACAGCATATGTAAATTAAACCATTATGCTTTATGCCTTAAACTTATACAGTGATTTATGTCAATTATTTCTCAATAAAATGGGAAAAATGTAAAAATTCAACTGGCCTTTGATTAATGGTGCTTAATAATCTGCCACATGAAGTGATGTATATATATATATATACAAAGTGAGAGTAAGACGATTCTTTACCTTCAGCCCTGCACCCCTGCAGCTGATGTATCAGCGCCCCCCTCAGTTCTCTCCTTGCCCCTGCTTCTGTGCACATAGTGGCCTCTAACTACCAGGTCCTGTGTCACTGTGCTGGGGGTGTTCTCTGGTGAGTGAGGCTGCATCACTTTTCAAGTCTCTTTATATATATATAAATATATATATATATATATATATATATATAATATATATATATTCTTCTACATATATATTCATCCCTAAAAATATCCATATTGTCCGTACACTTACAGTCTACATGTCACTGGTATCATAATTTATGTTTTTTGTTTGTTTTTGGTTTTTGGTTTTTTTGCAAATCATTTTACTTCAATCAGCATTATACTTTTGAATTACATCCATATGGATACATGTAGCTGTACAATATGCTATTGTATGCATATAATGTATGTTTATGAATTCTATTTTTTATTATTGAGGTTCTTTCCAATTGTTTTTTTGCTGTTACAGACAGTATTTTTGTGACCTCATACACATGTCTCCTTGTGGATGTGTGCAAGAGTATCTTTAGAGTGGTATCTAATAATAATAACATTGAAGCTGCTGCTACTAAAATTAAGACCTGATGGCTCAGTCAGTTAAGCGTCCAACTTTGGCTCAGGTCATGATCTCACCATTCTGGGTTGGTGCCCCAAGCAGGTTGGAGCCTGCTTCAGATTCTGTCTGTCTCTCTCTCGCTCTCTCTCTTTTCCCCTCCCCCACTCACACTCTGTCTCTCTCTCTCTCTCTGAAATATAAATAAACATTAAAAGAAAAAAGTAAAACCTGCAACTTACTGAGAGCTAAAAAGGTAACTTCTTCCAAACATTGCAGATATATCAAATCTTTCCATTCTCACATCAGCCTTACAAAATAAATAATTATTATTCTTATTTTATGGATACAGAAAACATAAGTGGGCAGTTGATGGGTCATGTGATACATAAATTTTCCATTTTACCAGATATAGTAGATTTTCCTTTAAAATGTTATAACAATTTCCATTTCCATTAGAGGTATATGTTAGTTTTTATTCATCTATGTTCTTCCAGCCTTTAATAACATCAGACTTTCAAAACTCTTTACAGAGATAAAAATGTATATTTATGTGTTATTTGTGTCGATAGCTCGGATGAGAAAGAGAGAGATCGAAGGAAATTCTGTCTTAAGAGTATGGATAATAAGGAGACCACAGAAGTTGGGAGTTTGAGAACACAATAAAATGTCCCAAGAAGAGTCAAACATTACTGATTGCTGGCACACGCCTGTCCAAACAGTGGGGCCATACACTAGTAATGGCCTTGTTTTCCCAACAGTCACAGGGGTGTTGGACACAAAAGGGAAAATCTCAGCTAAAAATCAGAGTAAAGAAAATCTCATTTCTTTCAGTTCTCTCCCAGCTTGAACATTGTAACTTTACAGTGAGGGATGTATCCTGAACACCCCCACATTCTCTTTCTTAGTTGTGAATGATTCAAATAGCACTGAAAAAATCAGTACCTTTGTTTAAGAAACCTAAAATGTTTTCTTCTCCCCAGAATTGGTGAATTTTTCTTAGATCTCCTGCAAAAGGAAAGAATGTTTATTATGTATGTTTGATTGATGGAAAGATAAACTCAAATTATGAACATAAGGAGATTAAGGATCTTTAAAATTGTGGTCAAAAGCGGATAAAAATAAAACTGTCTGGCTCATGGAGTTTGCGGGAAATGCCATTTTCCATGAACACACTTACAATTACACTTTAAGAGCACCGAGACCTAAAATCCCACCAAATGGAAAATTCCCACCATGTGGGAAGTGGGCTTCTTACCACACGGGCTGTTGATTCCCTCCTCATCAAAGGGACCCTCCGTATTTAGTAGATTTCAGAAACTCTAATATTTTGGTGAGGGGATATGCAAACATACTTGAATGAGTAAAAGTGTAAGATGTGTTTTGCAAAGAAATAAAACTTCAGGCCATAAAAAGTTAGGATATGCTCACAGCAGCAAAAAATCCCTACATTTGTCACACAGCCTATGTTTTTGTGAAAAATTCCTTTCTCCCCAGAAAACTTAGAAGTACTATCATCTCCATAAAATGGTAGCCCCTCCTCCTCAAAGGGAGCAGGTCAGAACTTTAAAACTTCTGACTCTCTATTGAATTTTACAGAGGAAGCTTGATGAGGCCACGAACCAGCCCTTTGATTCGGCATTTCCAGAGGGAATACTAAAGTAACAATACAAGCTTCCTTCTTTTGCTTCTCAGTCCCACCGAATTTATTTTATTTTTAAAAATTTTTATATTGTTTCTTATTTTATCTTTGAGAGAGAGAGAGAGACAGCATGAACAGGGGAGGGTCAGAGTGAAAGGGAGACACGGAATCTGAAGCAGGCTCCAGGCTGTGAGCTAGCTGTCAGCACGAACCCACGAACCAACCGCGAAATCATGACCTGAGCTGAAGCCAGACACTCAACTGTCGGAGCCACCCACGCGCCCCTGTCCCACCCAGTTGTAAAAGGTCTCTAAGTTCTTCAAACACCTACCTGAATTATTTGGTAGAAAACAAAAGAGAAGTAAATATCTCTTTGTAGCATTCCAGTTAGAAAGAAAAGCTGGGGTTTAATGTCACTGTTATCCACCAAATACCCTCTGCTCAGGGATGGAATGTCTTCTCTTCCTCTTGCTTAGAACTAAAAAAATATATATGTCATGGTGGAGTCTTGATTATGAGGGTTTGGTTTCTAAGTGATTTAGTGATTATAAGCCAGTCCATATTCTTCTGTGAAATTACTTGAAGGTAGATGGAAACTTCAATGATATTAAAAAAAAAAAGATTCCTTTTTAAAAAATACTATCCTTTGTCTGTGTTTTGACTTAACCACAGTGTGTCTATTATTCCCCATTAGGAGATCTCTTCCTGAGCTGTCCTAAGGTATCTGAGACGTCAAGTTATATATAACACATGATTCCTGGAGAGCCCATCCCACTAATGAATATTCTAGTTAGCAAGGCTTCTGCTAATGAAGTACTCAGAAGCCAATGTATTTTAAATTAACTCAAAACAAACAAACAAAAAAACCCAAACAAATAAAGAAACAAAAAGCAAAAAGCAAACAAAAAAATGCAAAGCATTCTGCCATTCCAGAGTAAGTATGTTTGTCTTGTGACAGGTTTCTAGGGAAGTCATCTGATACTTCTTTTATAGTGAGGTGGGCAGTTGGGGTCCCCGCAAAGACAAAAGTTTAGGGAAGGAATGTGGAGAGATAAAAGGAAGGGAAAGATATGGGGAGTCGTTGATGAGAGACTCAGAGGAGTTGCAGTAGAAGAAATCTCATCTTTTAAAATATTTCATGGCTCCTCAATAAATCAGCACATTTAGAAATCCGTTTCCTTTTAGGAAACCTACACCTTTGTTATCTTGAACACATCCTAAAGTTATGTCTTTGGGGTTATACTGAATTCCAAAGAATTGTATTTTGGAGAGGAGGATTAACCTAGATGATATTAAGCAATAATGACTAATTTTGGAAAATATGCTCATAAGTACATGCTTGTATCTACCAAAAGATACTCCATCCCCAACTCAGTCTTATAACCTTTGATCCACAGACTGTGGCATGGGCACTAGGGAAAAAAGCCACAAATGAGGCAATAAATTCAATTTCAAGAGTTGAAAATTGGACCCACCATTGTTAGTCATTGTCTTAGTTTGGGATATTCCAGAGGCTGCTGCTAAGACAGGGATGTGAGATGTCTAAAGTCAGCAGCAGCAGCTACCAGTGCACTGGAAAGCATGCTGGAGTACAATGGGGGGAGGCGAAGGATGGGGGGAGGGGAGATAGAGCCCCAGTGAGTTAAATATGGAGAGGGGAGCTCTGAAGAAAGCCTTGAAGATAGAGCACAAAGGATGAACGAGAGAGGGAAGCTGGGAGAAGCATGGGGCAGGCTCAATACTAGTATTTAGAGAATGTTAGATAAAAACCAGGGAGGGGAAGTGCTTAGGAGGGGCAAGATCTGCTTCCCAACTATGCATCATCAACTTTAGAGGTAGCACGATTTTAAAGGGCCAAGTTCAGTGGATCCAGAATGGGGCTCCACCTCTTGAGAGGTCCTTTCCTAGCTCAATTCAAAAGCCGTGAGCAAATAGTTGGCAGTGCCCAACACTTGAGAGAAGGAATTGGAATGTCACTTGCTTACATGTCAAGGAGGTGGAAGACAGGACCCGAAAGTTCCAGAGGAGAAGGTGAGGATTAGAAGTAGTTTTACCCAGAGGAAAAGAGTTAGGGAGAGGGAGGGAGGCAAATCATGAGAGACTCTTGAATACTGAAAACAAACTGAGGGCTGAAGGGGGAGGGGGAAAGAGGAAGGGGAGTGATGGTCATGGAGGAGGGCACTTGTGGGGAAGAGCACTGGGTGTTATATGGAAACCAACTGGACAATAAACTATAAATTTTTTTTACCCCTTACACCCTCTTTGTTATTCCTTGAGTGTTTCCCATGACCCTCTTCTGAAATTATGGTGAATGTAACCTTTTCATGATTCCATATTAACTTCTTCAGGAAAATAAAGTGAGATACTTGTCTCCCTTGCTGCTCACAGCCCTTGGCCCCAGGCTAGGCTTACTGCTTTAATTTATAGTTAAACTGTAAGCATCAGAGTACAGATTACCATTACAGTCTCTAAGAGCAGAGAGGACCTTGCCTTTTAAGATGTTCCCCTGACTTCCCTCGCCCCCGCAGGTCTTCAGTTTTTCCTTTGTGCACTGGGGGAAGTTCTTTCATTCCCAATAGAGTTCAGGGCATCTCGGCTATGCAGGAGACACTATGGGGGAACAAACTCAAAGAGAGGTTGAGAAGTTGAGATGGACTCCTGTCTGATCCTGCACCATGGTAGGCTGAATGTGGGGGTGACAAAGAGGTAAACCCCAACACTCAATGATGAATAGCTGGGACATCTGGCTGGCCTACAGCATACTGGCAGACAACTGCATGTGGTTCTTCTCAGCATCCCCTTCTTAAGCATTGCTTTGTCTGGACCCTGACCAATATCATCCGTACCTTGGCTATGTATGTCTTCTTACATATGGTGAAAAGGATACCCTTGGAGACCCTGACCGAGGAAAGGCCCAGCTACTGACACACTGGGAGCAGATGGACTAGGGGCTCCAATGTATCTCTTCTCACAAATCCCTCAGCATCTCTCCTATTGTCCTCTACCTCCTGGCCAGCTTCTACACCAGGTATGATATTGTTCACATCCTCCTAAACACAGCCTCATTGCTCAGCCTACTGCTGCCAAAGTAGCCGCAGTTCCATGGGGTTTGTCTCCTTGGCATCAATCAATACTGAGGGATGGGGCTGGAGATGATGCTGGCCCAGAGGACTATAATGTCCTGTCCTTCTCCATACTATCTTCTGTATCCTCAAAGTCTAAGAACTATACAACCTTTCCCAAGCCTCAGGAAGAAAACAGACTGGAAAATGAGGCTCCCTTGGCTTGGGCTTGCTAAAAGTGGGTTTCACTAAATCAGGAAAGACAGGAAAGATAAAGCCAAATTACTCTCCTCCATAGCAGGAAGCCATGTTTGGGTGGCTTGTCTGGTAACTAAGTTTGTCCAGATCTTCCACTGCCCATGGCCACCTTCCAGCTCTGTTTTACTGTATATTTTCTTTTTAATAGAGATACTTTTTTTTTCAAAAAAGAAAAAGACAAGGATTTGAGGCAATTAGTGTACCTCAGAGGTAAATGAAACATGAGTAGGATAGTGGGGAAATGAGACAGAAAAGTGAACCCACCCTGTAAAGGGAATGATATCAGGCCTCTACTACTGGAGTCACTGGAACTCAATCCTATTGAAAAGTTCAGGGGGTCAGAGTGGAACACAGCCTCAGTGTTTTTCTCTGTCCAGGGCCAAGAGAGCTGGGGTATATTTTATTTGTCAAGTTGGGTAGTGTGTACATGCATGTTTGTAATGTGATTCTATAAGTCTTTCAGTAAATATTAAGTATCACACAACCAAATAAAAAAGCACCAAATAGCAAAAGTAAAGTATAAATGCATATTCATGATCAGGTATTTATGTATTTATTGAGAAAAATGGTTATTTTTTAACTCGGTCAGATGGCCCTTTGACTCGAATATATCAATTTAAAAAAATGATGTCTCTTCTTTTTGCATCATGCATTCATTTATTTATTGCTAACATGAATTCAAAGAAAGTTTGCAATTGTTTTCATTTTATACCAGATCAGGAAATCAAGACACAATTGCCATCATCAAATCTTAATCTTCAGAGAACACCTCTGAAGAACACCTCTAAGAGGCTGTCTTCAGACACAGATTCTAGCAGTGTTTGAGGTGTTCCTCATTTACGGAGTGTAGGCACGCAGATACTTTTGAGTTTTTTCTGAAGTCGTTATCTGGATCTTTCCAGTAAGGGTTTTCTCCTCCTTGGCAGCAGATGAACACACTTTTCACTTACCTGCTTCAGCCCCTCTCTAAGGTTGGTTCTGCACGCAGTGGGGGGCACCCGCTCTTGCTGGTGTCCTTGGAGCTGGAAAGTAGGCAAAAATGGTCTTGCCCTAGTACTGCTTCACTTTCAAGGCTGGGCTGAACTCCTGGAAGCCAGACTCATTCACCCGCTCCTAGCCTGGTCATCTGGAGGGTGCTCTGGACACCACAGCAGGGTCTCCGGGGAAGCGCGGCCACCCACCTTATATAGAGATGTCTTTTTTTAATGTTTATTTATTTTGTGTGTGAGAGAGAGAGCATGAGTAGTAGAGGGGCAGACAGAAAGAGAGACAGAATCAGAAGCAGGCCTAGGCTCCACGCTAGGCCCATCGTGGGGCTCGAATCCACAAACTGGAATCATGACGTGAGCTCAAGTCGGACACTCAACCGACTGGGCCACCCAGGTGCCTCTATATAGAGATGTCTCAATTCAGTTTGAATCTTTGTGCAGGAACTGAAGAAAATGAAATCGAAGTGCAGTATGAAAATTCAAGTAGCAAGTATTACTAATGGATACTCATAGGATTAATAATGACAAGGCAGTTTACCTGATGCTGGTTACATCATGTGAGTATTCCTGCAGTGAAGGAGTCATTTTGATTTATTTTGATTTTTTATTGTACCCTGCCCACTGCCAATCTCAACCCACACGCATTATGTAAGTCTTTGGCATAATTCATTATCCATTGGTGATTGGTGCCTGGACTCTTTATGCTATGGACCCCATCATCGAATGCTGGGGCAATATTTTCTTTAACATTTAAAGTTCCAGAGGGCTAGGGTTACATTGAAAGCACTCATCACAGTCACTCATTCATCTTACAGACATTTAGGGAGTGCCTATTATATGCCTAGAACTGTACTATACAGTGACTTAACCCTTGTCAGTTGAGTCTTTACCAAGAAATGATGCCTAGACCAGGATAGAAAGACAAAAGAGTAATACTGAACAGAGGAGAGTAATAATGCTCTGAAAGACCTTTGATGCTAAGAGCTTTGGGTCCTCTGTCCACCTGTCCTACTTTGCTCTGCCTTTTTAAATGTTTTTCTCCAAAGGCTGGAGTCTTTGACAAGATCCTATAATATGGAGAAAGATATTATGTAATACAAGGGCACACTGTTAGTAATAAAGAGTGAGAAAGAGTTCTCACTGAAATCGGCTTCTTTTTTCATTCAACATTAGTTAAGGGACTGATGTAAAAAGCAGTCTTATATATGAAATGGATGATTAAGTCTTTGGTGTTGTAAAAGCAACTTCATTTAAACATAACCACCCCCACCACCAAAAAAAAGAAGAGGAAAAAAAAAAGTAATGAAAATAATAAGGGAAAAAACCCAAGACACATTTCCTGGGGGGAAAAAACAACAACAAAAA
>NC_043711.1:69272737-69292550 GCF_006229205.1 Suricata suricatta
TATGTCATTTGCAACTATCTTTTCCCATTCTGTTGGTTGCCTATTAGTTTTCTTGGTTGCATGGACCTCAAGCATTTTGTAGTATAGAGGTGGAACTTAAGGAAAGGTATTAAGCAGGCTGTGTTTTAGCTTATGGGCAAGTAATAAATTGTATCATTTATCTTGAATGTATCACAGATAAGCTGCTATATAATGATTGCCACTTCAGATAACTGTGAAATTAGGTGATTAACTAGTTGTTACTTAACCTTCTAATTTCTGTATAAGTCTAATTACATGAAATAGAAGTTGGGGTTCTCATTTTTTACTTTGCTTATCCATTTGGAGTGTCATTGTAACTACTGTATTGTAAATGATGGAAAATAATTGCATATGTTAAAAAAATAGTGTTATATTCTAAAAAAAAATAAAAAATAAAGTTACAAAAAAAAAAGAGCAGTCTTAAACACCAAGACTTAATTGCTCAAGTCCATAAAAATCCAGAAGAGTTAACATGGAGAAGGAGCGTTTCCAATGTGTGACATGCTCTGCCAGCACGGAGGCTTGTCACATAACAACAAATGAGTTTTCTGAAATGGAAAGTTGCCTTTGGAAAAATCTCTGCTGTCGTGGTATACATTTGCTTATTTGTTTTCCTCGATTAGCTCAAATCACCCTCAGTACAAATGGCAGGAGAAAGGAAGATTTTGGCAAACAAGAATATGAGGATTGTAAGGGATCATCCAGGCCAGGGGTCTGTGGATGTCCTGTATAGGCGGATTGTAATATCGTCGGTTTTGTAGGTCAGATGGTTTCTATGGCAACCACTAGACTTGACCATTGTAGCTTGAAAACATTCAAAGATGATACACACACCAACGGGCATTTCTGTGTTTCAGTAGAAGTTTATTTTCATAAAAAAACAAAGGGCCAGATCCTGCCTGCCAGCAGGGGTTACTGACTACTAATCTAATTGGATCCTTCATTTTTGTTTTTAAATAAAAAGGAGCACTAATGTTCCAGAAAGGCCCATGTTCTTGGAGTGGTCTAGAGAAAGTTAAGACTCAAAGAACCAGAAACAAAATGATGCAGAATAGTAGCATTTACTAAAATTAAAAGATTTTTGGGGGCGCCTGGGTGGCTCAGTCGGTTAAGCCTCCAGCTTCGGCTCAGGTCAGATCTCACGTTCGTGGGTTTGAGCCCCACGTCAGGCTCTGTGCTGACAGCTAGCTCAGAGCCTGGAGCCTGCTTCCGGTTCTGTGTCTCCTCCTCTCTCTGCCCCTCCCCCTCTCATGCTCTGTCTCTCTCTCTGTATCAAAAATAAATAAAACATTAAACAATTTAAAAAAAATTAAAAGATTTTTATATGAACTCTTACAAAATAAAAGACAAAATAAACATAATGATTTTCTTTGGGCAAGCTTGGAAATAAAGGGAGTAGGAAATTGGAATAAATAAGTAAAAAAAAAAAACTTTGAAGAGTGAATGACTATGCTGTGCTTTGAACAGAGCTTCTGATTGACCCAACTCCTGCTGCTGAGGTCCCATCAAGAAAAGACACACTCAAAGTAACACAAAAACAACGCAAATTTTCATCTTGATTTGAACCTAAATAAATACAGCCATATAAAAAGACTCCTTGGATGTAGAAGATCATGATTTACCATGAATATAATATGATATAGCCTCATGGTATAACTCTATTGAATAACAAATACTGAAAGCACCATGCAGGATACCATAGAATGATTTATAGAAGGAATGGAAGTGAACTAAACATTACTTCTAGAAGCTCCCCATCTTTTGGGAGAAAACAATGCCTAAATGAGTATTATTGAAAGTGTGGTTTGAGGAACACTGGTGACCAGAGAATTTTCACTGCAGATCTGGGATGATACATGCACAGCAGTTGAGAACAAGTTTGTTTGTTTTTTAATTTTTTAAAAATGTTTAACATTTATTTATTTTTGAGAGACAGAGAAAGACAGAGCATGAGCAAGGGTGGGGGGATTGCAGAGAGAGAGAGACAGACACAGAACCCGAAGCAGGCTCCAGGTTCTGAGCACAGAGCCCAATGTGGGGCTCGAACTCACGAACTGTGAGATCATGACCTGAGTCACCCAGGTGCCCCAGTTTTTTAAAATATTATTTATTTTTGAGAGAGAGAGAGAGAGACAGGGTATGAGCAGGAGAGGGTCACAGAGAGACAGAATCTGATGTAGGCTCCAGGCTTTGAACTATCAGCACAGAGCCTGACATAGGGCTTGAACTCATGAACCATGAGATCATGACCTGAGCCAAAGTCTGACGCTTAACAGACTGAGCCACCTAGGTGCACTGAGAACAAGTTTTTAGAAACTTTCATAGCAATCCGTACCACAGCATCTACGTGGACTTGCCTTACTGAACCAGGTCTATATTAAGTCAGGTGTTGTTGAACACATGTAATAAGACACAAATGGCAGGAGTCACATAATCATCAAACTCTGTAGGGCCCCATTCTGGAATAACTGTCCAGATTAAGGAGGTTATAATGGATTGTAAATAAAGTATTATTTTCTTCACTGAAAGAGTCTTGTGATTAAAAAAAAAAAGAAAAATCCAGTTGAACTGAAAAACATGCTAAGAAATTTCATGAAGGCTAATAATTCAAGATAATTTTCTTTTGCAGGTGGCAATGTTGAAACTGATCATAAGCAACTGTTGATGTATGTGGGGACATGTGGTTACTGCGGGGAAAGTTTGGGGGAGAATGTCTGGAATGAACTCTGCTTCTGCAAGGCAAGCAGTCAAGTTGTTCCATTAAGGATGAAATGGGACAGTCTTGCTTATTTGTCTAATACTCTGGGCATTTCAATAATCTTAATACTGCCTTGCAATGAAAAAATTCAACATGTCTTTCCATAAGAAGACCAAAAGGCAAAAGCCCAAGTCAGAAGCTTGGAAGAATAGGGTTTCTGAAGCAGACTAGTTCCATAATTTAACAGTAATTATAAGACAACTTCAACAAGAACCTTGAATATAGATGGGACCCCTCTTGGTTCCTGTCATGTGTTTGTCTTTGGCTGCTACTGGTGCTGGCCCCTGGGGACACAGGAACATTGACGTTCCCTCAGCCAGACTTCTGTTTGTGTTAGACCCCTGCCTCCTGTCCTGATCACTCCATCCCTGATTCCCAGAACTCAGAGCCTCGCCTCCCTTTGTCCATGCCCCCTAGCTTCCTCCTCAAGACCAGACCATTCACCTTGAGGTGTATCTGCTCATCATATCTGTACCTCTGAGATGTCAACTCTTTTTTTTATTTCTTTATTTTAATGTTTATTTATTGGGGGGGGTGAACGTACATATGCGCACATGTGCACAACCAGGAGAGCGGCAGAGAGAGAGGGAAAGAGAGAATCCCAAGCAGCAATGACAGTGCAGAGTCCAACATGGGGCTCTGTCTCATGAACTGTGAGATCATGACCTGAGCCAAAGTCAAGTGTTGAACACTTAACCAGTAGAGCCACCCAGGTGTCCCTGGGCTGTCAACTCTTGATCTGCCAACAGAATGAGAAATAGAGTGGACATAGCATGGGCAGCCAAGAAAGCCGAGACTCATTTCTGTCATCATGGAAATTCCAGTGTGCACTGGAAGGTGTTTAAAAAGGATGGGGTCAAATGCTCCTGGGCAAAGTCAGAGCTGCCGGCCACCCCAAGTCTGCCCCAAGCCAGTGTTTCTGAGCAGCCCTTCTTCTGGGCTTCTCAGGCTCAGCTCACCCCACTGTCTAGGGAATGAGCCCCTACTATTGGCTCCTAAAAACTTGGGACATATAGCTCCATGCCGGACAGATGGAGGTGAGGCAGCTGAGAAGGAAGCAAGGTACAAAGGAGACAGGAGTGTTGCTGAGTGTGGCTCTCTGGAGCAAGCCCAGCTCTCAGGACTTCCTAGGATGGAAACATGAGTCAAGGAGAGGGAACGTGAGATCACAAGGGTCTCATTGCCACCCACCCATAGCAGGGTCCTGGATTGCCTAAGCAGGCAAAGAGGGTTGATAAAAGGCTGATTGCCAGGGCCTGAGACTGGCAGAGAGAAGCTGGATATGAAAGGCTCCTGCTTCTTCTCCTGGCTCCTGTCATTACAAGCTCCTTCACATGGTACTCTCTCGAAGGCCCCCTTAAACCTGAGTTCTCTCCCATGGTCTACAGCTTTGCTCACACTCTCTCTGCCAGCCTCCACTCTTGGTTCCCTGTTGCCACCATCCTGTACTTGGAGTTCCCAAAACTTTGATGTCTGCCCCTCCACCCAGCATCTTTGGCTTACTAACTGATCCTCTTTGGGCATCCAATCTACTTGGGGTCCTCAAAGCAGCCCTGAAGTCTAGGTGAATATCATGGGATGACAATTTGAGTTTTCTGGATCTTTATGCAAATGAGAGATGCACCTTATCGGAGGAGAGAATTAAATCTTCTTTCAAGGTCCTTTTGAAAACAAAGCTAAGAAAGACATAGGTCACCTAGGAGCAGTATGTGTGGGTACCACAAAGACACGGCTGTTTGTAAATTCCTGCAGAGGCCTCAGAGGCTGCTAGGAAGAAAGCCTCAAAACATGGCTTATGTCCTGGAATAGTTTACTCTGGTGAAGCCTCTGGTCTTACGGATGATAAACAACATTCAAAGAAAGAAGATGTCTTGCTGGTCCCTCTTCAGTCATTAGGAGAAACTAGTGCCATAAAGCCTTGAAAACTCACAAACTGATGACACAAGAGGAGCGTCTCTGAAGACAGCAGAGCCCAGTGTAGATAAGGGGCGTTACTCACAGGAGGAAAACAGTGGCCACTAGAACATGCACAGATAGGTCTTAGAGCAGAAGAGTTTTAGACCCACAAAATTACTATTTTATTCTTGACACACCTGGTCTTTAGAAGGAGAAGATAAATCTCTCAAAAACAGACCGATATGATGAACAAACAACTTCTAAAGAAAAATCCAAGTAATTTTTAACACTAGCAGATTATAATATTTTTATAAGAATTCTGTGTGATGCTTTAAAAGTTATGAATAAAAAAGAAAGAAAAGTGAAAAAAGCAAAATGGAAGATGTAAAAAGTACAATGACAAAATTACAGAATTAGAAAGGAAATTACACTATAAATTCTACATTGGTACTTTGAATAAGAAAGTCTATGCCATTTTATTTATAGCCTGAACTGCAGAAAGAGCTCCTCATGCAGAGAGAATGGAAGAGATCATTTGAGAGAGGTCGTTCTAAAATAAACCATTAGAGGAGCGCCTGTGTGGGTCAGTTGATTGAATGTGCGACTCTTGATTTAAGCTCAGGTCGTGATCTCATGGTTCCTTCCTGAGTTTCACTGACAGTGCAGAACCTGCTTGGGATGCTCTCTCTCCGCCCCTCCCCCTCTCTCTGCCCCTCTCTTTCTAGTGCATGCATGCATGCATGCTCTCTCTCTCAAAATAAATAAATAAACATTAAAAAAAATAAACCATTAGATGGCTCAGCTTTTTAAAAAAATTTATAATGTTTATTTTATTTGTGTGTGTGTGTGTGTGTGTGTGAGAGAGAGAGAGAGAGAGAGAGAGAGAGAGAGAGAGCAACAGAGCATGAGCAGGGGAGGGGCAGAGAAAGAGAGAGGGAGATACAGAATCTGAAGCAGGCTCCAGGCTCTGAGCTCTCAGCCCAGAGCCCAACATGGGGCTCAAATTCACAAACTGCGAGATCAGAACCTGAGTGAAGTCAGACGCTTAACCAACTGAGCCACCCAGATGCCCCTAGATGGCTCAGCTTTGATGGTCAATTCTATAAACATGTTCACCAGATATATTCACCAAAAAGAAATGCAAGCCAGGAGAGTTCTTTGGTCCTCACATCGACATCAAAGAAGTTCTCTGCCATGCATCAAAGATGTCCCAACTTGTAAGGACTTCCTCTTCTGAAAATGGAAGATTTGGGCTTTTACCTGAGGAAAGGCCCATAACTAGTCTTAGTGAGTCATCAAAAGGGACCAGTAAATTAATGACCTGAAGTAGAGTGTGATGAAACATATTTTAAACCTTAGAGCAGTCATTTAAAAATAACACAAAAATAGCACAAAATAATCAACACAGGAATTACAATGTTAGCTGAAAAGTATTTGATACCAAAGAAAGCAGTCAATAGGTATGAAGAATAAAAATGACAGGACACATACAGAAACAAATGGAAAATCATAGACACAAATGTAATCATATAACTTTTTATATTTCATTCAATATATGCATTCTAAATACTCCAATCATAAGACAAATATTGTCAGGCTGTATAAGAAAGCATGGTTGGACTATAGGTGTTTGCAAGAAAAACATCTTAAATTTAAAGACACAGAGAGACTGAAAATGAGAAAAAAACCAGATATGTAAACAGTAACCAAAAGAGAAGTGTAATGACTATATCAATAAAATAGATGTTAAGAAATAGTATTGGAGAGAGAAACATCTCAAGGATAAAAATTGAACCCATCAGGAATATATATTATAAATATATACATATCTAATAAAAATTCTGTTATACATGAAGCAAACACTGCTAGAATTGAAGACAGCAATAAAAAATTCAATAACTATATTGGAGAATTCAATACCCCATTCTGAATAATTGCTAGAACAACTGGACAGAAAATTAACAAAAAAATGGAAGACTTGAAGAATACTATCAGTTAATTTGAGATATCTGGAACACTCCACTCAATGGTTATAGAATACAGATTATTTTCCAATGTACATGTAACATTCTCTGGGATATACCATACGCTAAGCCATAAAATAACACTATATTTTAAATGATCTAAATCAAAGTATATTCTCCAACTAAACTGAATTTAGTGTGCTAAAAAACTACTTTACCATATAAATTTAACATCATGACCGTAATTTTGTTTGTTCAAGACCAAGGTGAATGTCCCATGATTTAAACGTTATAAATTTCCTATATTGGATTTATTAGTTATATGTTATGACTATTGACATAACCACTTCAAAATAAATATTATGTGTAATAATTTAAGTGTGTGTATACCTAGTGAAATTAAATGATAAAATTGGATGTCTTTTTAAAGTTTTAAATTTAATTAAATTTTATAAAGCTATAGATTTAATTAACTAATTTGTAATTTCCCATCCTTATCTAATTTAAAGATTTTAGATAAATGAGTCAGTCAATTAAGTTTTGATAGCCAAGAAAGTTTCCTTTTATTATTATTATTAATTTTTAGAGGTAGAGCGAGCAGGGAAGGGGCAGAGGGAGAAAATCTTACATATGACCTGGGAATCATGACCTGAGCCAAAATCAAGACTCAGACACACAACTGACTGAGCCATCTAGCAACCCTGAAAGTAGGAAAGTTTCTAAAAGCAGACACAAAATACTTACTAATAAACACAATTTCAACTCTTACTGTTTTAAATTGTAATAGATTAACAACAAAATATACAATTTCTTCAGAAGACATCTATCTTATCCAAATTACACAACTAGAAATAAGTACGTATGTTTATATATGTGTGAGAATCCATCCACTTCAATTGTTAAAATGATGTATTTATAAAGAAAATATAGTGACATAATACTTATTTTTTGTCCTGTAGTTCTCTTTTGTGCTGGTTATTTTGATTAAAGATGACTTTAATATAAATGGTTACTTATATGAGATATAATATGTATAAATTAAATATATGAATTTCTGCTTAAAAATTTATAACAGTTAATTCATAGGATAAATTTAATATAATTATATTGGTTAATATAGTGATAAAAATTGTATTTTAAAGCTAAAGATAAAAGCTTAAATAATTACTTTGATATATCTGTATATCCCTAAATATATACATATTAAGGTACAGTAATAAATCTTTCACTCTAAATTTTTACATAAATAATGTAAAATAGAAATTTTATGCATATATTGTGGACTTTCCTTTTGTAACTTAATTATTTGTTAAATATTGGTGCCTGTTTTATACTTTAATTAGTTTTTTAAAATTCCTTGTTTTTTCTCCTTATTTTTGTTTTCGCAATTGTTATTTATAGTATTTTTACAATTTTCTAAAATTATTTCTGATTTTAGCTAGTGATGATTTATATTGTCTTCAGTGCTATCAGTCTTTATTTTGTCCTTCCAAAATTCATAATAATAATTTTGCTCTTTTACAATACAAAAAAAAGGAAATAGGGATAATTAGGCTGTTAAAATTCTTCAGACTTTAATGAATTCAGAACTACAATGAGAGACTTTATCCTCCAACCTTGGTGTTTCAAAACAAAACAAAACAAAACCCCATAAAACCCAACAAATCCAAAAGAGAGCTGATCTTCCTGGGTGAATTGTATATAAGTAAAAACTATCAATAGAAATATCTTTTAATAATTATATACTTTCCAAGTTACAAGTAGTAGGCTTATGTTTAAGCATAAGTACTGGAACAATAACTATCAAAAAATTTTACTCCTGGATTCTAGATTCATGAATCCTTTTTGCTTCGTGTTCATGAAAATTCTGAACAAGTGGTAGGTGTGCTCACTCAGTTTATATGAGAATCATCAGGGACCACCTGCTAATTTCAGTGTTTTGTCAGAACCAGGGGCCAAGCGGTATCTAACCTGTTTAATATGTCAAATAGCAAAACCCATGAAAACTTCCATGGTAGGGTCTCCACTACATTTAATGAGTTCTCATCCTATACTCTTTTTTTGTTTTTTTACATTTAAAAAACTTTAGTATGCTTTAGAAGATATAAAAATACAAAACATTTGCATTAAAAAATTTTTTTTAATGTTTTATTTATTTTTGATACAGAGAGACAGAGCATGAGAGGGGAAGGGACAGAGAGAAGGAGACAGAACCGGAAGCAGGCTCCAGGCTCTGAGCAACTGTCAGCACAGAGCCTGACGTGGGGCTCAAACCCAGGAATGTGAGATCTGACCTGAGCTGAAGTTGGAGGCTCAACTGACTGAGCCACCCAGGCACCCCAAAACATTTGCATTTTTTAAAGTTAAAAGGTTTTAAAACAGCCTACATTTTCAACATTTTCCTTTAGATAGATTTTGCTAAGATTTAATGGACTGAAGTCAGACCTCATACTAGCTTTATCAATCTTTCAGAAACAAAGAATTGAGTCCATGAGAAAACGGTTATGTAGGTTATATACTTACTGCTCCTAACATATCCAATTATGCCAAACCTTGGAACGAGGCATTCATAGGCACGCCGAGTCATGCTGTGATTTGATGGCCCTATCACCATTCTTTGCACTAAAACTCTGGAAGAAGGCTCCTTTGCACTAAACTTTGGAAGAAGGCAACATGTAAACCCACTTAGAGATTTCCCAGTGATAAATTCTATTGGTCCCTTCTCGTAGCACAGGCCCTTGGAAATTCTTGCTCTGGGCATCAAGAGGTAATGAGGCAAAAGCCAGTGTAGTAGGGCCCACGCCCACATGGTCCACATGGTCTCAGGGTAGTTACCAGAGAACAGTTCACATAATTATCAGGAGTAACTTGTTTTGGTTCTAAAACCATTTTTCAGTACTCAAATAGTGATAGTAATATTAGTCCCTTAACATTAAGTCCCCCAAACAAAACTAATGAAGTTCTCAAAGCAATTTCAAAATTGTTGCTATAGTTGAAATGTTACAATATTTTTTAAAATGTCCATGAAATAATTAAAAGGTCCACACTTTTTTACTAGAATGTGTTAATGCTTAGTTGATGAAAAAAGCAACTTTAAGATTTCCAGAAATAACAACATAATCCCATGGCAGTCTGAATTCCCATCAGCCAATTCTTACAGATTTCCATAGAAACATTTTTTAAAGTTTATTTATTTATTTTGAGAGAGAAAGAGAATGAGAGCAGGGGAGGGGCAGAGAGTGGGAGAGACAGAATCTCAAGCAGGCTCCACGCTATCAGCAAGGAGGTCAACACAGGGTTTGAACTCATGAACTGTGAGATCATGACCTGAGCTGAGATCAAGAGTTGGACACTTAACTGACTGAGCCACCCAGAAGCCCCTACATAGAAACTTTTTATTTTTTTAATTAAAAAAATTTTTTTAATGTTTTTTCTTTATTTTTGAGAGACAGAGAGGGGAGGAGAGCAGGGGAGGGTCAGAGAGAGATGGAGACACAGAATCTGAAGCAGGGGAGGGTCAGAGAGAGATGGAGACACAGAATCTGAAGCAGGCTCCAGGCTCTGAGCTAGCTGTCGCCACAGAGCCCAATGCAGGGCTCAAACTCACAAACCGTGAGATCATGACTTGAGCCAAAGTCAGATGCTTAACTGACTGAGCCACCCAGGCGCCCCCTTAGAAACCTTTTAAAAGAGAAAAACACTGCATGTTTACAGTGCAGGTACAATGGTTTCAAAAGAACATCATTTGAGGTACAATGCTTATCAATTCTAATCAATACAATTCCCAAAGTATGGCCAAGAATCAATAAGAAGCACAAAAATAGGAGAACCACAAGCGGCAGTTGGCCATTACTACATTATGGTCGGCATGCCACCAGCCCAGAGCAGCCTTTGGTTGAGAGCCTGTGCTGGTCTGACTGAAGATGCTCCTGTCCCTGCCTCAAAGTGCTTGGACAGCAGAGAAAACTTAGTCACTCACTCTTAGAGGCTACCCATGAGGTCTGGACCAGGTGCTGGTTACTGCTCACAGTCTAGCACCTGAAGGCACTTGACAATTATCTTACACGAGTACTTCACATGGACATAGAAACCTGGCTCTTTGAAAGTGAGTATCTGCCTTTAATTTTGTTCTTTAAGTTAACATAATGTTGATCTAATGATAGAGACATGGATTTCTTTTTCTCTCTCTAATGTCAAAAGTAATTAAACACATTGGTGACATCCTGTATCCATTGGGACCCCCTTCTATTTTGGAGGCCAGTTGAATATAGGCCAGTAATACGTGCCTCAAGTGTTTCACAAAGGACTTTGTATAAAAGAAGCGGAGGATTCACACCTGTCTGATAGCCATGACCACCTACTTTACCCTTCAAAGGTCTCTATCCACTGCTGCCTCATGTTAAATCCAACCTCCCTCATTTCTTTACCTGAAGAAAGAGAACCCAATAATTACATCACATCATTTTGGGAACTATCTACCATCAGTATGGATCTTCCAGATGAGATAAATCTGATTTTCTTGTTGTTTTATATGGCTCATACCTTAAAAAAATACCTAAAAATTGCAAAACTAGGTATGGCATCAGAAACTTGAATATGCCTTTGACATATAAGCTTCGCCCAGAAATTAAATTATTTCTAGATGGCTTAATTAATGGCCTTTTCCTGGACATGTCAGCTGACAGAACATAAAGAAGTAGATATTTATACTGATAGGTATATTTCAACTAGTTTATGATTTTGAAATGCTTTCGGAATGAAAAGATGTCCAGGCCACTATAGGGTACTGTATTGAAAATATTGAGATGCTTTGCTCTTACCTAAAGTTAAAGTTATAAGGCATAATGAAAATAAAGTTTAGTGAAAATGCTTTATGATACTATCCACAAGAGCAGAAGGTATTAGGATACTTCTGGAGTTGTCCCACCTGCTGATGATACATTCCCCCCCAAAACACCCTGAAGGTGGGACATGGACATGGTTGAAGTTTTTCCTTCCAGAAAGCTATGGCAGTAATGACAGGGGGAAAACCATTGCTGGATTTTGCATTCTTGACTTGGAAAATCTTAACTTATCTTTGCAGTAATGAGGACACATAGGTCACTGGTACTACTATTAAGAACTCTGTAAGGTTTACCTTTTATTCAGAATCTCCATTTTATCACCCATAAACCTCTGAGAAAATAAAAAGAACTAACAGAATCCTAAAGCCATAATGATCAAAACACTCAAAAACCCTCAAGCTTCTAAGGCCTTATTCCCATGGGCCTTGATGGCAATAAGATCAATTTCTCATAGAGCTCAGAAGTTATCTCCTTCTTCATTATTAACAGGCTGTCTCATGAGTTTGATAATTAGTTCCAATTCTAGATTCTACTCTTTGTATTCTGATATGAGTAATTACTCTAGGGAACTCTTACAATACCTCTGACTTTATCTCCAGTAGGTGCAATTTTTAAAACAGCCACTAAAATAGCCCCTGCATGATCTAAGACCTGGAAATTCTGTGCTCTGAAAAAGGCACCAGAGAAAAACTACCCTTGACCCTCAATAAGATCAGACTCTATAATGACTGCTAATGACTGACACATTGAAACTCCAAGGTGTTGATCTTTAGTTTCTGTTTCTCAGCTTAAAAGACTTTCTCTGGTCTACTGGATGTCCACTCCATCAGGAGACCTAAAACTGAGGGTTCTTAGGAACTCTCCAGATGAGGTTGGGTGCAGATGATGCTGAGTGCGGAAATGATGGCTTTCACCCAAGACGCAAGATGTCAGAATCAGATAAATGTTTTGCTCTTCAGTACCCCTTTCCTTTCTTCTTCTCTCTACACTAACCAAATCACACCTTGTGTTGCCCTCGAACACTCTCTTATGCTGATCTTTCTGGTACATGAACTTCTCTCACATAACTTTTCCAAAATTTGGGTAAATAAAAATTGGATCTTGACCCATGTCAACGAAATGGTTCCACAAAAGCCATTACAACCCTCTGAGAAAAGCCTAGTCCAGTGGGGACTAATGTTGGACTGTGGGCTACTTTGGAGGGACTGATGAATTCCTTGGGGAATAGAGTATTTGGTCAATACTACTGCAAAATAATACTTATAATCTCAATACAGCTCATGCCCCATTAGGATCTTCTGCTTTTGTGGCCATCAGGCTTATCCTAAACACAAAGACAACTTTGTGTGTGTTGTCCTTTATATACTAATTCTGCATATTCAGGATAATTGTTAGAGATTTTCATATATCAACTACCACCCCTCCAGGGGATCATGTTTCTCAGAACAAAAGATATCCAGGGACCTCCAGAAAGAGGCAAACAGTGTCTACTTGGGAGAACTCCAAGAGACATAACTGACTTTTCCATGCATAGTATTTGAACAACTCCTATGGTAGGGATAATGCAACTGGAAAAGTTGTATGAAGCACAAAACTTACTTTTGACACTAGCAGATGTCATGAGTTACACAATTTGTTCTCTGGAAACCTAAAATATCAGTATAAAGTTATTAGTAAGAAACATAGATAATTACAAACATGTTAATTTTCTCCTAACTAGACAGCACTTCCTACTGTACCTACATACTCCACACAATATGATAGCCTGTGATTAGGCTAAAGGAAAGGCACCCAGGTCACCTTGTTGGATTCCAGGCCATGTTTTCTTGCCTCAGTTTGATGATTACGTCCCTGTGGTCAGGCCTGTTGAAAGGACTAATAACCATTTCTGTTTCTGGTAACCTCCTCCAGTGCTGTAGACTGATACATCCCATCCTGAGTCTTAAATGCTCCTGGGCAGTCATTGCCATGTCAAATGATTCAGCAATTCAACCCTGCAACAAAGCAGCAGGAGGGACTATCAACGGGCCCCCGCACTCTGGACCAACACCTAATTAGTAATACCTCTGCAACATTGATTTATGTCCTGAAAACTGACAGTCTGATCTTGGCTGAAAGGGGGTATTGAGAAACAGAGACCCAACCCCTGACATTTGGGAACCGGCCCGGCACCATCTGTTAGGCTTATTGGTGCCAGGAGCAAGACCTGGCTTTCACAGCTTGGACATAATGCTCTCCTGTTCAGTAGAAATAATTTCACAGAACACCACCTTTAGAGAAGGCCATGTTGCAATTCTGAGGGGTCAAGGCAAAAAGAAAACCACTCTACAGTCATGTCGAATGCAGTCAGACACATGAACAGTGTCCAAACCACAAAGCTGAGCAAATACTCCTCCTGGATAATACATCTAACAGCTGCTTTACCCATCACAGCATTAGCCTCACTTCCTCCCAAACTGTATATAAGATTTTTCAAGCTACTCAATCATAGAACCAACTTTGCTTCCTGCGGCATCCATTGCAGAGCAAGGATCTGATTCCTTGAACCTGCCCATAAAGCACCCAATCCAAGCCCCCAATCCTGTAGTGTCTTCTCTAATATGCTCTTACTGAGAGACTTCACACTTCCCCATGGCATTGTCCCTCATTTCAATGAGAAATAAGTTCAACTTGTTCAATTACAGGTCTATACCTGGTGGTCTTTGGCTGGAGGACATTGACAATGTACAATACAAAATGCTTCTGAGGGTACATCCTTAGGTATCTGGCTAGACACACTTCCAAGGACTATTTTATTTTTTTAAAAAATTGAAATTATTGCCGAAGAAGATGACCCCAAGCCACAAGGTCAAGTTGTAACCTCCTATTGATTGAACTGCTTATTTTATTTTCTTTGCTTGTGTAAATAATTAACATGAACTATTTAGAATAGTATGATGGTGTCATTCTGTTTTAAAAAAAAACATTTTTCTTTATAAAATCCTCATGTGATTCTGAGGCAGAAAGGAGTTTGGGAATTCCTTGTCCATGCTGGTGGGATTCAGGTGAGGGTTTGCATTTCATTACAACTTTGTAGTAGATAGTCCTTGTAAAATCCTTACCCACTATCTCTTTGGATCCTAGGATAATGCTTGAGGTTAGGTGGCACCTCTAACCTCAAGAAATCGGAGTAGTTGGTAAATCATAGCAAAAATATAATAAGGAACTGACATATACTAAGAACTCACTGTGCTATGCACTGTTCTGAATCCTTTGTGATTTTAACCTCACACCCTAGAGGCAGGGACCTTCATTAGCATTGGTGGTCAAGGGGAAGACTGAACTGAAGAGATACTCAGGAAACTTGCCCAGGTCACTGAGCAAAGAGGGAAGTGTGCAGCATGGGAGTATTTGGGTCCAGAGTCCCTGCTCTTAAACACCACCATCTGGGGCCTAGCAAGAACCAGGCCGTCTCTGCCCTTCACGTACAGAGCTTTCAGGTGGCTCATATACCCCTTCTCTTCTTAATTCCCTGTTTGGGAGCAATCAGGGCAAGGGGAGGGCAGTGACTGCCACAGAAATATGTACTGTCCAGCTGTGGTAGAGGATCCTTCGAAATGTAACATTTCTCTTCGATGCCAAGTTCTCTTTTGCATAAAATTGTGGGATAAGAGTAAGGCTAAAGCCAAGGGCTTCCTATTGGAGCCTGAAGTTGCTCTGAATATATGGACTTTCTTACTTACTTATCTACCTGGTCCCCGGGGAAGCTGGATGGCTCCTGGTCAGGCCTTACACAGTTAGTTTCCTCCCCACCCCCACTCCTCCTTGGAAGTTGCAATGACATCAATTTCTAGCATGTGTCAGCAGGAAGCCTGGTTCTCTGTGGCCTTTACAGTTTCTGAGACCCTGAGCCCCCAATGAGGGATGCACCAAGGTTTTAGTGACTGTTCATGTGCTATCAGCATCTCAATAGATGACTTGTGTTTCTTTGCAAAAAGAGTACTTTTTAGGCGAAAAAGCATAATACATACAACAAAAATCTAGTCCCCATTCCTATACCCTCCTTTCTTTCCCCAGAGTTGACCTTGAACTTGAAGGTGATGCACACCATGACGGGATATTCAGATACTATTATTACACACCCCTGACTAGTGAACAGTATATCAACTTGTCTCCCATTTATAGGCCTGCACACCAGTGGACTCACAGTTTATGTCCTCTCCCAGCTTCACTTCCTCAGGGTGTCCTACTTTTGTGTCTGGACATTTTATCCCCATAGGTCAGTTATAGGAAAGTGTACAGAGAGATTCCTTCTGATAGTGGTGCCCAATATTTACCCAAGCACAGAAGATAATTTGGTTGGAAATTACAGGTTACCATGATTCTTGGCTTAGGGGCACAGTGAGAGACAAACAAATCAGTGCCCAAGGAGGGGCAATCACCCAGCCTGATTCTGTGCAATGCTGCACATCCTGGACCTGGCTGTGTTTCTCTAAAGGAAACAAGTCCAGAGAGCAGAGGCACTTTCTCAAGTTCTCAGAAAGTCTGAGCAGAACAAGTCCCAGATCCTAAGCTCCAGATACCTGGCCCAGTACTCCCTGCACTGACCTCAGGGCCTCTTGATATGAAAGTCTGGGCAGGTCACAGCCGTGTGTTTCTTTTTCTTCTTCCTCCTGCAATGGGCAGCAGTTTATGTAGAAACTGTTATAGTTGGTGGTTTCCTTGCTCTGCTTCAGGGAAGCTTCCTGAGCAGCCACAACTGGATTGCATTCACCTGGCCCCTGGGAGATAGGGCCGTGTCCTGTTCTGCCCAGGATTATTGATCTCTCTTAAGAGCAATGTGCTTCAGGAAGGTAAGCTCTCCTTGGACCTAGGGAATGAGTCTAACCAATCTAAGCTGAACACAGGGTCCTCACTCTTTTTGCTGGTGACCATTCCTAGGACAGGCTGGCCAGTGAGCTGTATACCTACCTCTGCTAGAAGGTGTCAAGAAAACATTTGGGGCAGGAGGGCTTACAGAAATCCACAAGGAAAGAAGGAAAAGCCACATTTTCTCCCTTCTCTGTAGTGTGACAAGAAGGTGGTTCTTGGAGCATCTCACACCCAGAAGGGAAGGTTTTGCTGATATGCTGCAGAGGGCAGGCTGCAAGTAGGAATCGAGCTACCAAGCCATTCCAGACTTGCCTTCACGCACTGATGGGAGAGAGGTATTCAGTGTCCTCTCCAGAATCAGGGACACTAGTTTCCTGTCCTTGCACAGGAAGCTCCAGCAGACACACTGGGCAAAGGGCCAGTGTCCTCCTGGGTCTGGGGACCATGGTAAGAAGGAAAGGCACCCCTCCTGAGACTGGATGCTGCTCTTAGCAGAGGCCCTTCTGAAGCTGCTAGAGCTCAAGGCAATCCATTGTGATCTGTTAGTGCCAACAAGCTCAAGATTATTCACCTGCTCAGAGTCAATAAAGAAAATAAGAGGAAGGGAAGGTATGAAGAAATTGGGATGTGGCCTGGAAAAATACAGAAATGACTAAGCGTAGGCTGACATCTTGTGGCTGAGTCTGTAAGAGGCATTTCACTAAGAACTGAAAGGCACTGCCATTGTGGGAACTTCAGGAGAGGATGGCCTGTAGTCTGAGAACACAAGACTTGAACTTGCATTCTGCCTTCATTTTTACTCATTCCCTTTATTAATATATGTCAAACTTCTTCAGTAGTCTTTCCCAGCATACCTACAAGAAAAGGAATATTTTAACTTTAATGACCACAGACCAGCTTATTTCTGGTTAATAATAAATTATTATTATGGCTATTTTGGTTTTAGATTAATAAGCCATTCACCTAGTGTCATTAGATGACCCCTTTCTTTGGATGGTCAACATAATGCAGTAGACTTGAGTCACTTGTAGAGTTAGCTAACTAGGAGTTTAAAAGGTGTGCCTCATATCTTTCCTTCTTTTCTTTAAAATACAGTTTATTTATTTATTTTTGAGAGAGAGAGAGAGAGAGAGAGAGAGAGAGAGAGAGAGCGAGCGCACAAGAGAGGGACAGAGAGAGAGGGAGACAGAGAGAATCCCAAGCAGAGTTCACACTGTCAGCATGGAGCCTGATTCAGGGCTCAATCCCATAAACTGTGAGATCATGATCTCAGCAGAAATTAAGAGTCAAACACGTAATCGACTGAACCATCCAAGCACCTTCCTTTCCTTCTTAAGAGTAAGCTGGCAGACAAGATGTGTTCCCCAATTTACCAGATGGAACCTAGTGGCAATGCCTGGCATCCATAGCCAGCAGGAGGTAGATGAAGCCTTGAGTGCAGGTGCCTCAGACCCCAGAGCCCAGAAGTGGAGCTAATAGTTATCACTTACTTCCAATGGGCAGGGCAAGCAAAGTCTGCACATTGCCTCATTTAATTTTTAAAACTGCTGTATAAGGGACACATTGTTATGCTCACTCCACAAGTGTGGGCTTGAAATTGAGGGTCCTGGAGGTTGGCTCTGTGGGAATCTGAGCCTTGGTCTATTTCCAAAACTCAGCCTTGTTGTCTGTCTCCAGTTTCGAGATAATGTACCCTCTTGCTGTCCTTCGCCTCAACACTTCCCTCGCTTTCTTATATGCGTCTCTCCTATATCTTGGGCTCCCAAGAAATTGTCTTCAGCGTTTGTTGGTATGGTTCTTCTTGAAATATTAGTTGATAAAGAGCTGTTATCCCCCCCCCCCCGCCCCCAAGAGCTGTTATTCGCCATTCCCCAGGGACATTTGCGTTATAATAGATAAGGAGCTTTGAACCTGGAGAGCCTCTGGGAATAAAAGGGAATGTGTCAGACTCCAAAGAATATATAAGGTGAGGATATTTGGGGAGCAGGTAAACAAAGACCTTTTTTAAATAATCCCACAAAGACAACACTGTCCTCAGCAGCCTGGGACTCCCAGAATGCCCAGAATACATATCTAGTATAATTGAAAATCCAACTGGAGGCAAACAGTTGTTTACGGGCATCCTGGACAAATGTATCACTAGACCAGCATAGACACCACCTGAGAAGAGCTAGAAGCTGCTCCTAAAGCAAACAGGGATTTCCCCTTCTATCGTTTTCAAAAACAGTATCTTTACAATTCCAAAATACAAAGGACCATAACATTTTAATTCCAATTAGCCTGCAGTCTTCATTTTTCTAAAATAAATTTGAATAATAGTGAACTGGTGTACAATACTGTCCCCTGCAGAAAGCACACTCATGGAACACTTATTAAGGTCAGTAAAATTCTGCATGTGATTTCAGTGTGGGATTCTTTGCCCCCAAGAAAGCAATGATTTGATACCAGCTGAGTGTCCTACAATTCTAATCAACTCTGATACTGTCTACCTGGAGATGGCATCAAATCCCACAAAACTGCTTATCACTTTGGATGCCAGTCATGAGTCCAAATTGTCACCAATGCTTCCGACTAATGGAGTATACATCAGATGTTCCCACACACCCTTCTTTGCATTCAATTAATTTGCTGGAGCACTCACAGAAGTCGGACAATGGATTTACTTACTGTATTACTGGTTTATTACAAAGGGTATTAAAGGATACACACTAGTAGGCAGATGAAGGGATATATAGGGTAAGGTAATGGAATAGGGGTGGGGGCTTCCATGCCCTCTCTGAGCATGCCACTCTCCCCCAGCTCTCTGTATGTTCATGAACTGGGAAAAAGGCTCCCAGAACCCCAACCTTCTGGGTTTTTCTGTAGGTCTCATTACATGGACAAGATTGATCAAATCATTGGCCTTTGGCAATTGAACGCAATCTCCAGCCCCTCTTCCATCCCTGGAAACCAGGGTGTGTCTCTGGAAGTTTATTTTTTTTATAGTTTATTGTCAAATTGGTTTCCATATACCACCCAGTGCTCTTCTCCACAAATGCCTTCCTCCATCACCACTACCACTTTTCCCCCTCCTCCTCCCCCTTCAACCCTTAGTTCAGTCTCTCAGGTTTTTCATCCCTCTCTCTCCCCAACTCTCTTTCCCCCTTCCCTTCCCCATGGTCCTCCATTAGGTCTCCTGTTCTCCTGTTAGATCTATGAGTGCAAACATATGGTATCTGTCCTCCACCTGACTTATTTCGCTTAGCATGACACCCTTGAGGTCCATCCACTTTCCTACAAATGGCCAGATTTCATATATATATATGTATACCACATCTTCTTGATCCATTCATTAGGTGCTAGACATTTAGGCTCTTTCCATGATTTGGCTATTGTTGACAGTGCTGCTATGAACATTGGGGTACATGTGCTCCTATGCATCAGCATTTCTGTATCTCTTGGGTAAATCCCTAGCAGGGCTATTGCTGGGTCATAAGGGA
>NC_043711.1:69292650-69307182 GCF_006229205.1 Suricata suricatta
TAGTTTTTTGAGGAACCTCCACACTGCTTTCCAGAGCGGCTGCACCAGTTTACATTCCCACCAACAGTGTAGGAGGGTGCTTGTCTCTCCACACCTTCGCCAGCATCTATAGTCTCTTGATTTGTTCATTTTAGCCACTCTGACTGGTGTGAGGTGGTATCTCAGTGTGGTTTTGATTTGTGTTTCCCTGATGATGAGTGATGTTGAGCATCGTTTCATGTGCCTGGAGGCCATCTGGATATTCTCTTTGGAGAAGTGTCTATTCATGTCTTCTGCCCATTTCTTCACTGGGCTATTTGCTTTGTGGGTGTGAAGTTTGGTGAGTTCCTTGTAGATTTTAGATACTAGCCCTTTATCTCATATGTCATTTGCAACTATCTTTTCCCATTCTGTCGGTTGCCTATTAGTTTTCTTGATTGTTTTCTTTGCAGTGCAGAAGCTTTTTATCTTGATGAAGTCCCAAGAGTTCATTTTTACTTTCATTTCCCTTGCCTTTGGGGATGTGTCGAGTAGGAAATTGCTACAGTTGAAGTCAAGGAGGTTGTTTCCCACTTTATCCTTGAGAGTTTTGATGGTTTCCTGTCTCACATTCAGGTCCTTCAGTCATTATGAGTTAATTTTTGTGTATGGTATAAGAAAGTGGTCTAGTTTAATTCTTCTACATGTTGCTGTCCAGTTTTCCCAGCACCACCTGCTAAAGAGGCAGTCTTTTTTCCAGTGGATACTCTTTCCTGCTTTGTCAAAAATTAATTGGCCGTACATTTGTGAGCCCAGTTCTGGGTTCTCTGTTCTACTCCATTGGTCTATGTGTCTGTTTTTGTGCCAATACCATACTGTCTTGATGATGACAGCTTTGTAGTAGAGGCTAAAGTCTGGGATTGTGATGCCTCCCATTTTGGTTTTCTTCTTCAATATTATTTTGACTATTTGGGGTCTTTTGTGGTTCCATACAAATTTGAGGATAGCTTCTTCTAGCTTTGAGAAGAATGTTGGTGCAATTTTGATGGGGATTGCATTGCATGTGTAGATTGCTTTGGGTAGTAATGACATTTTCACAATGTTTATTCTTCCGATCCATGAACAGGGAATGTTTTTCCATTTCTCTGTGTCTTCTTCAACTTCTTTCATAAGTTTTCTATAGTATTCATCATATAGGTAGGTCTTTTACATCCTTGGTTAGGTTTATTGCTAGGTATTTTATGGTTTTTCGTGCAATTGTGAACAGGATTAGTTTCTTGATTTCTCTTTCGGCTGCTTCATTTTTGGTGTATAGGAATGCAACCGATTTCTGTACATTGATTTTTGGACCCTGCAACTTTACTGAATTCATTGATCAGTTCTAGAAGGTTTCTGGTGTGGAGTCGATCGGGTTTTCCATGTAGAGCATCATGTCATATGTGAAAAGTGAAAGTTTGACTTCTTCTTTGCCAATTCTGATGCCTTTTATTTCCTTTTGTTGTCTGATTGCTGATGCTAGGACTTCTAGCACTATGTTAAACAACAGTGGTGAGAGTGGACACCCCTGTCGTGTTCCTGATCTCAGGGGGAAAGCTCTCAGTTTTTCCCCATTGAGGATGATATTGGCTGTGGGCTTTTCATAAACTGCTTTTATAATGTTTAGGTAAATTTCTTTTATTCTGACCTTCTCAAGGGTTTTTATTAAGAAAGGGTGCTGTATTTTGTCAAATTCTTTTTCTGCATCTATCGACAGGATCATATGGTTTTTTTCTCTTCTTTTGTTAATGTGATGAATCACATTGATGGATTTGCGAATATTGAACAAGCCCTGTAACACAGGAATGAATCCCACTTCATCATGATGGATAAGTCTTTTATATGCTGTTGAATTTGATTTGCTAGTATCTTGTTGAGTATTTTTGTATCTGTATTCATTAAAGATATTGATCTGTAGTTCTCTTTTTTTGCAGGGTCTCTGGTTTGGGTATCAAGGTGATGCTGGCTTCGTAGAATGAGTTTGGAAGTTTTCCTTCTATTTCTATTTTTTTGGAATAGTTTGAGAAGAATGGGTATTAACTCTGCTTTAAATGTCTGGTAGATTTCACTTGGGAATCCATCTGGCCCTGGGCTCTTATTCATTGGGAGGTTTTTGATAACTGATTAGATTTCTTCACTGATTATGGGTCTGTTCAGTTTTTCTATCTCTTCCCGTTTGAATTTTGGTAGTGCATGTGCATTTAGGAATTTGTCCATTTCTTCTAGGTTGTCCAGTTTGTTGTCATATAGTTTTTCATAGTAATCTCTGATGATTGGTTGTACTTCTAAGGGATTGGTTGTGATAGATCCATTTTCATTCATGATTTTGTCTATCTGGGTGCTCTCTCTTTTCTTCTGAGGAGCCTGGCTAGAGGTTTATCAATTTTGTTAATTTTGTCCAAAAAAAACCCAACTCTTGGTCTCATTGATCTGCTCGACTGTTTTTTTGGATTCTATATTGATTATTCTGCCCTGATCTGTATTATTTCTTTTCTTCTGTTGGGTTTGGGGAGCTCTTGCTGCTCCCCTTCTAGTTCCAGTAGGTGTTCTGTTAGATTTTTAATTTGTGCTTTTTCTAGTTTGTTGAAATAGGCCTGGATTGCAATATACTTTCCTCTTAGGACTGCCTTTGCTGCGTCCCAGAGATTTTGGATTGTTGTATTTTCATTTTCATTTGTTTCCATGTATTTTTAAATTTCTTCTCTAATCGCCTGATTAGCTCAATCATTCTTTAGTAGGGTGGTTTTTAACCTCCACATTTTTGGAGGTTTTCCAGACTTTTTCCTCTGGTTAATTTCAAGTTTCATAGCATTGTGATCTGAAAGTGTACATGGTATGATATCAATTACTTTTTATTTATGGAGGGTTGCTTTATTCCCCAGTATGTGATCTATCTTGGAGAATATGCCAAGAAGGTGAATTTCCTAACTCAAGGTTGTAGAGTTCTAAATATAGCTATTAATTCCATCTGTTCCAATGTGTCGTTCAGGTCCATTGTTCCTTTAGTGATTCTCTGTCTGATTGATCTATCCATTGCTCTCAGTGGAGTATTAAAGTCACCTGCAATTAGCACATTCTTATCAATAAGATTGCTTTTGTCTGTGATTAATTGTTTTATGTATTTGGGTGCTCCTGAATTTGGTGCATAGATGTTTATAATTGTTAGCTCTTCCTGATGGAGAGACCCTGTAATTATTATATCATGTCCTTCTTCATCTCTTGTTACTGCCTTTACTTTAAAGTCCAGTTTATCCGATATGAGTGTGGTTACTCTGACTTTCTTTTGGCGTCCAGTTGCATGGTAGATATTTCTCCATCCCCTTACTTTCAATCTGGAGGCGTCTCAGGTCTAAGGTGAGTCTCTTGTAGACAGCAAATATATGGATTTTGGTTTTTGATCCATTCTGCTACCCTGTGTAGTTTGGTCAGAGCATTCAGTCCATTTACATTCAGTGTTGTTAATGAAAAATGTGGGTTTAGATTCTTTGTGTTCCCTGTAGAGTCCATGTTTGGAGTGATGTCTCTGGTACCCTATATTCCTTACTACATTTCCCTCATAGAGTCCCTGTTAGGATTTCTTGTAGGGCTGTTTTTGTGGTGATCAATTTTTTCAATTTTTATTTGGGAAAACCTTTACCTCTCTTTCTATTTTGAATGATAGGCTCACTGGATAAAGAATTCTTGGCTGTATATTTTTCCTGTTCATCACATTGAAGATTTCCTGCCATTCCTTTCTGGCCTGCCAAGTTCAGTAGATAGATCTATTACCACTCTGATAGTTTTCCCTTTGTATATTAAGGCCCTTTTATCCCTAGCTGCTTTCAGAATTCTCTCATTATCTTTATATTTTGCCAGTTTCACTATGATATGTCATGCTGAAGGCCAGTTTACATTATGTCTTAGGGGAGTTCAGTATGTCTCTTGAATTTCAATGTCTTTCTCTTTCCCTAGATTGGGGAAATTTTTGTGTATAATTTGGTCCAATACCCCTTATGGACCTTTTTCTCTTTCTTCCTCTTCAGGAACTCCTATGATACAAATATTGTTCCATGTGATTGTATCACTCAGGTCTCTGATTCTCCTTTCGTGCTCTGTATCAATTTCTCTCTCTTTTTCTCGGCTTCTTCTTTTGCTATACTGTGTCTTCTAATTCACCTATTCTCCTCTCTGCTTCTTCATTCCATGCATTGGAAGCCTCCATCTTGTTATTCCTCTCATTTATAGCCTTTTTTAACTCGTCAAGGCTATTTTGAAGGTTCCTAGTCTTTGTATCAATATCCTCTCTGACAACTTCTATGATTTTTTCAAGCCCAGCGATGAATTTTATGATCATCATTCTAAATTCTTGTTCAGTTGTGAGTTTAGATCTGTTTTGAGCAATTCTGTGGCTGTGACTTATTCCTGGAGATTCTTCAAAGGAGAGTTCCTTCCTTTTGTCATTTTGGCTAGTTTTCTGTCTCTTGTCAGTTTTAAAAAGCTCATTGTGCACTGTGCACTTGTTTGTATTGCTCTGTTAAAGGAGGCTTATTGACTGTCCAGGGCCTGTCATTTCAGGAAATGTTCTTTTAATGGTGTCTCTCAGTTTCTCTTGTTGTGCCTTTAATTATCTTACTTCCCTACTCAGTGATATTTGGGACTCTCTTTCCTGCGTACTTTGGCTTGTTTCTTGGGGTAGCCCTGAAAAGGAAAACAGACAGACAAATACACAGGGAACAGAAGCATGCAAATGCACAGACAAATCAAATAAACAAACCATTTAAAAGGGGAAAAGGAAGAAAAGAAAAGGGAGAGGAAAGAGAAGAAAAGAAGAGACAAAAAAATAAAGAGGGCAGATACGACAAAGGACAATGGACAATCTGAAAGTGTATAACCAGTTGAGGGGAGAGATAAGGATGAAATAAGGGAGATATATCTGGATGGCAAGAGAAAAAAAAAAGAGGAAGAAAGGAAAAAGGATAATAAAGTATAAAAACTAAACAAAATTTTAATGTAAAAAAGGTAGTAATGATAAAAAATAAATACAAAAAAATACACAGCAGCTTCTCCTTACTGATAGGCATGGTTTGATGTATGTAGGTCTCTGGGGCTGCTCTCAGAGGCCCCACCTTGGTGGTTGTGGAGTGATGAATGGCGGTGCCCCAAGCTCTGCTGGAACTAAGTGCTGCAGGCCACTCTTATGAGTCCAATCTCCTTGTGACGCAGCTGAGCCAAGCTGTATTTTCCAGGCCCGCCTCACTTCAAAATCCTAGTCCATTCACTTTTATGCTACTACAGATGAGATGTACTTGCTTTGGCGGCTTGCTTCTTAGCTGGGATCTCGTAGGGGGGGAGCAGTTTCTCTTTGTATGGGCCCGGATTCGTGCTGCCGCTGCCTGAGGTGCAGGGCACCACCGGAAATGAGGTGAGCGCTCCCACAGCTGCAGCTGAAGTGCACACCCCCGCCGCCTCTGCTGCCAACTCCCTGCTGGGATTGCATAGGAGTGGGGGCTATTTTTTCCCCCTGTTGGCACCTGGGATTTGGGATTCGTGCGGCCAATGCCATAGGCAAGATGCACTGTGGAAATGAGGTACGCACTCCCGCTCCAGCAGCCAAGCTGAAATGCATGCCCCTGGCCCCAGTGGCCGCCAACTCCCTGCTGGGATCACGCAGGGGTGGGGGCTGTTTTTTCCCTTGTGCCACCTGGGTTTGGGATTCTGCTCCCCAGCGGTTATATATGGAGTGAGAGTTTTTCTCTCTGTGCCAGGTTAAACGTTCTTTATCTCTTCTCTAGAGAGTACTATCAGCGTGTTCACTTTCTCATTCGCTTCCTTTTGTCTCTCAGGAGCTCCACGTGATTTCCCTGTGTTGGGCTAGGGCTCCTACCTCCCCTGCCCTTTTTGGGCTGGCCCATTTTCCAATTTCCCCAGTTCGCACTCACTCACTTAGGCATCTTTGAGGTTTTCTTCTTTCTGGAGTCTGTATTTTCTCCTTCTGCTCTTGTAGATGAGAGTAATGTCCTTCTCAGTTTGATAGATGGGACAGACGAAGTTTACAGAGCTCCCTTCCTCTCTGCCATCTTGGCTCCTCCCTCCCGGGACTGGAAGTTTTAACCTTCTTATCACAAGATTGGTTCCTGGGCAATCAGCCTCATCCTGAGATCCTTTCCAAAAGTCACTGCATTGGCATAAACTCAGGTGTGGTTGAAAGAGGTTTGTTACTAATATTAAGACACCTTTATTACTCAGGAGATTCTAAGGGGTTTTAGGAGATTTGTGCCAGACATCTGGGATGGAAACAAAATACATATTTATTATAAATCACAATATTACAGTCAGACAACCAGACTCCAGGCTAAGCACTTTTTCTAAATTATCTTATTTAATTCCTATGAAACACCTACTAGGTGTAAGGAGATTTCTGTTTTACAGATGAAATATCTCACTACCAGACGGATTAGGTGGCCTGTCCAAGGTTTTAGGACCAGAGCTGGGATCTGAGTTTAGACATATTCATGATATCTACCTGATTTTTTTTTTTGGTAGTAAAATGAGGTATTGACTCTGATATTTTAAAAATTGTCCTTTTTCCTCTGTGATGAGTAATGAAGGTAGGGAAAGATTCTCCCTCTACCCTTGAAGGTCTTGCAGTTAATCTGAGAATTAAATTGGATTGACACACATTAATGGGAGAAAGAAAATCCCAAATTTTATCACATGTGTGTGAAGTCCCAATAATAAAATAGAGAGTGCAAGAAATGACCAAAGCAGAGAGATTTCTTTTACTTTTTAAACAGAGAGACAATAAGTCTGTGAGGACTTGACAGGTCAAAGAAATCTTAACTTTGGGAGCTTCAGTTAGTAAGGAATTTTCAACAGAATTTGTGCTGCAATAGTGAATTAGTAAAAAGTCACAAGGGTTCTTTATACAGCCTTCTCAGCCCTGATTTTCCCACCTCTGGTGGTAAGGATGTCACTCTACCTACTGGTATAGCAAGGCTACCTTCTGCATGGGATATTTATTTCCTGATTTCAGGGGGACAAAGGAGGATCTGGGTGTTCTTGCATAGGCTATCTCTTCAGTAACTTTTATTTAGGGGCGCCTGGGTGGCTCTGTTGGTTAAGTATCCTACTTTGGCTCTGGGCATGATCTCATGGTTCATGAGTTCAAGTCCCACGTCAGTCTCTGTGCTGGTAGCTCTCCTTTCTCTTCTCCTCCTCTGCTCACACTTTGTCTCTGTCCCTGTCTCCCTCTCTGTTTCAAAAATAAATAAACATTTAAAAAATGTGTAAATAACCAATATGCCAAAGTGGCACATTTGGGGACAAGCTGCCCTTGGCCCCTATGGCAAGAAGGGTGGACAGGCACCTTGAACAGGCATTTCAGTTCCTTTGGCTAATTGTAGTTACCTGGTTTCCCTGGATATGTTGTGGGAGTCTCTCTCTCCTTTACTGTCCAATGGTCCCAAGTTGGAGTCCCCTTTGGGTGACAGCAGGGATTCTGAGAAACCTGGGGAGTACCAGAATGTTCCTCGGGCCCACTTGTGCCCTCAGTATCTCCTATTACATATAGAGGTTCAGCTCCTCCCTCTTTCTGCTCCTGTAGGGCTGTGAACCCTTTCCCGCCTTGTAGTTACTTTCTCTGGTCTATTCTGCCAGAGAGTGTGGAAAACAATAATTCTCCAAAGAACAATTAACACAAGACATTCTGAATTCAACATTTGAAGATAACATAAGGGAGTTACAATGCAGAAAAGGGAAACAAAATAAAATATCAGATCATTTTCTTCGAGAATTCATCAACTTGCTTCTTCTCTGGGTCCTTCCTGCCCTCCTACTTCAAGAATCCAAGTTTTCTTTTTCTTTTTTTTTTTATGTTTTTTTTTTTTTTTTTAATTTTTGAGAGACAGAGAGAAACAGTGCTAGCAGGGGAGGGTCAGAGAGAGAGGGAGACCCAGAATCTGAAGCAGGCTCCAGGCTCTGAGCTAGGTGTCAGTACAGAGCCTAATGCGGGGCTTGAACCCACGAACTGTGAGATCATGACCTGAGCTGAAGTCGGACGTTTAACCAACTGAGCCACCCAGGTGCCCCAAGAATCCAACTTTTCAAGATATTCCAGAGTGCAAGACTGCTGACTCCTGTCTAGAAAACAAAACATAAATTCACATCATCGTAACCTGTAAGGGGAGCTTTCTACTATGAAAATGGAGGCTCTTTATGTTTCTAGATACGGCGTTTGGTCCCCAGGGGTACAGTCTGCATTCAGCTTAACTTCACCTGTGAAGTGTTTTTCCAGGACACTGATACTGGTTTGTGTTTGATAACCATCTGAATGACTGTAGGGATGTACTAAAAATGTCTCTTCCAAAAATTGAAGAAGTTTGCCCCAAATACGAATTTCATTTTTACCTTTAAAACCACAAGAAAGACGTGCTTATAATATGCTGTTTTTTCCTTAAATTATGACTGTATATTGGGGGGAACCAATTGAATTGCTTCAGACCTCGAAATGAAGATAGTACTACATACACCACAAGGTCTTGTGAGGTTAAAGTAAGGTAACTATTAAAAAACATCTTGCAAACCATCAAACACTATAAATGCAAGCCACTACTGTTTCCCTTTGGTTTTCAGAGTGACCTGACCCAGTCCTTCTGCAACTGATGAATTAGAGCTCATTAGTTATCAGGTATGGTTCTTTTACATGTAGGCATATTGGGAGAAATATGTCAAAATTAACCTTTGCATCTCTTGGGATTAATATTTTGAAATATCTGAATATGCTTTTCAATTGTATATTTCTGTGTAAATGACACATCCCTTCTCTTCCTGAGGCAGATTTTTTTTTCATTCAAAGAAGGGAAATAGAGGGGTGGCAGGCGAAAACAGAAATTAAGGTTAGAATTATTATATCTATAGTTAAAGAGAAAAAAATAATATTGAGCCCTTGAATGAAATACAGGGTTTTTTCACCCTTCCCACAAGGCAATAATCTTGAAAATTCACTTGTGACTTGTGATGAGAGATAGAAGCAGAAAAATGTTCATCTTTAGCTCAGAAGGCTGACCTATAGCCTGCATAGTTCTGATAAGGATCAAATAGGTGCTGGCTGTTACATTCTTAAAGCGTCTCATGACTGCCTGTACAGCTTACTGGTTAATATCAAGCTGAAGGATAAGCACCAGAAAAATCTTGCAAAGGTAGTTTTACAAGTAGAAAGTCGAAGAAAACATTTATGATCTAATACTCCCTTACATCCCCTCCTCCTTGAGCACTAAGCATATAATCACCAGCATCATAAAGCAAAAGTGCAGCACTTTTTGCCCAAGGGCCCGGTCCCCATGCTATAATAAAAGTACCTTTTTGCACAGAAAACGTGTCAAGAATTCCTTCTTGACCATTTGTTTGCAGCCTCACATCAATTTCTATGTATTTCTGTATGTATATAAAAATTCAAGAAGAAATAACTTTAAAAATCTATACAAGTCATCTACACTCTACCTCACAAAATGAAATACTGCACACACACACACACACACACACACACACACACACACTACCACCACCACCACCACCACCACCACCACCACCACCACCGCCACCACCATCACCACCACCACAACACCAGCAGGTTGGGGGAAATATGAAGTCAATCATAAAGAAATTAAAAGTGCATATTTTTTCTGCACATCTATAATTAGTAGTGTGATCGAAAGTGTGACTTTACTTCACGCACATTTGCTAAGGAAAGTGAAGAAAAAACAGTGAATGTGGAAAACTCCCAAAATATGACAGTAGAGATACCATCAAAAAAAAAATTCAAGATGCCTTGATAAATAAGCCAGCCTCAGTTTCTGAATTAAATTTGGGGCTATAAAAGTTTAAGAATAGGTTTGGCACTATTATACCTACATGTATAGACTTACTTGTTACAATAGACCTTGTATATTTTTTGTTGTTGTTCTTGTATATTTTTAGTAATAGCACATAATTCATAATTCATCTTTAATTACAATATTCCCTGATCCTAGCCTGAACCTTCCTGGCATATGCTAAATTTCAGCAAGGCGTAGTGGAAATTACTTGTAATTAGAGCAAGGAGGACCTATGTCAGAGTCTGCCACCACTCAGCACTGAAAGGACCTTAGATAAATTGCATAACTTCTTGGGTTGTACTGTGCAATTCTGAGTTTAACTATCTGGAGGTTTGAATTCACAAGTTAATGGCAAACTCTTCTACAAGATTGCTGTCTTCAGATACTAGCCCCAAGCTTGGGAGTTCCCAGGCCACCTGTACTTCTGACAACTGGCTACAAATTCAGGAATTCTCACTGTCCCCTAAGGCTTAATAATGTGCTAGAAGATCTCACAGATTCAGAAAAGACTGTACTTATAATCAATTATGATTCTTAAAAATAAAGAATACAAATGAGGAGCAATCACAAGGAGAGATGCACAGGATGATGTCTGGGAGGGTCTCAAAAGTGAATTTGCTTGTCCTTTGGACATGTCCTTGTCCTGGCACCTTAATGTATAATCATCAACTAGGGAAGCTCACTTGAGGTTTGGATATCAGGATATTTTATTGGGATTTCATTATGCAAGTATGATCGACTGGATCATTGGCGACATGATTACATTCAGTGCCCAGATCCTTTTCCCTCCCAAGAGGTTGGGCTGATATCATGTGCTCCTCCCAAAATATGGTTGGTCTTTCCAGTATGGACAGCCCCCATACTGGAACTAGGGGTCCACCAGAGTTACTTCGTTACCATAAACTCAAGTATGGCCCAAGAGGCTCTCACCATGAGCTTCAAAGACATTCTTATTACTCAAGAATTTCCGAGGGTTTAAGAGACTCCTTCCTAGGAACCAGGAGCAGTCTTTTTCACATAATAGGCTGTTTCCCCTAAGAGCATTGATGTGAGGATTGTATGAAATGAGGAATTGGGTAATATAAGACACCTTTTCAAGATTCTAGATCTATCTTGAGACGTGAAAAACACACTGTTTGTACAAGCTTCATTTATATTCTGTTTGGGCATCTTGCTAAAACGCCTAAAGGAAGCTGAATGAACCATATAAAATTGGAGTGTTGCCAGACTACTGTGGCTTGTAAGGGCCAAGGGCAGACTACCCCAAGATGGACCACTGTGGCATAAAGATTATTTTTGACTTGAAGGTAATTGAGACCCTGCAGACTCAAAAGAAATTTCTGTTCCTCCCTTAACTACACAGAAGAATCTAATTTAAGGGGTCTTTCCCAGAATAACAGTTATTACCAGAGGTAAATTTTATCAGAGGGACCCACCTATATGGCAGGAAAACATCTAATTAGCAATCATCTGCTTTTTTTCCCCTGTGAATTACTTTCCTTCCCATTGAAGTCCCAGGCCCCTAACCCCTTCTACTTAGTTCAGAATGACATATATATCCCATTTTGTTTGTCTTTGGAATTTTATGTCTGTGTGTATTCCCCATATGTACAAAATTAAATTCAATTTTCTCCTGTTAATCTGTCTCATGGCAATTTGATTCTTATTCTAGCTGGGGAGACCATGAAGGAGACAAGAAATTCTTCCTCCCCTACAAGCTCAATAGCCTACCTTTGAAGGAGACAGTCTATACAATGTCTCAGTCACGTGCACTGTAGAATGTGAAGGGGAGGTTATCCTTTCCTTATACTCAGCAATGTTGAGTGCCTGCATGACAGTGAGCATATCTCCTTGCCCTGATAGCTGCCATTCACAGGGACTAGTTTCACTTGCTAGTACCTGTACTTCTTTGTCTGAAGGTGTTCTGTGTCCACTGAAGCTTGTTTTGCTCACTGGAGATAACTGGAAATTAATGAGACAGATTAGGGACTGCACTTAGGTCCACTCAATCCTAACTGCTAAATCCAGTGTTCCTGGATACCTATGCCCCTTGAGTAGCAGATCTTCCAGGATAACTAAAACTCTATGCTCTTGACTAGTATATCCTGCAGGAATGCAAAGCAAGCATGCTCATGAGCTAAAAGTAGGGGCTAGTCTATAAAGACTGAAAAGGCAGACCAAACTAACCTGCACCCAGGACTGAACTTTCACCAAATTCTCCCCTCATTATTTTTACTATTCTAAAAAATATGTTGAGGGATGGAGATTTAACATGCTAATGAGACATGCAATGCATGTAAAAAGCATGTTCTGTTACTGTGCCAGTGCATGCAACCTCCTGTACCTCCCGGTCCCAACATGCCTGGATATCACACCTTCCCCACCTCAGCCCCTTAAAAATCTTTCCCTCGCCTTTGTTTGGGGAGCCAGCCTGAAGGACACTTTACCTTGTGTTGTCTCCCTTGCCCTCCAGCATAAGCCCTGATAAAGCCTCTCCTGGAACTCCTGTTTGGCATCTAGTCAATTTCTATTGCTTAAAGAGGTACCAAAAACATGAATTGGTACCATATTTCAGTGGCCATGAAAGAGCCCCAGGGGGCCATTTTCACCCTGTTAGAGAGGGTCTGGGATCCATTCATGGGGGAAGATGGATGCAAGCCCTCACACATGGCCACCTGAACATTGGTTCTAGTGTCACTTCAAGGTAAGTCTACTTCTGTTGTCCTAGGGCCCCACTACTCTTATTCAGACAATATTTTTCCCTTTTCTCTTCCTTCCCTCCTCCTTTGACATCCCTCTTTTTTTCCAGGTCCTTTCTGCTCCTTCTTACCCTCTCTGAGGTGGTCACAAGACAGCTACAGCTTAACTGCTCTCAGCCTATGTTAACGTGCTCCCTACACACTCTTTCTGACTGGTGACTGACCAGCAGAGGCAGGAGGAGCCTGTCTCACATCCTATAATGGCTGGATGTCTGACAGTCACAGGAAACTCCTTTATTCTCTTTTCTTCTGAGTTACCTGAATAGACAGCCTTGGGAAAAAGGAGCCGAAATGGTTGACTCCTTGGGTTTGATTACCCCAGGGCAGTGGGAGAGTGTCTCTCTTTCCAATGGTCTGTTTGGTTTCTCTGCCTGAATAGACACCCTTGACGGAGGAGGGTTGAAATGGTATTTCTTTCCTTCTCACTGTCTTTCTACCTTCTCTTCTTCCAGCTGCCTCTGCTCTGCCCACTCCAGGCCATCAATCTGGAGACTCCCCATTTTGTTTCCTTCTTTGAAACTCCTGAGTAGTTTCAAAGTACCCTGGGATAAACAAAGATGACCATGTTGCCCCAGCGAGACAGATACCTGCCTTACGGTTATGGGAAGTTTGTCCTCTACTTATCCTATGTCATTTTCCTCTTCAAGGTTTTCATGTACCCCCCAACCAGACTCACTGGTATGTGGTCTCATCTCTACTCTCCCCAGGCCACCAACCTAGCTCCTCCTGTATGCACTGAAAAGAAAGAGCAATCCCTTCCTAGAAGCTCACCTATCAGAGTCCATCTGCCTTGGATAGCAACAAGGCAATAAAAGAGGACTCAGAACTAGATGGAGGCCCTTTGGATGAAGGGCCCCTGCCTTCCAGATGCAATAATACACCTAACTGGGGTCCCCTTTTATAAAGATGGTTTAGCTATTCTTCACCCTGCTAAGCTTTTGCCCTCCACTCTTTGTCCCTATCTATTCTTCTGTGGTCCACCACAAAATAAACTATCCTATGAAGAAAGTTCGGATTCCTCCCTCTTCTGGCCTCTTTGGGCAGTTGTCCATTCATGTTGGGAAGAGTGCACTTTGGGACATTAGGTCCCAAGCCAGGCAACAGAGAGCACTCTGACCCATCTCAGCAGAAATTGTAGGGGCCATAAGACTGGCTTCCTCCTGAGGGTGTTTTACTTATCATGAAACCATATCTAAGCCATACACAAACTGGCTTTAAATGCTGGCGACATCTTAGAGGGTTTCTGGGAGTCCTTAAATTCTTTGGCAAATAGGCTGTACCCAACAGTAGGTTGGCTCTAGATTGTCTTCCTGCTGAACAAAGAGCTGTCTATACAGTAGTGAACAAAACGTGCTGTATATACAATGCTGGGGAGGTCAAACTGAATATTCAGATTTACAAACAAGTCAAATGGTTACATGGGTTAATTATCCCAGTGCCCAAACTATACGGTACTCAATTACAGATTACATCCCTGGTTCCTGCCTTTCCTTGGACACTTAGTGGCTATTTTATTGCTGTTGTTCTGGCCTCTGCCTTTTTAGCCTCATGACAAAGTTTGTGTCTTCCAGTCTTTAAGAGTTCCAAGTGAAACTAATGATTGGACAAGGATTCCAACCTACATGACAGGAGGATCCGAGTGCCTATAAATCATTAGAACAGTCGGTGAGAGATTTTACACATCTAGGACCTCGCTCTCAGCAGGAAGTAGCTTCAGAAGATGAGACCTTCAGCCCCTTCTCTCTCTCTCTCTTTTTTTTTAGGTTCCCCCCCCCTTTTTTTTAAAGTAGTTTATTGTCAAGTTAGTTTCCATACAACACCCAGTGCTCTTCCCCACAAGTGCCCTCCTCCATCACCACCACCTCTTTCCCCCCCTCCCCCTTCAACCCTCAGTTTGTTTTCAGTATTCAGTAGTCTCTCAAGTTTTG
>NC_043711.1:69307282-69333104 GCF_006229205.1 Suricata suricatta
ACTTTTGTATCCAAGGATGTAAAAGATCTGTATGATGAAACCTATAGAAAACTTATGAAAGAGATTGAAGAAGACACCAAGAAATGGAAAAACATTTCCTGCTCATGGATCAGAAGAATAAACATTGTGAAAATGTCATTACTACCCAAAGCAATCTATACATTCAATGCAATCCCCATCAAAATTGCACCAACATTCTTCTCAAAGCTAGAACAAACTATCCTCAAATTTGTATGAAACCACAAAAGACCCTGAATAGCCAAAGTAATATTGAAGAAGAAAACCAAAACGGGAGGCATCACAATCCCAGACTTTAGCGTCTACTACAAAGCTGTCATCATCAAGACAGTATGGTATCGGCACAAAAACAGACACATAGACCAATGGAATAGAATAGAGAACCCAGAACTGGGCCCACAAATGTATGGCCAATTAATTTTTGACAAAGCAGGAAAGAATATGCGATGGAAAAAAGACAGCCTCTTTAGCAGGTGGTGCTGAGGGAACTGGACAGCAACATGCAGAAGAATGAAACTAGACCACTCTCTTACACCATACACAAAAATAAACTCATAATGACTGAAGGACCTGAACGTGAGACAGGAAATCATCAAAACCCTCAAGGAGAAAGTAGGAAACACCTTCCTTGACCTCAACCGCAGCAATTTCCTACTCGACACATCCCCAAAGGCAAGGAAAATGAAAGTAAAAATGAACTCTTGGGACCTCATCAAGATAAAAAGCTTCTGCACTGCAAAGAAAACAATCAAGAAAACTAATAGGCAACCGACAGAATGGGAAAAGATATCAGCCCCTTCTCTTTAGAAATAAAGAGGGAGGGTCAAATTTCTTAGAGGGGAAGAAGACAGAGCAAGGATAGGACTCTTGTCCCCTCCACCCTAACTGACAAATCCAGGGTTCCTAGATAATAATGTCCCTTGGATAGGTCTTCCAGGATAGCTACAGCTCTATGCCTTTGAGTAGAAATGCAAAGGGAGAAAGCTCACTGAAAGGAGACACTCAACTACGAAGAGAGAACCAAACCAGCCTGCAGTAAGATGGACCCTAGTACTGAATTTCCCCCTCATTATAATATTAAAAATCACATGTGGGTGGAGATTTATCATGCCAATGAGACATTCAGTGTGTGTAAAAGCATGTTGTGTCCACTGTGTTCGTGCATCCAATCTCCAGTATCTCCTTGCCCCAATCAACTTGGATGTCCCTCCTTTTCTATCTCGGCCCCTTTAAAAAATTTTCCTCTTGAATTGTCTCCCTTGTGCTCCAGCATAAGCCCAAATAAAAACCTCACTTGGAACTCCTATTTGGCCTCTAGCAATTTCTTGTTTAGAGAGCCCAAAGGCCCCATTTGATATCAACACTCATGCCATCAGCCTCAATCAATGACTTATAGGACTTGAGGGATACACTTCCACCTTCCTCTCCCCTCAGATTGTTTAGTTCTAAGGCATTGTGATCTGTACTAGTTCCACACTTCCTGAGCCTCCTTGGGGACAGCTGGTTTGACAACACATTCTTTATTGATGATGTTTCCTTCCTGTTTCGTTTCCTAGTCCTGTCTCTATATTACTTTTATCACCCCAAGAAACTAAGTGCCCATAAATTCTGGACTCAGGATATATTTCTGGGGAAAAGTTCACTGAAAGTATGACCAATAATGTTCATTCCTTATCGTGGGTCTTGATAATGTAGATGTATTATCTCATTTCTATTATGCCTGAGATCTACCATCTTATCTTTACAACCACTAAGTCCCATAGCCAATGGCCATACATAAGAAGGCTGAGGAGGAAGGGGTCTTGGTTTATTCTGGTAAATGAGTATTTGTATGATAGGGAAATATTGGATAAAACCGGCAGAGAGGGAAAAGTTAGAACCTGAGATCCCTGGGGAGAATAACACAGACTTTGGAACAATGCTAAGAGTGTTTGACCACAGCAAATCCCTTTGGGGGTAAGGTTCCTCTTAAGAATGTAACAGACACAACCTACTCCCCCTCAGGTTCCCCTCAGGAATTTGACAATCAAAATACCTAACTAAAAAATGTAAACCATAAAACTTATGTTACATAAGGACAGTATGGCCATAGTCTGATTCTTCACACAATGGAATTGAGCCAATCAGGCATGAATAACCTAGCACCTAGAGTCATCCTTCCAGTTAAGGGTAGGACCTGATAAGGAGGAAGGGAGAAGGGAAGGGAAAGGAAGGGAAGGGAAGGGAAGGGAAGGGAAGGGAAGGGAAAGGAACGGAAGGGGAGAGGCTGACCAGAACCATGTAAAGCAAAGATTCGTGCTTATAGTTGAGGGCATTCACTTTCATGTGCCCCTTCTCTGTAAAGAGAGATTCTTCCTTTCTGATCTTACACTCTAATAAGTGTTTGCCTGCTGCTCACTTTGTGTCCACTTTTTCATTCTTCAAAGAGGTGAGAAAAAAACCCCATGTATTGAGGTAAAAAAAAATCCTGCAACCTTTGTGTGTATATGTGCATGCACAGACAATTGATTTTCTAAAAGTAAATATTTAGTATTTTGGGGATAGCATTTCCCTTACTGATATTCTGAATAATCCAGAGTTTAGAGTAGCCCCAAAGAAATAAACCTGAATAGTGTTAAAGAAAGAAAAAGACATATTTCCTTAAGGTAAATTATCATATTTCTTATCATATTTAGAGAGTTTTATCAGAGAGAACTGTGATTTTATGAGATAAAATGCAACAGGTATTTTTTCTGACTTTCTTATTGATTCTTCTCCTCCTTGTTCTCTCTCCCTTCCTTTTGCCACTCCATAGTCCTTCCCCACACTGGTCTTTTTTGGACATCACCTACATCTCATAGACACTTTTAAAATATGGTATACTTTGATGGTTCCTCCATACATCTGCCTGAGGGTTTATGCATTTCTACATAAACAACACATTCTTCTATCTTCAGGTCTTGCTAAAGTATTCCAAAAGACCATGTCTCCTGAGGAAAGAGTTCAAAAAGTGTTAGTCAGAATATTATTTAGAAGTTTCTGGTTGTTCTTAGAATCATGAATTAGCTCTAAGTCTTGGGTAATTCAAGAGGCTTCAGATCTAAGTTTTATAATGGGGGATAGATATAATCTGGCTTGATCAAGGATCAGATGGAGAGAAATAGCTTTTAAAATAGTCAAGTACTCTCTTTTTAATTACGGAAGATTCCATCTACCTTCACGTGGTTTCATGGAAGAATAAAGATTGGTTTTTTAATAACTAAATAGCTCAAAAATCTTTTCAAGAGCCCACAGTTTACCATGAAACAGGTTTACTTTACTTCAGGGAAGTGGGAAGGATAAGACGTTCTATCCCTGAGCCTCAGGGATTTTGTCAGTAACAGTGACACCAAATGTCTCTTTTGGCTTCTCTTTGGAACTGGAACGCCATTTATCTAAGTATTTTCCATTGGATAATCCAGATTAGTTAAGAACTCAGTTTATTTCAGAATGGGTGGGACTAAGAGACAAAAGAAGAGAAATATTTGGTTACTGGTGATATCTTTGCTGGGGTTGTAAGATCAGAGGAGATGGTTTATAGCTGGTAAAAATTCTTAAATTCAATAGGAACCTAGAATTTTTAGAGTTCTGCAATTCTTCCTTTGAGAATTAGGTGTAGTGTTTTATGGAGGTGACAGTACCATGAAGTTTCTCTGTGAAGAAAGGAGTTTGACATAAAAACAGAGGATGTGTAACCAAAATACAACAAATTTTATTGTTAGAGCCTATCTTAACTTTTTATAGGCTGAGAATTTGTTTTTTTGTAAAAAAAAAAAAAAAGAAAAGAAAAAAGAAAGGGTCACACTTTCATCTATCTAAGCATGTTTTCATAGCTCCCTTAAAGAAATGCCCAAATTTCTGCAATTCACTCAACACAGAAGGCCCTTTTATAAGGATGGAATCTGTAATAGCTGTGGTAAAGAAGCCCATTTCCTACATTGTGGGGATTTTCCAGTTTGTACCACTTTAATTTTTTTTTAATGTTTATTTATGTTTGAGAAAGGGCTGGAGGGGCAGAGAGATGGAGACACAGAATTCAAAGCAGGCTCCACACTGAACTGTCAGCACAGAGCTCCACACAGGGCTCAAACTTTTAAACAGAGATCATGACCTGAGCTGAAGACAGACACAACCGACTGAGCCACCTAGACACCCGGTGTCACTTTAAAGTCCCTATGGGCTTAAAGGATTAATACTGATGATCTAGTGAAAATTGGTGCCTTCCATCGTTTAGTTAGTTATAAAGGTTTTTTAATATTTTGTTTTGTTTTGTTTTTGTTTTGGGCCATGCGGGGGTGGTGGTCTGATTTGGACTGAACACTTTTAATCTTCCTGTGTTCCTAGTTTGGGTGTGTTTTCATATCGATCAAGCATATATAATAAACTTTTCTTTCTCCTAGAGGAGACAAAAGAAAATGAATGATTGCTGGTGAAAAGTGATAACTTTAGGTTAAAAGGAGTGTTATTGATTTGCTCTGTGTTATATGAATAATTCATAACAAAAGGGAAAGCAGAGATGCTTAGGAACACAAAATTTATTGAAAAGTCATAATATTAAAAGTAGGGAAGAATTAAGAGTTAGAGATAAAGGAATTTTTCTGATCTTTAATTCAGATATCCCCCTATAATCTTTGACAGTGAAATGATTACTAGGTAAAAGAAGAATTAGCATAGTATGGCTCTATTGCTTATGTGTGTGTGTGTGTGTGTGTGTGTGTGTGTGTGTGTGAGAGAGAGAGAGAGAGAAAGAGAGAGAGAGAGAGAGAGAGAGAGAGAGAGAGAGAGAGAGACTACCAATTGAGTGAGTAGTCTTCTGTTAGGGTGTTTCTACTGAGTTTTCAACTCCTAACTTCGTTCCTGAAATAGATCCCTTTACTCTGATTGCTGATCTCTCTATTTCAAACAATGAATGCACTCTTTACATGGGCAACCACTATGTACATATTTGAAAACAAATTTTAAATCTGACAGCACCAAATTTTGATGAGACTGTGAAGCAGCAGAAATTTTTATATATGCCTGATGGGAATGTAAGTTTTTATAATTGGGTAATATTTTATAAGCTAGAAAATTTACATTAGAAACTCAACAATGCCCCTCCAATATTTTCCTTATTGGTAAAATATAGTTAATAATGTATCTACTTTACAGAATTCTTAGATTAATTTAGTAAAACAAACTAATTAGTAAAGCTAATTAAATTAATTCACTAAATTAGTAAAACAAATAGACTAATAAAAGTTAGCTCTTATTATCATTAGTAGTAGTTTCAATAACAGTTATACTATATTCCTCTTGTTAGCTATATACTGTAGAAAACCATTGTTTATATTAACAAAAAAATTTTGAAACAACTTAAGACAATGGGTAAATTGTGTATACTCTTACAGTGGAATACTATACAGGCAGTACATGTATCAACAGGGATGAATCTCAAAAATGTATCATTGAATAAAGATGAATTTTCAGAAAAATAAAGTATGATACCAGTTATGCTTAGGCTAAACTATATAAACAATATTGTGTATATTTTATAAGGTATAAATGTTTTAAAATCTTAAAGAAGATATAGAAATAATAACACCCAAATTCAGGATTGCTGATGACTCTGGTGGGGAATGAGGGGTCTGTAATCAGAGATGGAATTTAACTTTCCAACCTGGATCAATTATTGACAGTCTATTGTGTACCAATCATTGCTCAGTACTGACTCAACTCTTAAATTGTTTGATAAATGGCTTTTGAATCTATTTTTCTGAATATTGTTTACCCATATGAGGAATGTTGCCTAGGTAGGCCAGAAAGGTGAGGATGCTCTCAGGGACATCTTTTCTAATGCTCGATGTCCTCCATCTTCAACAGGGTCCTCCTTGAATCCCAACATTGGTGTCAAGTATATTTCTAAAAGATCTCCCAAAGCCCATGGGGCCATGCGGCATGTTGAAGTATTTCAAATGACTGAACGGCTCCTGTGAACACTAAATGGTGGGGTCACATGACAGTAAGCAAGATTTCTGAAGTGGAAATTTGCTTTCGGAAAACCTCTGCAGTTAGAGGGATTTCTGCAGACACAGTGCATGGTGATTTGTTTTTGTTCTTTTTTTTTTTTTTCCCAATTGGCTTATTCACAGCTTCTATCTTTGGCACAGCATTATTGCTCTTTTATTTGCATTTATCCACAGAGCTTATGATAATAATTATTATTATAATAATTATTACTATATTTGTCATAATAGCTGAGATTAAGTCAAGTGCTATCATGTGCCAGGCTGCATTTTAGGCTGAGTTTTCCTAACCCAACCAGCCTAAAAGCACCAGGGACAAGACTCTAGTCCTACTAAGTCAGATAATTGACTCATTGCAATGAGGGAGAGAACACGCTAGTGGAAGTGTGGTCTATTGTATCAAATAAAATAAAAAGTGCAACTGTAGGATTTTGAAGAAGGGCGAAATTTAACATCTGGAGCAGCATCTTGATGGGCTGAAAGCAAAGCAGGGCTGTGTATAAGGTGTCAGCATTAGATTTGGACACAAAGTGGACTCAGGATCCTTTTGCTCTGAGATAGTAAAGTTAAGGTAGATGTGGAGAAGTATAGCCATAAACTCCTTCCTTGAAGGTCTGCACATGGCTTGTAAGTCTGAGCTGTTTTTCTGTGTCAAAGGGACTTAGATTCTCTAGGTAAGAGCAGGATGCTTTTGTGGGAAGCCGTCAGGAGCAGAGACAAGTCTGGCTGACAGCCAGAAAGGAAATGGGACCTCAGTCTGACAACAACAAGGCACTGAGTTCAGCCAACAATCTGAATGAACTCAGAACACTTTTCCCCAGAGCCTCTGGGAAGGAATGCAGCCTGCTAATACTTGGATTTAGTCCTTCAGTGAGTCCTTTTTAAAAAAAATTTTTTTTAATGTTTATTTTTGCGAGACAGAGAGACAGAGTGTGAGCAAGGGAAGGGCAGAGAGAGAAGGAGACAGAGAATCCGAAGCAGGGTCCAGGCTCTGAGCCGTCCACACAGAGCCTGATGCAGGGCTTGAACTCACAACTGCGAGATCATAACCTGAACCAAAGTCAGCCACTTAACCGACTGAGCCACCCAGGTGCCCCAGCTCTTGTGTGAATCCTTACCTTAGCAGAGGAACCATGTGAACCCGCAGGACTTATGACCTACAGAAACGGTAAGATAATAAATGTGTGTGCTTTTTTAAAGAAGACACAAAGCCCGAAACAAGGAGTGGGATGTTTCATTCACATTGGTATGATTTCAAAGAGCAGGGTTTCTCAGAGTCTATGGTTTAGAGAACAGAGGTTCTCAGTGGGTAAAAAAGCATTTGTCACCCAATGAAGAGGGTTTTACGAGGCTTTACAGCTGTAGTGTGCCCTGGGGAGGAACGTTGTTTGTGGTTAACTTTGCTGCTGGCTTTATCTTGTCTATTTGCCAAGCCTGATAATAGCTAGATTTTTACTTTGAAGTCCAAGCTAAGTTTTACTTTCTCAAGGTATTGACTTATTTCATCCTTAAACATACCTATGCAGTAGGTAGTATTATTATCCCATTTTATAGATGAGGAAACTGAAGAATAGGAAGTGATAGATTGCCCAAATGGGAGAAAAATTGTAAGGAGGGGTTCCAGGCATCAACCTAGGCCATCTGTCTTCCAAACCAAGTGCTTAACTCCCATTATGTCCTGTTAGGTGAGCCTTTTCATGTAGGCCAATAATAAATATTAGCTTAGCAAATGGAAATAGAATTTCTCTTAGGGAAGAAAAATCCAGTTCATCCATTTCTCAGGCCAGAATCTGAGATATGGATTGGTGTAGGTAATGACACAATTAGGGTAATTGAACAGGTCTGCATTAACAACAGTAAAAATCCTAACATGTATACACATTCATCACGAGTGAGGGCTATGTATATGTATTAACTCATTTAACATTTTTTAAAAATATAATTTATTGTCAGGTTGACTAACATACAGTGTATATAGTGTGCTCTTGGTTTTGGGGGTAGATTCCTATGATTCTCACTCATATACAACTCCCAGTGTTCATTCCAACAAGTGCTCTCCTCAATACCCATCACCCATTTCCCCCTATTCCCCCCTACCCCCATCAATCCTGTTTGTGTTCTGTATTTAAGAGTCTCTTATGGTTTGCCTTCCTTCATCTCTGTTTAAAACTATGTTTTCCCCTTCTCTTCCCCCATGGTCTTCTGTTAAGTTTCTCAAGTTCCTCATATGAGTGAAAACATATGACATCTGTCCTTCTCTGACTAACTTATTTCACCTAGCATAATGCCCTCCAGTTCCATCCACACTGCTGCAAATGGCAGGATTCCATTCTTTCTCATTGCCAAGTAGTACTCCACTGTATATATAAACCACTTCTTCTTTATCCATTCATCAATTGATGGACATTTAGGCTCTTTCCATAATTTGGCTATTGTTGAAAGCACTGCTATAAACATTGGGGTGCATGTGCCCTTATGAATCAGCACTCCTGTATCCTTTAGATAAATTCCTTGTAGTGCTATTGTTGGGTGGTTGGGTAGTTTTATTTTTAGTTTTCTGAGAAACCTCCACACTGTTTTCCAAAGTGTCTGCACCAGTTTGCATTCCCACCAACAGTGCAAGAGGGTTCCTATTTCTTCACATCCTTGCCCAGCATCTATTGTTTCCTGAGTTGTTAATTTTAGCCACTTTTACCAGTGTAACTCACTTAACCTTGACAGCAACACTGTAAACTGGAGTGATCCCCATTTTATAAATGAGTAAACTGTGGCTTTCAGAGGTGAAGCAACTTGCCCAAGGTTATGTGGATTATAGGAGGTATCGCTGAGATCCACACATCAGAGTCCTGTCTCCAAAGCTCATTTTATTAATGACTTTGTAATATATGAATAACCAAGAATTAGGGGACTTAGGGACAAAAAGAAGGGAAATAGGAATAGAGACGCTGTGGTGACTGAGCCCATTAAAAGAGAACAAGAAACTTCCCAGCTCAGATGGCAAATATTCATTTTGTGTTTGTTTATACTGCTGTATTATAAACATCTCTGTCTCTCCAAATATGCTCCGCACATAAAGGTTTCTGTAAATGGGATTCTTTGGTAGTAGAGTTGGGGAAATGGGTTTCAGTTAAAAGTCACAAGATATATAATGCAAAGGGCATAATTCATTAGCAGCTGTAAATAATAGCCAGAACGCATGGGAAAAAATATCACCTCAGGTATTTACAATTATTTTGGTCACGGTGGGGAATTTGGAACTTTACAGAGCATGCAAAGAGAGTTGGAGTCAATCTTATTGAGATTGTAGAGGCTGGAAGACTTTAGTTGACAACCGTGTTGCATGTCTATTAAACACTGGAAGTGAAAACACCCAGAGAGTTGAATTTAATTATACCATTGACAAGTGATATATTAGTAACTGTTAATTATTTCTGGCACCTAGCATAACATCAGGTATGTGGTTGTCCCTGAATAAATAAATATTTATTGAATAAAAATCATGAATAAATGAATGACTGGTTGTTTTTAAACAACAATAATTAATGGATAGAAGTGATGTGCTTTTTTCTTTTGTGCTTATAGACGATTAGAAACTTTCTCACCCACACACTCGTTATATATTTATCTAGTGAGTTAGAATATATGCTGCAGATGGTTGCCACTGCCTTCTGGTTTATGACAGTGGCACCCAATGCATTTGGTATGACTGAAAGCAACAGTAGGTGGTACTTGATTCATCAAATTCTGCAGAGTGAAGTCAAGTTTGATGAAGTAACACAGACTAAAGGCAAAGCACTAAGTCTGTTGTGACCAATGTTTATTCTTTTCTTTCCTCACTGTTTGCATTAGCCATTTTCTAAATGGAAGAGTTTTTATAATATGCTATAACTTTTAAAACCCAATCTTCTGAACGTATAAAACTTTTGCTTTTCTTTTGGTGGTTTATTTTCAGGAGCATTATTTACTGAGTGCCCATTTCTGGGCTGTGATGCAATGGCGGTCTCGAGGTAGGCAAATGGCAGCATTCTTGATTGAAAGCAACAGAATCCACTCTGCTAGTTAAGTAATAAAATAAACCTATTCTTAGATATTAGATAGCTCATAGCATGATAGAGGGCTAGAGAATTAGCTATGGAGCCTAGGCAGCAGGAATGATGCCTAAATGGTATTGCTGATGATGTCAGGAGAGATGCAGTACTGCTGCCATCTGGTACACCGGCTCTATAGGTGTTACAGGTAAAGGTGCTATTTCCATGACCTCAGCCAGTGCTCCATGTGAAATAGGATTTCTTTCCACTACACTTAGTCACCCTCACTAGAACATGGATTCCACAGGGCAACTAGTTTCTCTTCCAAATCCAAGTTGGGAATATGTGATTGGTGGAGTTGAACTCATGTATCTGGGTCTTAGTAACGAAGGAATCTGGAATTCTGTTTTCTACCTAAGCAATGCAGACTTGTAATGTGGAAAATTCCAAACACAGAAAGGCTGCACAAAACACACTAAGTAGCCACTCACATGGCATTCATTTACCAAGGCCATGGAATCACATAGGGGTGTACATTGGGGCATATTTTGAACAAGGAGGAGGGATCTCCTCTAAAGGATCTTATGAAAACAGGATCTTGAGAAAACAGGTCTTCTTTGGTCTTGTCTCTTCTTTTCTCTTAGTTATCATTTCTTCTCGTTGGTTACAGAGGAAAAAATGTTTATTCTTTTTATTAGTAATGCTAGATACAATTTGCTGAGCTTTTGATATTTTCTGGGCTCTATGCAAGAGAGCAATACATATATTTCAACTTTATTCTTTATAAAACAATCATAAACTTTTGAGATAGATATTCCTCCAGCCTTGAATTTTATAGGTGAAGACACTGAGGTTGGGAGCAGTTCAGGTGTCTTGCTGGGATCCAGGGTGGGATGACAAGTGAGTAACAGAGCTGAAATTTGAGCTGCCTCCTCAGACTTAAACTCTTGTTCTCTTCCTGCCCATTATGTTAAACTTCTGCCTTAAGTTTACACATAGTAATTGATCAGTAGACTCCATTGTTCTCCAAGAAACATATTTTTCCTCTACCAATAAGTGAATGAAGCATTCTGAACTCATAACTTACAAAAGATTCAAAAATAGCAACAAAACAATCGCCACAGAGTAGCACTGCTTGCAAAGATAAATCAAGTTACTTTGTGGGATTATTCTAATGAATTCTGAATGAAGCAAGTTAGGACTGCTGATTTTGCAAGAACCCCAACCATTCTGCACCAACTCCTGGGGATTCAAGCATGAGTAAGGCTCAGTTGCCACCTTTTGTGGCACAGTCAGAAGAGATCCTTATTAGTTACTCTATAGGTTTAGTTTAATCCATCTTTTCTGGTAACTCTAGAGCCTATCCTTTGACCGATCCCCCAATCTCACCCACCATCATATCCACTAATACTAAGAAGTAATGTTGCAGCTGTAAGACTCTTTCCTCTTTCAAACTTCAATTGTAAGGACGCAAGTCTGAACCAAACTGACTCCACGACAGGCTTCAAATTTCCCCTCTGACCTTGGAGGCCTAGGTGTTGGTTTCTCAGAATCATTAGACAATAAAAGGGAACACATTGCCTAAGGCAGGAGGGACCACCCTTGTAACACCCAATCAGGAAAGGCCAGCTAACACCCTTCTAAGGCCTAGAGATAGAAGCTACAGATAATCACTTATTGCTTAAGGCTAGTTACACCCCACGTGAGGGTCCTGGGTCCACTCTGTAATTGGTTAATACTCTAAATGTTGTGATTGCGTCACTCTACCTGTGTCACAATTTCCTGTAACTCCCCCTTCCCAAACCTCATAAAAATCCTGCTCAGCCCTTGTTCAGGGCTCTCAGCATGGATCCACTGTGCTGGTAAAGTCTGTGAGCCCGAGCTTAGGCCTGGCCAGCCTAAGCCTGTAATAAAACCACCCTTTGCTTTTACATGCATGACTCGGTCTCCCTGGCAGTCTCTGGTTTTTGGGGACGATACTGAAATCTTGCGCATAACACAATGACTATAGATTTGCCAAACAACCCACTTACCTCATGGATACAGGCGAAACACAGGATGGTGTCTGCAATAGGGGGAATGATTTACTACATCTATCTTGAGAGGTTGTTATGAATTCTGAAATTTACATGTTATGCCATGGTTTATGGTGAAAACCGTAGATGCTGGCTTTTGAGAATATTAGCTGAAACTTATTTCCTATAAAATTCATGTATACTTTTAAAATTAAAAGACTCTTTTATTTCCCAATAGCCATTGATGATTTTTATCTTGGGAAAGATATACTGTTATTTTTATAAAAACAGGTTTGAGAACAGGAGTTTAAAACAAACTTCTTAATAATTTTCCCTTTGCAGAGTCCACTATTGTGTATTTTTATGGAGAACCTCAGACTGTGTTCCATGGCATACCCAAAATGTATATAAGGGGCAGCTTAGGGTGATAGCAAGGAAAGTTAGGGGCACCTTTCCAGATTCACAAGCCCTTACCTGCTTCCCCAGGACCCCTCTGCTTGAACCTGTTTGGTATTTGGTGCTTTGTGTCAAGTTGCATTTGAAAGAAAGATTTCACTGCTCACATGAGTTTGGAAGCTACTGAGGCAGAGAAGGGTTGAGAGAAAGCAATTTGTTCCTACTCACCGATAACTTCAAGGGAGTATGTTAGGCTGCACCTTCTGATCTTTATATACTTGGGTTTCAGTGAGTTGTTTTCTTTCCTCAAGGTATGAATTCCCAACACCCAATGTCCCCATATTCATTTGTCAATTCAAAACTGTGCCCAAATCAAATATAGATTGCTGAGCAAATTGGCCATTTTGGAAAATGCCCAAGTGATTTTGTCTATGAAAGCAAATCATGAAAAGGTTATTTTCCTGGAAAAAAAAAAAAAGTCAGGTATGGGATTTTTGCAGTAAATTAGGGAGGATTAACACCATATGAAACACTCTGTTTACCCTTTTCTGGAAGTTTCTGATTCACATTGTAAAAGTTGAGTTTTCCTGTGGCTGATATTGTCACACTTATTCTCTGGCTCTTCTCTGTCTGTCCCCCATCCTCACCTGAGCCTCCCATTTAGCAAAAGGTCTTCTGCTCTCTTTTAAAAGGGAGAAAGAGTTTTAAAAGGACCTGCTACATGTCCCAGTGGTTTGTTTATAGTCCCCTCAGTCTGCCTTGCTTTAGGGTTGACACAAACAAACTTCAGCTTCAAGTGAATGGAATGTTTTCTTCTCTGTATGCAGATGTTTCTGTCTCTATACATGGGTCTGCTTATGGGCTTGGTGGCTGGAAATGGCTGGAAATGTTTGGCTGACATTATGCTGTGCATGGACAGCACATACCCTGCCAGTGTCAGTCCTGGCTGCCCTTGCCACTGATTACAGGGTTCATTTCCTTCCTCTCTGCATTTGGAGACTTGGGGCTGTCTCTGCTTCCTCTGCATGTGCACACAACAACCAGTGGCTTTTCTCTTGCCTCCTTTCAGTGGTGCTGTGGCCCTGTTTCTCGGAGCCTCCAAGAACCACAGGCTGCCAGAGTAGCGGGGGAGAGTGCAACCCCAACGTGTGGGGAGATCACAACCCCAAAGTAGAACTGAGCTCATTAGCAGGTTTCTCCTCAAGCCTCAGTGTGCAGGGAAGACATCAAGATAGACAGGGAGGATAGGATCAGAACTAAGTTGGTCTCCAAATTATTTCTGAATTTTGCTCCTGGGAGAAAAGTCCCACATCTGACCTCAAGCAGCAGCCTGCAAATTGGTCCTCAGAGCTCTCTGTGGTGGCTCAAGAAAGAACGTAATGCTACAATGAAGGCTGTGCCAGCCTTTCAATGATCACTGTGTCTTTTCTGTTGCATGCTGGAGTCCAGCTTCAGCAGGTCCAGGGCTCCCTGAAGGATGGACAGTGTTGGCGAAAGGGAGAGTGAGAGATCCTCGAGTTTCTTTCTGATCACCAGGCAGGCATCTCTGCACTGATCAGAGAGTCAACTTTATTTATTGAAAAAAATGTATGGGGTACAAAAAAGAAGTAGCAATTGCCTTAGACAATGATTTCTGATGACAAATTCTTTCATATGTAAAGGTTTCCCAGAACATAAGATTGGTAGAAGACTCATGCATAATCTTTATCGATAGTGATTGATGTAGGTGCTTATCATATGGGGAAAGAAGGTATTTTTAGCATTCAAATACAAGGCAATGTTTTTAGCACAGCAAAGGCAAAAGTTAGTTCTTTGTGAGCAGGAGTCAATAGCCCATTTTCTTGAGGGGAAGAAAAACAGGTTTCTCAGGAAATGTAGTATTTGCTCCCATAATCACAAAAGAATAAATTCCTATAATAAGTTCCTTCACAAGGTGCAATTAGCATATCTTTAGGATAAATGGGAGAGTTATTCCTGGTACTGTTATGCCCAGATTCTAATATTGCCCTAAAAACCAGAAACTGCCAGGGTGGTTTTATTACAGGCTTAGGCAGGCTGAGCCTAAGCTCGGGCTCACAGACTTTACCAAGGCAGCAGATCCATGCTGAGAGCCCTGAACAAAGGCAGGGTAGGGCGTTTATGAGTTTGGGAAGGGGGAGTTACAGGAAATTGTGACATAGGTACAGTGATCCAATTATTATTATACAATATTATTGACAGCAGGTTTAACCATTCACATTGCCTAGAGTATTTGTTACTTTTGGCGGGACCCAATCACAACAGTTACAGTGTTAACCAATTACAGAGCGGGGCCTAGGACCCTCGTGTAGGGCGTGGCTAGTCTTAGCCTCCATCTTTAGGCCTGCCCTTAGAAATGTTAATGGTGTTGTTAGCTGGCCTTTCCTGATTGGGCGTTACAAGGGTGGTCCCTCTTGCCTTGGGCAATGTGTGCCCTTCTATTGTCTCATGGAGTCAGTTTCAGACCTGCATCCTTACAATACCAGTCAACAACGTGCCTTGGGGGTCTGTGCTCAAGCAAAAGTAATTGAGTAGGGAGTAGACATGTCTCCATCTGACATCAGGAGCCTTGCAAACCCTCCTTACCTCACAAGGAGATTTTCTCAACTACGTGAGTTCAGAAATGGCTTCCAGCAATTGCACTGGACTTTCTGAAGTGAGTGGAGCACCTCCACCCCTGCAGAGGGCACCCCAACCCAACTTCTCTGCATGGAGGGGCATGTTACCAAGTGAGCCTTGGAATTATTATTATCGTAGTTACGTTTTAGGCAGTCTTTACGTGGTTCTTATCCTTATTTCTAACTTCAAAGGTGAACCTTCCTTTCTTTAAGTGTAGAGAGGGGAACGGGGAGGCCCTGTATGAGTACCAGAGAGGTATATTGGGCCTTTGAAGTATTAGTTCCTTCCTTCCTTCCTTCAACAAATACTTATTGAGGGCATGCAATGTGTCAGGAACTCTTCTAGGCACATTTGTGGTGTTCATCAATGAACAAAACAAAGATCCTGCCCTCCCGACATCTACTTTCTGGCTCTTAAGTGTATTAGGACACATTCGGATGGAGATGCTGCCTTGGCCACATCCACACCTTAGGGCTACTGAAGGCAAAGCCAATATCTGCCTTGCTCTGAGTCCAGCATTGCCAGCAGCTCCCAGTCCCTCAGGACTGAGTGGATGGCCACTCCTGTGCCCAGTTGTTGGGCTGCTCTGAGCTAGGTCTTGCAGCAGACTCTGTGTGCCCGTCTCCCATGCCCTGAATCTGGCAGTCAGTTCTAGAGGGCAGTCTGGCGCCTGCTGCAGGGTTCCACCTCAGATCCTCTTTCTTTTGCTGCTTCAGGGATTTTTCTAAAATGGGAAAGGCCTGCTCAGCCTGCCCTTAAGCACAGTTTGGACATGGATGAATTAATAACCCTTGCCCAACCGTCAACCGACCCTCAGCCACCAGTAAGAGGTAGCAGATAAATGCTCTAACCTCTATGAGAGGGAAACTTTGGAGGCTTTCTCTGTGTCCCTGCTATCCCATTGGCATCAGAATAACAGCTTAAGAGTGCACGTTTTATCAGCTCTGCTCTCTGCCTTGTCTCCTGCTTTCAGATGCCTCATTGCTGCTTCTTGGAATCATGGAACAAACCAATGGCACTTGAGCCTGTCTCAGACAGTACTTCTGGGAAATTCCAACCAGGACTCCTCTGTCACCTGTCTTCTCAAGGACACTCATTTGAAGGCAAACTAGAGAGTGATGGTAATGGTGATAATTGATGATAATAGCAATAGCTTCCTTATCTATTTGAGGAAAGACGGCTTACAAGGCACTGCTCTGAGCATCTGCATGTGTTGACATCTTTCCTTCTCATAGATGTTCCTTCAGGTGTCATTATCACTCTCATTTCACATGTGAGGAAACTGAGGCACAAAAAGATTCAGTAACTTGTCCAAGTTCACCCAGTCATAGAACTCAGTCATAGAACTGAGACTAATTTAAGGCTGTCTCTAGAGTTTACGATGCCATCTCTCATTTCAAGGAAATACAGGCCCCAAACTCACAGAAAAGGCTCTGTGTCTTTTTCCAAGTCAGTGAATGAGGCTGTATTGGTGCCAGGAGATAGTGTCACTGAGGAAAAGGTGGCAGATTTGCAATTTCAAAGATCTATCATCCATTTATATACTATCTATCATCTCCTATCACACATGCTCTTTTTATAAGTGATAGTCACTCTTTTCACCTCTTGAATTTGGGAAGCTTATCACCACAATGGATATGGTGAAAGTGATATTCCATGACTTCTGTGGCTGGGTCTCTCTCTTTCTCTTGTCTCAACAAGAGATTGGGAACCCTGAAGCATTTGTGTAAATACTCTAGGCATCTGCAGCCACCAGGTGGCTCATGGAGAGGTCACCTGGAGACAGAGAGAGTTGTCCAAGAAGCCCCAGTTGATCCAGCCCACGTCTGTCCAAGATGACCCCAGATGAGCCACCAGCTCACTGACTGCAGCTTCATAACAGATGGAGACAGAACCACTCAGCTGAGATGCTTCCAAATTTCTAAGCCACAGAAATCATATGAGATAATGATTATTTTTGTTTTAAGCCATAAAGATTTGGGGTGACTTGTCATGTAGCAGTCTAATATAGAAAAATTCACAGGTGATGATCATTATAGCTTTTACTAATTGGGTTATAACCCACTTTTGGTAAATGTCTAAAATTTTTATAATATAAGAGGTCATTATCTAACTTTTACTGTGAACTTGGTGTATGTCAATTACTGCCTTAAGGACACTGCATGAATTAACTCATCTAAATTGTCACAGCAACTTCATAATCTCAATAAAATTATGAATGAAAGAAAGCACAAGGGTGAGTTAACTTAATCCATGTCACGCAGCTAGTAAGTAGTAGACAAGGAGTTCAGAACTCCAGTATATGTCTTACTCCATTAAGCCTAAAATCACACAAAGTCATACAGAGTCACTTCTGCCAGGACTTTATAATAAAAATGGGATTTGTATACAAGAAGGTCTGCTTGCAAGTAATATTTGGAAAGGAAAAATTGACATCAATGTTCCTCATCTGTGTGATGCTTTAAATAAAACAAAAATGCAATTACCCAGGAATTAGACCAGAATTTGCTTTATAAATAGATGTTTGTATATTCCAAGTGACCATGTCTGGCTCCATATTCAACACATTGGTGTAAATAATAAGCCTGTGGAATTATTAGTTGACACACTTAATAACTACAAACATTTGTCATTGGGACCAAAAAGTTACTCATTGTAAGAAAGCAAAAACATTTTTTTCCTAATTATTAATTATAGTATTTATTGATCACTTAGCAGATGATTCTATAGTAATTTTATGATTTAATTCTCCCAACAATTTTTAGGAGAATCCTCTAAATGATCTCACCTTATAGTAGCTTGCCCAACCTTGTTGGGAAGGTTCTGGATCTAGAAGGTGGCTGAGCTGGATTTAAACCCAGACCCAAGAGATGCGTTAGTCCTGGCTCTCTCCTCCCTAGTGGTAGGAGACAGTTGACCACACAAACATTTCATCTTTGTAAATTGAGTTTTTCATTCACTTGGGGCTGCTTGAATGATTTTTACATCCATAGGAAGAAGGAAAGAAAGACATTTCAGGCAGACAATGTATTCCTTTATTTTTGTTTCTGACAAGTTTGGTCTTTGTAACTCTTGACAAGGAAACAGATTTCCTTTGCACACCTCTGTCTCCTTACCTAGAATTCTCCTCCCCAACTTGACTCTAACCAACTCTCCAACTCTCTGGTTCCATTTACCTTTGTTGAAGAGTCAGAACCTTCAAGGGTCTTTCCTGACCCTCCACATAGCTGTCAACCACTTTTTACTTTCAGTTCCTTGAATATATATATATATATAATCTACTTCTGTACAATATGAGAATAACCCATTTTTTGTTGACCTTCTTCACCACCTACTTGGGAGCTACCTGAAGATTGAGACTATCTGGTTTACTCTTGTTTCTTCAGTGACTAGTTCTGTTTCTAGTATATAATAGGTGTCCAGAATATGGTTGTGTACTAAATAAGTATGTGAGTTTTTAAAATAAAAGGGAGTATCAGTCATATGTCTTTGTACTTTCCTTGCTTAACTATGTCTGCTGTGTAGCAAGTGCTCAAAACATTTACTAAATGAATTGGTTCAGCAGATTAGAGGTTTTAGCTAGAGTCCTAAGATGAGTCCATTTTGTCAGTTTTATGGAAAACCATAAGCTTAACTATCCCCAAAATGAACATAATTTCTTTTAAAGTAGCTTTAAGAAACTCAATGCCTTTGCATTCTGGAGGGAACAGAGATATTTTTATTTTATGCCTAATAAGGAATAAGATGTTCTTTTGACTTTTTCACCTTTTAAAAGCCAACACATTCACCTATAGCACTAGTCTACCAGTTATTTGAGAGTGAAATTAAGCTTAGAGCTGTATCCCTATTCCTCTGCTTCTATTCATGTTGAAGAAAATAATTTGGATTTTCATGTTCAAACTCCCATGAATGCTGGATGGGAGATAGCCATGCAGGCCAGGGGGGAGTATGTTTATGCAACCTCACTGCTTTGACAGTTGGTCATGATGTTGGCTGGTACCAGATCATCCAAGAATCATGCTCCTCTATAGCCATAAGGCCAGGGAACGATTGTATTGTCCAATCTTCTCATTTGATATTTGAGGGAAATGGGGATGTAGGGGGTTATGTCTCCTGCCTGCAGTTACATAATTAGTGGCAGAGTTAGAACTAAACACCAGTCCTCTTGAATTTAAGTGTCATTATCACTATTTCCACACATTCAAGTGTTGTCCATTAACCACTGAACAAGATTACTACAAAGTTCTTGGGGATAATGGCTGTACTTCTCTCCCCTGCTGTTTTTATGATATAGAGGATCAAGTTCTACGTATCCTGGGCTCAGGCCATCATGTGTCTACGTAGCATAACAGAAGAGGGGTCTCTATCATCTTCAAGCATTGCACAGTAGTGACGGTAGGTCTCTTGGGAACCTACTTTTCTGTTCATTAAAGAATTCTCTCAAGTTCAAAATGGCCAAATTCCAGCTTAGTCAACTCCCACAGACTAGTCATGTGGCTGCACCTAGACATTGCCTGTCCTAAGGAAGGGGTTTATATTGGCAGCCAAAGAGCAATAGGAATGTCCTGGAGGTTTCTATTTGGAAAACACTGAAAACTCATCTTTAACTAAGGCTCCAAGGTGTCAATTCTGATTTTTCACCTGTTTTTCCTTCCTGCTTTGTAAACAGTACACATCCTTCCTTCCTTTATTCTTTCCCCAATCCTCTATCTCTTAAGGTTCTTTGATGGCAAAGTTGGTTGCAGGAACCAACTTTAGCTAATGTAAGAAGAAGCTATTCTTTGGAAGGTTTATAGAAGCTCATAGAGACTGAAATGTCAACAGAAGCAGTTTGGGTGGGAGGCTCGCCTAGGACCAAGCCCTCCTTGTTTTAAGATTCCTTACTCTCTGATTAAGGTTCATATTCTAGGTTGAAACTGTCTTGAGTCATTTGATTTAAGTGAGTGATTGATTCTAGTTCTGGGAAGCAGGGCTCTGATCATACTACATCTTAGTTTGACTTTTACTGAAAAGCAGACCAAGAGACAAGGATTCAAGTATAAGTAGTATGTTTGAGAGGTGATCCCAGGAAACACCTAAAGGGCAGTAGGAAAGTGAGACAGAGAATGGAAGGCAGCAAGATACCTAATGAGCCAGTTTTCACACTGGGCACCAGGGAATTAATCTCACAGGGAAAACTGAGGAACCTATGTGAAAGCCACACTGCTGAGTATCTGTCCCAAGGACAAGGGAACTGGGCTTTATGTCCACCAGGTCTCATCAGTGATTGCTTGGAGGTGGTGAGAGTCCATACTAAGCCACTTCTGGAATGCCTCAAGAAGGAGCTGAGTGGTCTTGGGAAAGGGAAGCACAGGCTGGCAGCTGAAAGCCAAGCAATCATGCACTATCAGATTGTATTCATTTTCTATCAATTTCTGCTATCTTCCTATTAATTTCCTGATTACTACAAACTTAGTAACAAAAACACATATTTATATACTGAAGGTCAGAAATTTAAAATCAAGCTAATGAAAAGCTATGTTCCTTTTGGTGGCTTCAGGGGACAATCCATTTCCTTGCTTTGTTCAGGTTCCAGAGGTTGCCTACACTCTTTGACTCAGGGACCTTCCTCCATCCTCAGAGTCAGCAGAGTAGCATGGCCTCCTTTGACTCTGCATCCCTAGCTTTTTGTTGTCACCTGAGCTTCTCCTTTTCTGACTATGACTTTCCTGCTACCCTCTTATCAAAGATTACATTGGGTACACCAGGATAATCCAGGAGAATCTTCCCATTCAAGGTTCTTCATCATATCCGCCAAAGTCCTATCCATCTGTTTAAGGTAACATCACAAGTTCCAGGGATCAGACTGCTAACATCTTTGAGGAACCATTATCCAGGCTACCATACAGGATCAGGCCCCAGACTGCTGGCCTTTATTGGGGGCAGGAGGAAACTGTTGGGAACAGGGCATACACACTGATCAGCCAAAGAAGGACAAATATCTTCAACAGAACAGTATTTTCTCCTTGTTTCATAGTATAAGTTATCCTTTCTGCTGGCTCTCCTTGGTTTAAGATGAGAGAAAATGAATGGCTCTGTGTCCTTAATCCCAGACCTATGGAATAATGATGCTCACTTTACACCCTGTAGGATTCTCACACTGGCTCCCACATGGCTGAAAGCAGTTCAAATCACTATCTCCTCTTCTCCCTTGTCCAACTCACCTTCCGCTGATGCTCATTTGCACTCAATTTGGCCACCTCTAAGCCCACCGTATGACTTCTGGATCAAGTGCCCAGCACACAGTGAGTTCCCCAAATACATTTGCTGGAAGAAGGAAAGAAGGAGGATGAAGATAATGATGGAGCCCTGTGTATGCATGCATATATGAGTTCACATTCACTCCCTCTGACATCACAATGAACCCTGTGCACAAACTCAGAGGCAAGCCTGGCCTGGAGCCTTTAAGCAAAAGTGAGGGGAACTGTAATTTATTTCAGGTCAACTCTTGGCAGACATAATCCATCTCCGCTCATGCTTCTCCCATACTGCTGGCATGCTGAGCAGTGACGGTGGGAAGGGGGACCCAGGGAGCCTCAGCTCTGACCTGTCCTGCACTCTTGTGTGGACCAGCCCGAGGCAGGATCCGAGCCTGCTTGGAGGAAAATGCTGACATCTTCTTGGTGATATGACAGGCCTCTCTCGGAAGGCTTGGTGTTTCCTGAGCAGCTGAGTTTCAGCTGCAGGGCAAAGCTATCATATTGGTTTACTCTGGGATCAAATTAGAAAAATCATTTCCCCAAATGCCCTCTCTTGCTAGAGTTCCCACACAGTCAGAAGAAACAAAATCTCCCTCAATCGATTCCATTGGTTCTGATGTCAAGCTCCTTAAGCCCCTCTGAGGCTCCAGTGCCTCACCCTGCAGCCTCCTTTTCTTCTGCACACAGCACATACATCACTTCCCAAACTTGTCCAGGCAATTCTGTTTCTATTGAAAGAACTCAACAAACTATGCCTAAGTTGTGTGTTTGTTTACAAATAGAAAGCTGTGCAGTTCACATGACAATTTTAGCTAATGATAGTGTCTTTTAAATAGAACACTTAGGTGGGGGGAAGAGAGAAAACCTAACCCCTTTCCTCACAAAATTAACCATGTTATTGATCACTTTTGTGGTCCTGGCTCTAAGCCTTCTGGGAAATGTATGATTCGAAATAGAAGATATTTTTCCAGCTACATTTTCTGTGGGAATTATGTTTTAATTTTATTTTTCTTATTTTTAGGCCTTCTATGAGCCTTCATGAGTGTCAGCTAGACCTTAGACTTTCAGGTTTGCTCTCGTCATTTGACTAGTGGCAAAGGAAAAAGGTGGTGAGGATTTAAGTCATTTTTCTAACCCCATACAGTGGACTAGGTAAAGAGACTGTGTAAAATAAGAGTTGCCACTCCATCTTTTTAAAAAATGGCTTGGCAGTGGTCAGGCAACTGCATGGCTTGGTAGAGAAGGCATTTTATCACAATGCAATGACTTTTCCTTTCGAGTTTGGGACAGTGCAGACAGAGGTAGAAGAATGAGCAGCCTGTGTGAGGTCTCTGGGATCTAGGCCTCTGCCTGCCCAGCTAGATACCCTAGAGGGCTCCCAAAGCTATTTCAGACTTCAGTGGGTATGTGTCCAGAAATATTGCATTTGTGAAAATTTAAGTACATCTGAATGCTCTTCAGCACCCCACAAGGCAGGATGTAGCATTTGAAGCATTGCCTTGTTACCTGACAGCTTTCAGGAAAAGCCTGTGGTCATGCAGCACTGGGCCTTTAATGGCTCCTCACTGCCATTGGGATACACTGGGAGTCCTTGCTATGACTCACCAGGCTCTGAAGACTCCTGTGTAATTCTGCGTTTAAACTCCCGTTACACTTAAACTGCTTTGTCAACATCTATCTTGTCTACTTGATTATAAGCTCTGCAAAGGAAGGGTCCAAGTTTTCCTCATGCACAGCTTTCTCCCCAGAGCTTAGCAGAGTTCCTGACACATAGCAGGTGAGCAATCATTGTTGGCTAGATGAATGAATGAAATCGAATAACTTCTTCAGTTCACTCAGTAGTAGACAAATGCCCAGAGTCAGGTGGATTTGGGGAAACTCAGATCGCTGGCCTGGTCAGACCATAATTTTGTGGAAGGCGACTGAACTCAGAGGCTCTTGGTGCCCATGGTCGGTCAGGCAGAAAATGGTTTAACATCCCTGGTAGGGACATAGAAGCTGAAGTTTCCTTCTGGTTGGTTTATGAAAGTATCTGCAGCAGAAATGGTTGCCACCTGTCTTCAGACTTGATCTTTACCAGACATAGGTGGGTGGAAATGGGTCTAATTTCTTCCCTTCTCTTGGAACAGAGTTATGTCGAACCCCCATCTTGGGTATTTATGGTGGGATAGGTTCAAGTTAGAGAATGTTGCTTCCCAAAGAGTTGAAGAACAGCTTCTCCAAACTAAGAAGCAGCCCAGTGGCAGTTCATCCACCTACTGCCTACCTGCCTGCTGATACCAATGCTCAAACTCAATCCTCCTAAGTGGAGACACAGCTCTCCTTGTGCTGTGATCTATTTCTGTCCCCAGGGAAGCAGGAGCAGGCCTATGACACCCCAGATCCATTAGATGGCTGTATTGCATTTCTTTCCATTAACAAGTTTCTTCTCCCAGCACAGAGAACTCTGTGTTAGTCTTCTGATTGTGCCCCACAGTGAGGCTTTCTGTCTCAGACCTGCAATGAATACTGTGTTGTTCTGGTTTCATCACACTTCTCTGTCAAAGAGTGTGAAGATGTTCTGGACCCTTCCTCTTGAACACAGCTGGGACTTTTAGACTATACAAAGATAGCATGGTCTGATTTAGAGGTACTGCACTAGTTGTGAGACCTGTTTTTTAACTGACCTCGTACACTACCTGGGGACATTGGGAGATTGTATTAGTTCTTCCTTCCTTCTCCACCCTTGTCAAGATTCACTGGGAGTGGAGTATCTTCCTGCCATATTGGCTTTGGACTTGGTCAGGTAATTTGCTTTGGTCAATGAAAGGTGGCACGACAGGATGCTAGTTATTATAAGATGACATTCTAAGGGCTCTGACTCCTCATATCTCTTCTGCTTTTCATGGCACCTTGAGAAAAGCTTGCCCTGGGTGACTGTTAGAACTTCCAAAAGAGACGAGACCCACAGGATTACTGGTCAACCTGCCACTTGTGAGCAAGAAAAAAGTATTTGCTATTGCGAGCCACTGAGTTTTGGGATTGTTCATTGTTAGTCATTGTTGCCACCAATATCTGATTAATATAAAGATTTTCAAGTTTTTCTAATTTACTTGAATTTAGGTGGGATATTTTTTCATCTGAGGTATGATTTGCATACAATAAAATGAATAAATCTAACTATTCTTACTGCATTTAATGACTTTTGGGGGGCATTTAATGAATTTGTCAATGTTATACACTCATGTAACTGCTTCCCCAAACACTATTGAACATTTTGCATCATTTCAGCCAAATCTTTCTTGTTCCTTTCTAGCAAGTCTACCTCCCCTCCTGCCAACACACACACTCAGTAAGCAATCACTTGTTGGTTTCTATTACTAGAGTTTAGTTTTGCCTGCTTTTGGGCTTCATAAGGTATAGTCTCTTTGTGTCTGGCTCCTTTTGACCAACAGTGTTTTTTAAAGGTTCATCCATGTTGTGTGCATAACTAGTTTATTTTTGTAATTACCAACTAGTATATCATTATATGAATATACACAATACGCCATCATTTATTTCTATATTACCCAGTGATAGACAATTTGGTTGTTTTGAGATTTTGGCTATTATAAATAAAGCTGGTTTGTGTGGACATTTATTTTCATTTTTTCTTGGTAAATCGCTGGAAATGGAGTTAACAGGCTATAGGGAAAATTATTTTCCAAGTTGGTTAAACCATATTATCTTTGGTTTACAACATATTATAGTTTTAATGCCTTTTACATGCTTGCCAACACTTGGTGTTTCCAGTCTTTTTAATTTCCATTGGACATGTAGTGGCATAACACCATAGTTTAATTTTCATTTCCCTGATGGGTAATGGCAGTGGGCATATTTTCAGGTGCTTATTGATCATTACTATATCTTCTTTAATGTGTCTAAGTCCTTTTCCTGATTTTATGTTGGATTTTTTTTTTGTCTTGTAATTGAGTTGTCAGAGTTCTTTTTTTTTATTGACTATTAATGTTATAAAAGATTAGCTTATTACACAGTATTTTCATGGTGAAATCATTTTTGTCATGTCACACACCCCATAAATATCAACTAAAAAGATTAGAACAAGAACATCCTTACTATTGTAATATTTTTGTGTTTACTGTAATACTTCTTATGCATGCATATATATGTATATACATATACACACATAAATATATACATATACGTTTATAAACTTTCTTTTTTTCCATCTGGCGTTAGTTAACAAATCTACTGCCCTATTTAACATATACATAGCTTTCTAGCATTCTTCATTATTATTATTTTTCTTTGCTTTTTTAAATTTTTATTTATTTTTATTTTATTGTCAAATTGTTTTCCATACAACACCCAGTGCTCTTCCCCTCAAGTGCCCTCCACCATCACCACCACCTCTCTTCCCCCCTCTCCCCTCCCCCCCAACCCTCAGTTCATTCTCAGCATTCAATAGTCTCTCAAGTTCTGCATCC
>NC_043711.1:69333204-69430161 GCF_006229205.1 Suricata suricatta
TGTAGTTCTCTTTTTTGGCTGGGTCTCTGTCTGGTTTGGGTATCAAGGTGATGCTGGCTTCATAGAATGAGTTTGGAAGCTTTCCTTCTATTTCTATTTTTTGGAATAGTTTGAGAAGAATGGGTATGAGCTCTGCTTTAAATGTCTGGTAGAATTCCCCTGGGAATCCATCTGACCCTGTCAGCACAGAGCCCAACATGGGGCTTGAGCCCACGAACTCTGAGATCATGAACCAAAGTTGGACGCTTACCTGACTGAGCCATCCAGGCACCCCTCATCCCTCAACTTTTTAAGCGATACATCTTTATGTTATGTTTTTGAGTGGTTGACCTGGATTATAATAAACTTTTTAAGATTATAACAGTCTTTTACAGGATGTCCTAATCTTTCACACACTGTAAGATTTTATAACATTGTTGTTACATTTACTACCTGCCACCCTCTATGCATCTGTTGTCATATGTTTTTACTGTTGTATGCTAAAAACCCAATAAAATACTCATTATTTTTGTTTTAATAGACTTAAAAATTAACATGATATACTAATTTTAAAAGTGTTTATGGTTATCTATGCATTTTACTCTTTCTGGTATTCCTCATTTATTTTTTATTTTTTATTTTTTTAATGTTTTATTTATTTTTTGAGAGAGAGAGAGAAAGAGACAGCATGAGCAGGGGAGAGTCAGAGAGAGAGGGAGACACAGAATCTGAAATAAAGCTCCAGGCTCTGAGCTAGCTGTCAGCACAGAGCCTGACACAGAGCTTGAACTCATGAACCGAACCGTGAGATCATGACCTGAGCCAAAGCCGGATGCTTAACCAACTGAGCCACCCAGGCTCCCCTGGTATTCCTCATTTCTTACTAGTGATCTAAGTGTCCATGCAGCATTTTTCTTTAGTCTGTGAAACATCTTTCAGTTTGTCTTGTAGTGCAGACCCCTGTCTGTATAAGCGTCCTCCTCGACCACCTTGTGGGGGATTAAAGTGGCTTTGATTCTTCTCTCCTCTAGGAAGAGATCATTACTTAGGGTGTGTGTGTGTGTGTGTGTGTGTGTGTGTGTGTGTGTGTGTGTCCTCAACTCTCTAAAAAGTTTGAAAGAATGATTTTAGGACTTATTGTGTTCTTGCTTAGGGTGGGAGTAACAGTGTTTTGAAATTTTCTTAATCTGAAATAGAAGTCCAGGATTTAGTTTGATCATTTGGACATGAGAAGTTAAAATCCCAATCACTTATTTGACTGAAAAACATTTCTGAGCAGCTCTTCCAGAAGCTCAGCATCTAAACTATAGAGAAGCCTAGAAATTTCCTTGCAGTGACTTCTTAGATAAAGTTTTACATATCTAGTATGACCCTGAGCATGACATTTGAACATGCTGTTTGACACTTTGCATTTCTCTATGTTGATGCTTGATATTTCTTGAGAATTTTTATTATTTGTTTTCCTGATGTATTCACAGCTGCACAAAGAGACAGTCCACTCATTTTGGAATGGCTGATTTGTGTTTTTGTGTGCATCATTTCCCACACCCTCTTTCCCATCCTGGGAATGCCCTTTCCTTCCATAGTCAATGACCATTCCCCTTTCTCTCTCTTAAAAGCACCTAAGACATCTCCTTTCTCCACCCTCAAGCCAAAAATTTAAAAAGGCCCATCAATTTTGGTTTGTGCTTCATTATTCAGTTTTGAATTAACAAAGCAATTTCCAGGATAATCCTACTGCTTATAAAGTACTGGTATTCATTTTGATTGGTCAGTACCTGTGCATTACTGGTTATTATATATTTCATAAATCACTCTACCAAGACTGTCAGACCTTTGCATGGTGCCTACCTCATAGTATGTACTCTGCACATATTTGTTGAATAAAGTAAGGGTCTCCAGGATGATCGCATGTGATGGGAAGGTTTCCCAGCTCCCAGGCCCTGTACTATGGAGATGGGATACAACAACAAATGAGGCATCATCCCTGGGCTTAACTGGGATCCATACATGTATGTTGGACATCTACAACATTCCATCCCCATATTTTGTTCAGGCCACTGCTATGAACACCTGCTGTTTACCAGTGTATCCCAAGTGTACTTGCTACACCCCATGTCTCTTGGTTTTGGCACCATTGACAATACTCTCTGAATCTCCTTTTGATATTTGGGAAAACAGGACCTGGAGAGTAACTACACTGCTCTTTTTTTTTTCAGGCACACCGTTCTAGTTACATGTAACACAGTCCCTCAGAAGATCCCCTGTGGATAGAGCCCAGTTGCCTACAATGTTGGTCAGCTCAGTAATGACCTCTTGGATTACTGTTCCCTCCTCTCATGTTTCATTCTTCCCAGTCTTCATGCCTGTTGCCTGGTATCACTTCCCAAAGTAAATTTCCTGAGTGCAAGCCAGGTCTCTACTTTTTGGAAGATCTTGAGCTAAAACAACCTGTAAACAAGTAATCTCAATACAATGTGATCAGTGTGTTAATAATTATTAGAATCATGAATTGTGATGGGGAATTCTTTACCACAAAATTACATTTGAAATAGTAGTTAAGGATGAGCAGAAGGCAGAGACAGATAAGATAGAGAAGGGCATTCTATGCTGAGAGAACAGTGTGAAAGTCAATGATGGTAGCCAGCTTCCAAATAGCCCCCAGGGATTATAACTGCTTAGTATTCACACCCTCTAGCAGTCCTCTCTACCTCCACATTGTACCAGGACTGACCTGTGAGACCCATAGGATAGGACAGAATTGAAGGTATATCTCTTCTGAGATTATGCTATAGAAGGCTTCAGCTTCTATCATGGGCTCTGTCCTTCTTGGGTCACCTGCTTTGTGGGAATGCATCTGTCATGCCATGAGGACAACTTAGGCCACTTTTGGAGAGGTGACATGGTAAGAAACTGAGGTCTCTGGCTAACAGTCAGCACCAGCTATCAACAGCCACCTGAGTGAGCCTGAAAGCAAATGTTTTAGCCCTGTGAGGTTTTCATATGATTGCAGCACGGGCCACCAGTTTGACTGCAACCTTGGGAGGAATTCAGACCTAACTAAGCCACTCCTCAACTAAGATGATACATGCTTGGGATAAGTTGTTATCCAATGGGCAACAACCAGTACAGAAAAGAATTGTGAGAAAACATCATGCACTTTGGAATTGCAATTGGACCTTTTTAGGTTCTTCCAACTCCAAAAATAATGACTGTATCATCAGTTAGGTCACCACTGTTGAGATTTGAAATGTGTCTTCTTTGGAGACAGACCACCCACATTAAGTCCCTTCTCTGGTGGGGACTAACATTGTATCTTGGGCAATTTGCTTGACTGCTAAACTTTAACTTTCTGGTCTGTAATTTGGGATTAGAATTCATATCTATCTCAAAGAATTGTGAGAGTTACAAAGGATGCTCAATGTAAAGCTGCTATTATTTTTTGTGCACATGATAAACACACAGTAAATTTCAGCTATTCTTATTTTTATAAAAATAGTCCCAAGTCCCAAACCTCAATTACAAAGCTAGGTTACAGAATAATGTGACAGCTTCCCTTTTTCTGGCTTTATTTATAGTCTCTCTTAGCCATTTTCAAGGATAAATTCAACAGAAACTTTCCCCTTTTCTTTTTAATCAACTTAGTTCCAGAAGTCTAAGAATTTGAAGTGTAAAGGTATATTCAATACCTTTAATTAGTAACCACTAATACATTTCCCCAATGTGCCAACAAAAAGGTTGAAAGTAATCAGCTGATGAAAGGTTAATTAACTCAATCTTTTATGGTTCAGAACAAGCTGAGCTGTGCTTCAAAAACACTTCATTATGGGTGGAGAGCCTTATGAGCAAAAAGAAAAGCAAAAGAAAACTCAATCCAAACTAAGCTGAGAACAAAAAGGCAAGCAAACAAAACAAACAAACAAACAAACAAACAAAAATAAAGCCAAAGAGATTGACAGCTCAGCCTAATTCCATTTTTTCTCAAGACCTACCCACTCCTGAAGGGGGATTGGTATGGGGAATGCTGTGAGATGACACAGTTTGTGGAAATAGTTAATCCCATCCCTCCCAGGGTGGAACTCTGGATGGCATAGCAGCTGGGAGAAGGGGAGAATGTGTCAGGGCCTTGAGGTCAGTCAACTAACACTTTAGCCATTAGATGAAGTTTCTCTCAAAGGTTCGGCCTCTCCGGCATCTTTTCCCTATCACGCTCACCTTATCTGATCTCCTAAAAAGCTGTGTCTGGCAGGTCATTTCTACCCTATGAATTTAAATAACCAGATTGCAGCTCCTGTGGGCATTTGGGCACACAGTTCCCCTCTCTTCCATAATAGAAGGATTTCAAGCAGCAGGAAACAGTTGGGGCAGATTTTTGTCTGGGCATCAATGAATTTACAGAACCCAGGAAATCATCCCCTGGGGTGGGTTGCTACCAAAAGCATCTTAAGGGCCTTTACAGCAAGCAAGGCATGGTTCAACCCACAGTGACATGACTCAGGTGAAGAGTATAACCTCTAGGAAGGCAGAGTAACACCTGCAGTTAGTATGGAATTAAGTTAATTCCATTGATATCAAGGGATTTTATTTATAGGAAGCATTTCCCCTTTCCTTCTTATAAATCATAATGTATATAGTTTGGAATTATTTGTGGCAGAATTTTGTCATTACATCAAATCAGATCTACCATAAAATTTTTCATAGATTTTTCTTCTTCCCACTCTTGCTGTAATTACATCTTGGGCTTCCCTGACTACCCATAATACCCATTGCAGTGCCAAGATGGTGCAGACAAAGCAAATGGGAGCTTGATAAAGACAGGGCCCCAGGATGCATAGAATAGCTTTGGCTTCCATCTTGGGCAAGGTGATATTCCAGTTGAAGCCAATTTGAAGAAATGGTTCTAACCTCTGTCCAGGATTTAGAATTTGAAGAAGATATAAATAAAATGAAAAAGAAAATAAGCCTCTTTGTTTTGACTTTCTTTCCCATCTTTATATCTTCATCTAAAATGTTCTTTAGAAAGAAGAGAAGAGGGGTGCTTGGGTAGCTCAGTCGGTTAAGCCTCCGACTTCGGCTCAGGTTAGATCTCACGTTTGTGGGTTTGAGCCCCACGTCAGGCTCTGTGCCGACAGCTAGCTCAGAGCCTGGAGCCTGCTTCCAGTTCTGTGTCTCCTTCTCTCTCTGCCCCTCCCCCTCTCATGCTCTGTCTCTTTCTTTATCAAAAATAAGTTTTAAAAACATTAAAAAAAAAGAAAGAAGAGAAGAGTCATAGAAAAGGGTGAGAAAAAAATAAGGAATGGATAAAGGGAGAAATTCATAGACTGGTGGGTGCTCTGAAGGGGTTTGCATCCTCACAAGGAGCAGTAATGCAGCAGACAGAAGACATTTGTTTGCTCTGCTCACTCTATGCCCCCTCTGGCAGGTATTGTGGTGGGAAGTCACCTTTCAGTATGTGGAGAAAGAATGGCCTACTCTCAGATTTCCTCATGGATTTATGGAGTGTGCCCAAGTTCTGTGAGGCTGTGGTAGAATTGTTTTGTCCCTTAACCACTCTGTAGCTGAGTAATCTTGGAAAGAATGGTCTTGGAAGTCATGGATGTCTATTTTCACTGATGTCATCTGGCCCACTGACCAATTTTATGAAAACCCTGCACTATCTTAATGGTGGCTGCAAGGACACAGTGTCATGCCTAAATGTGTTTTAGGGTGACCATCAGTGCCATTTAGACCTTAACGTAGTGGAACAAGCACTGTCCAGATGCTGGAAGGAGGGCATCTAGACTTGACTATGACACACTAGACTCTTCTGAGCCACCAGCTCCACTCATGGGAAATGAGGGCATCAGACTGGATGAGCTCATTCTTCCCTTGCTCCTCCATCAGTGTAGAGATTTACTTTACATCAGATATTTACAGGTCCAAATTATGTGGGGATGAAAAATGCATTTTTATGTTAGACCTCAACCTTTGGAATTAACCAGCTTTCTAGGTCTTACTTTATCAAACTGGGGTCATGAGCTGTAATTTTCTAGCCAGCTTGTCCTGCTCAAACCATACCCAGCCAGTCTTAACTTATGACTTCTATATCGTTGGGAAAAAAATATGAGTAGTGTCTACAGAAACTTGAAACACCATCAAAGACTTGCTCTCATGTACACATAACTTTGGGCACTTCATACAAACCTCTACAAGAAGATTGGGGAAGTGAATTGTTAAGTGAGTGATGTTATGGTGAGCATCTTTCACTCACACAATGCTTTTGATGTGACAGGCCCATGATCCATGTGCTGTACATGTATCTCACAACAACACTATCGGGTGGGCTTTATTTTCTGCAGTTGAAGAAACACAGTGCACATGGGCAGTCAGGCTGGATAGGGCCTCTGGGTTCCTCCAGACATGCCTGCTGTCCCTGGAATTCAGTTCCACTATATCCATTATTCAAGGGGGGAAAGGCTACAGGATTGGGACTGGGTATGAATCTTGGCTGTGGTCCCTAGCTGTGAGATTTCTGGCATATTTCTGAGTACCCCTGAACTTCATTTCACTTCCCCATAAAATGAAGGTAATTCCACATACATGGCAAATTGCAGTGGGATTGATGGGGGAATTTGGTACAACGAAGTTTCCCCACCAATGCTGCTTCTCCCTCTTATACCTTCCATTTCCTGTGTTCCCTCTCTCCCCACTCCACCTGACTGATTTTGTTTGCTAGTCAAGAACCATTTTTTTCTTGTGCTTCCCTAGAAGAAAAGCTAGAGTTGCACCTCCTCTGTAAGACCTTCTTACGATTTTTTTCCCTTTTTCCCACCCATGAGTATTTCCTTTCTGGTTTCACCACCTCTCTTAGGCTGGAACACCCAGACTTCATTTTTTTTTCAGAACAGCCCATGGGGATGCCATCCTGGGGCTCTGAACATCCTGTCCCTCCCTGCTTAGTACGATCACATCTCAGCATCCAAAAGCAGCCATATAACAGCAGCATAGACAAGAGTCAGAGGAGGTCACTGGATTCTAATTATAAATAAAGCAAGCTGGAGTTATATAATTAGGTTGGAAGGAACAGAGTTACAGCTGTTTTAAGGGTTGTGACCCAAACTGACAAAAGACAGGAAACTCAGGGAGGCAGATGCCTCATCAACCTTGCTTTTGAATGCCTTGGTTTGGGGGGCTGATACATTGTTCCCCTTCAAGGTATTTTGAGCTTTTAATTTCTGGATTTTCATTTTCAAGGCGTTCACAGAACATTATACCTGGGAGACTGATGGACTCCTTTGAAACTTAAATAACCCAAAGGAGCCATCCAAACCTGTGGGTGGAATATGTATTCATGCATTTTTAAAAAGGCGTATTATATACATCAGAGGCTTGGATGGCTCATTAGGAATGGTTTGGTGGAGTGTGTAATTCAGGATTTAATGTGCTGTCCATGGACTAAGCTTATCAGGGCTGTGCTAAAGCTGTTTTATTTTACTTTATTTTCCACAGTAACATCTAAAGCCTAAAGCATTTACACAAAATGACTGACTAATCATTTGCATAGTTTCATTTTTGAAATCTAAGCCTTTTTCAAGTTAAATGAAAACCAGACATACCTGAAGCCAATATGCCTTCCATGAGACTTCAGTAACCTTGGTAAAATTCTTCTTTTTATTCTTTTGATTTACACCTAAGCTGAGAATGAGTTATTTTGTCTCTGGGGGATTTTCTGTGCTTGGATTCGTGCAATGCAACTTTGGGGATTCCTCATAGAAAGCAAGTTTAAGTTGGATTAAGCTACAGAAGCATTTGTTAATATTTTATTCTTTAGTATATTAATTATCCTTTGTATTTCCCAGGATTAAAAACAGAGAAGAAAGTGGTGGGCCAGATTTAGAGGGAAGCCAATGGGACAATCAAGCTTTGGGGAATTATGTATTTGAGATACTAGAGAAGTAATCAAGTGGAGAGGGGAAGACAAAACTTAACTCTCTGCATGTTGTGTGGATTCAAAGATTGGTATTTTCCCCAATCCCTGCATATCACACCTCTTTCCTTCATTTCTATTCTGCCAAAAATTATAAACATAAAACATATTTCTCCCTCTGTTGCTGTCCAACTGGCTAGAAATAGTCAAGCTACCTGTGGGCCCATATGGCTATTGAACATCACTGAACATTCCTTTTTCTCCAAGACAGACCTTGGAGAGCTGCTGACAGAAGCAAATTGAGTTCCCCTGTGGAGGAACAATCTCTCTTTTTAGCGTGCGGAGAATGGGTCATATTGAGGACGCTGGTGGAGAGCCTGAAAGAGCCACCAGCTCTTACCCAGAGCCTTTTGGCCATCCCGAGGGTATTGCAGTGGTGAGACAAAGTACAAGGAAAGATATATTTCTATACATTCATCCATTCATGGACCCATTCATTAATTCACTCATTCATTTGGAAGGGTATATTGTTAAAGCAGTATTTAAGGAGCAACATAAAGGACTTCCAAGCTATTTAATGCTCTGTGGATGACTGTAGAGAAACATGCTTCATTTGAAATATGAAGTGGAGTATGTGAAAACTCTCTTTTCAAGGTAAAACTGTAAAATCGTTTGGGTTTTCTTTAATCTGTTTTTTTCTGATAGCTTTAGGTGAAGCTTTGTGTTGTGGGTAGGAAGTAAAAGCAAAACAGGGGAGAATAATTTATTGAACATCTCCTATATGCCAACACGGCTGACCACTGTGCTAGGAATGTTACATACATCAGTTATTTTGTCCCCTACCAGCCAGCAAGGTAATCATGATTACCTTCCTTACAAGTAAAGCAACTGAGGCAAAAGCTGAGGAACTTGATCCATGATAACATGCTGGTTTAGCAGTTGTCTCGGTTCTGCAACTAACTAGCTCTGTGACCTGTTCCAACTCACAGACCAACTCACAGAGTTTCTGTCTTGTTTCTCCCTTTTGTCCAAGGAATGAGCAGGACCAGGGCTCTAGCAAATCCTGGAAAAAAGGTTCAGGACTCTAATAGTCCATGCACTTTCTGTGGATTCTGTGATCTCTTCCAGGAAGGAAAGGTTAGTGCCTGTAAACCTATATGATAGAACCCGCACCTGGGGGACTGCAAAACGCCATGTGGGGCCTCTGTTTTTAGGTCTTGGGGGAACCACAGTTAAGGAGGATTGTCTTGTTCAGTATGGAGAACATGAAGGATCAGATTATCAGCTTCTAAAAAGTGAGGAATTGAGGAACATTGCATGTTACTTCGCACCAGAGATATGAGTGAGATTTGTGGTCAGCAACCAATATAGCTTTGTAGTCACTTCTCAGATGCCCCTGATTCCCTTTCTTAGCTGGACAGGTGACACATCCTGCTAATTTATTTAAGACTGTTAAAGTAGCTGTGTCTTGCTGCCTACTATTCATCTTTCCTTAGTCCTTTCTAGTCTTTTTTCTAAGTTTTCTTCTTAACTCTGGCCTCATTTATTCTGCATAAAATGCTCCTATAGATCCCAAGATTACTTTGCCACTCTTAAAACAGTAAACTAGGGCATATGGGTGGAATAGAAGGTCATTGGCAGTTACTCTATGTGAAACATGAAAGAAACATTATTTGATGTAAGCCTCTCCTGATCTCTGGATCCTTGTTCTGTGAGCAAGCATTGTTTTTTAGAGTCCTAGAGAGAAGTATTTTTATCGTTTTATTTATTTTTTTTTTGGAGTGAATTATTTTTTAAAGTACATTTTCTGGGGCACCTGGGTGGTTCAGTTGGTTAAGCGTCCGACTTTGGCTCAGGTCATGATCTTGCAGTTTGTGGGTTTGAGCCCTGTGATGGGCTCTGTGCTGACAGCTCAGAGCCTGGAGCCTGTCTTCAGATTCTGTGTTTCCCTCTCTCTCAGACCCTCCCCTGTTCATGCTCTCTCTCTCAAAAATAAAATGAAACATAAAAAAACAATTAAAAAAATAAAGTACATTTTCTGCAAACACTATGGTTCTTGGTATGTTCGACTTAAGATCTTCAGTTCAGAAGAAATTCTGAGCTCAACTTTGAGCTTTGCTTTTACCCAACCTCTGTCCCTTGTTTAACTAACCCCCTTTATTTTTTTTAGCCTGTGTGAAGATTGTCCCTGAAATTAGAAAAGTAGTGTTTATGGATTAATTCATTGATGATTTTCTTAATTTCTAGGCCAGGCTTTTCTATCTTTTATAGTATACAGATGATGCTAAGAACTTTTTAAAAATGTTTCCCCCCAAAAATCTATAACTTCAGTTGAAAAGCACGAATTGAGGGCTTACTCCAAGCTAGATACTATGCTGTGCACAGAATGCAGAGCTCAGTAAAGGATTGTTTATCCGCTCAATAGATTTACATGCTTGTAGACAAATCCACAATTTGCTGCTATGAAAAGCATCTCAGTACCACCTCACACCGGTCAGAGTCACTAAAATGAACAAATCAAGAGAATATAGATGCTGGCGAGGATGTGGAGAAACAGGCACCCTCCTACACTGTTGGTGGGAATGTAAACTGGTACAGCCACTCTGGAAAACAGTATAGAGGTTCCTCAAAAAACTATCCATAGAACTCCCCTATGGCCCAGCAATAGCACTGTTAGGGGTTTACCCAAGGGATACAGAAGTGCTGATGCATAGGAGCACATATACCCCAATGTTCATAGCGGCACTTTCTACAATAGCCAAATCATGGAAAGAACCTAAATGTCCATCACCTGATGAGTGGATCAAGAAGATGTGGTATATATTCACGATGGAGTACTACATGGCAATGAGAAAGAATGAAATATGGCCATTTGTAGCAAGGTGGATGGACCTCGAGTGTGTCATGCTAAGCGAAATAAGTCAGGCAGAGAAAGACAGATACCATATGTTTGCACTCATAGGTCTAACAGGAAAACAGAAGAAACCTAACAGAGGACCATAGGGAGGGGAAGGAGGAAAGAGAGCTGGGGAGAGTGAGGGACACAAATCATGAGAGACTGCTGAATACTGAAAACAAACCGATGACTGAAGGGGGAGGGGGCGAGTGGAAAGGGGGTGATGATCATGGAGGGGGGCACTTGTGGGGAGAAGCACTGGGTGTTATATGGAAACCAATTTGACAATAAACTGTTAAATTAAAAAAATAAATAAATGAAAAGCATCTAAGTGTAGTGTTGTGGGGTTCAGAGTTAAGGGGACTGCAGGTGTTTGAGGTATGTGGAGGTGAGGTCGTTAGCTGCTTTCTATTATCAGAGGGCTGCTGCCCATGGGGGCATTATCCTCTGTGGAGACTTGAGAGTGTATAAGTGACCTCCATCTTTTCTCTGTTATTATTCCTAGGGAGAAATAATCCATACTCCAGTCAAAGGCCAAGTCCCACATCCAATCTCATGCCTTGAAAATGATTAAAAATATTCAACAGACTTATTGAGGTAAAATTTACATTTTGTTCCTGTGTTATTTGGTTTCTCAATAACCCTGGGTGCAGTTAGCATTTTTGGGCATAGTTAGCATTCTTCCCTGGACAGTGTCCTGTTACCTGGGCTCCAGTGATATTAGCCCCTCCTCGATGCCCCTTTCTCTCAGGCTGCCTTTTCTCCCTCCCCACTGGAGAGGCCCGTTCTTTCACTCTGTCCAATTTTAGAGATCCCAAAAAGTAAGAGCTGGGCCAGCATATTTTCTCTCCTTTTTTCCCCCTTTTCCTAGGTGATTTAATCCTTTTTCATAATTTTAAATATCATCATATATTGACAGTGCCTGACTTCATCTCTAAGCCATATCTTTCCTTTGGACTTTCATCTCACTTATTCAACTGCCTAGGTGCTATTTCCATTTGGATATCTCACAGACATCTGAGACATAATTGTTTCAATGGAGTGATTGGTTTCCACCCTCCCCTCACCCCTGTTGCCACTGTTCTCAGTAATGGCGCTAACAACCAGCCACCCAGTTGCTCAAGCCAGAAGTCTAGGAGTTCACCTGTGACTCATTCCCTCCCTCTCTATGTAGGATCAGCAATGATCCCAGTGGGTCTGTTTAATAAATGTATTGGATCTGACGATCTGTGACCATCTTCCTTAGCACACCTTTGGCTGTGACTGTCATGATCTTCATCTGGATTAACACAACTGCTCTCCCTGCTCAAACTCCAAAAGTGATCCTAAGCATGTGAATCTCACCTTCCCATTTCCACTTTACCTAAGCTTCCTCAATGATGGTCTTTTCCGTATAACCGCCCTCTACAAGAGGCAAACAAAACAAAACAAAGCCCACTTTTCCCCCCATGCATAAACAAGACCATTTCTCTTTGTTGTTATAAGAGTCTACTTTTTTATTCTTTCTTCTTACCCTCTGAGAGTTTTCCAAAAGGAAGACAAGTTTCCTTCTTGAGAGAAGTTAGGGTGAATTTTTCAAAGTAACACAGTGTTAATATAATCAGAATCGGGAAGGAATTGAAAGGGTCTGCCCTCCATTCACCAATTCTCTATGAGTCAATCTGCCAATAGCAGGTGCCAACAGAGGAACATTTATTTTCACTGCAATAATAATGCCAATGCCACCGATTCAAGTGGAAAATATTTCAAGGGTGACAGATTCTGTAACACAGGAGTGAGAATTTTGTGTTTTTATCTAGATTCTCCTTACAACTCCCTTCCCCTTCATTTAAATTTCACTGCTACCAGAAGAGGATGGGTTTGAGCCTGGCTCCCATATGGAAATTAATTGATATTCTTCCTCACACTGGGCTGGATAATTAAAAAATTAATATACTGTGCAGACAGAAGTGCCTAAAGGTTACAGAGGCTGACTGGTGAGCTGTAAGCATCTGAGTCTGCCAGACTATAAGAAATAGATAAAGCTAAATTACAGACCTATTAAAAATAAATTAGTGGTGTCTAAAAAGCAAATTAAGATGCAGATAATCAATCTAATTTCAGGGTCTCTGGTGAGTGTTAATGCTTAATCCTTCTCGTGTTTGATGAAGCCATCTATTAATTAAAAATATTTATATAAAAAAGAGCCTGCACAAGGTCTGTATTTCAAGAGGGACCATCTTCAATTGATGTGACTCTCAGAAGATGGCCTTGATTTTTAGTGAAAGGCAAGGCCTGCCTTTGCATCATCTAAATTAGAGCCCATTTTCTAAAATCTCTTTGCCAGCTGGAGAGAGCATCTGCCTCACTTTCTGCCACTTCCATTTTTGTCCACTTTTTCTTCCAGCTTCTTGTGACCAGTTCTAAACCATCCATCCTGTTTCCTTGTGTCCCGTCATTGTTCTTAATGCAGGGGTTGTAGCTGAACATCAAAGCAGAGACAGAAGTTGGATTCATAACTGATTTTGGAGAGGAAACCGGTCAAATGAGTTGAGAGACTGTGAGCTGGGAAAAGGGAAGATACCTTTATTGAAACGGGGGCATAGCAGGATGCCAAGTCTTGGAGCAAACCCATAGGAAGGAATTACGGAGGATTTGAAGTCCTGTGAGTGTTAGCAGATATCAAATTCATGGATCAAGGTAAGAATGAATCCTAATGCAACTTACAATCTGATACCATTTTGCTTTTCTTTTAGTCCGTATATTGAAGAAGAGTTTACCATAAAGGTGCCAGAAGCATAGGATCAAATGACAGTTAGCCTTTTACGTCTATTCCTCTCACCCAACCTCTGATGCATGGTCAGAGAGTAACTTATCGAGGAGGCTGTACAGAGCTGTGTCCTGCATACTGGTCCTTCTGGAGTTAAAGCTCATGGTTTTGCAGCACAGGAATAAATAGAGCAAAGGGGGCCAATACTGCTGCTGTATCTCACTGTCCTACTTTGCAGCAAAAAGGGGATTGAGTCAGAGTCTGGAATCAAAGCAAATCTTCCCAGCCTGCTAAAGGCTTGCTCCTGCAACTCTAGTGCCTGCTAATAATGGTAGGAAGAATGGTAGAAGGCAACATGCAGATTTTTGGTCTTTTTAACTCACTTTTTAGTTGAAAATGTCATACTACACACAGGAAAAAGAAAAGAAAAAACTTTGACAAAAAACGGGATAAGTATAGAGTGAAAAGCCAGTCTTTCTATATTAGGTCAGGTTTTATTTTCACAGAGAAAAAGTGCTTTGCACTTGAACGAAAGGAAGAAAGAAAGAAGGAAGGTAACTTGCCATTCTGACAAAACAGAACTCTTGCCTGGATGAGGAGCCGTGCTCCTTGGTAGCTGTCTCACACGGTGATGCTGTTAGGAACGGGTCACCCCTGTGTTTCTGTTGGTTGTCCTCAGGGAAGCACTGTGCCCACCTTAACCAGGCCCCCTGCATCTTGATTCCCACCCAGTGACTGCAAGCTACAGGCTTTTCCTAGTCACTGAGTTTGACACCTGAGAATGTTCAGTTTAGTACTTTATTTTGTACAGTCTGTACAACAACAACGACAACAACAACAGTAATGAACAGGTGAGTAATTATTTTCTTCCCCACAGCACTGAATTTACCTGGGAGAAGTGGATGCATTCCCAGGCAGGTTCCAGCCATTGCATCAAGTCTAAAGATCTTTGGATCCCTGCCCATACTGGTTTCGTGATGTTGTCTCTGTGGCGTGCCAACACAGATGCACAGTGTGGATAACAGCGCAGATGAGCTGCATTGCTAATAGACCACAGTACTATTTTTATGTTTATGTATTTTCATGCCTCTCTATATATTGTGCATAAAAGTGATGCCACTGCTTTGTGGCAATGTGGAAATGAAGGTATCTGCTATGAGACTGATAGGTGACTCAAGAGCCTAAAACTTTTCTTCTGCAATTTCCATGAGGGCTTCTACAAATTTAGAGCAAAAGAGAAAGTGTGTATCACTGTGTAGGGAACAACCACCCTGAATTGCTATTTACAATCTATAGATGACCCCAGTCTTCCTTTTCAGCATTGTAAGCTGTATTTCATAACTGCCAGAAGGATTGTCAAATGTCAGAATGTCAGATGGCATCCTGTCCTTAGATCCTGCTCTTTGATGCTGTGACCTGACTGCCTCATGTATTTCTGTAGAGTTTTGCCTCTTGGACCATTGTGAACACTTCAGTCACTAGAGGCTGATAATTTATAAAGAAAATTAACAACTGAGAAAGGTCATGAGTTCCCTTTATCTCTCCATATCCAATCTCTGTCCTCATTGCTCCAGATTAACAATCTTCAACAGATTATTTCCCCTGGACCACCATGCTCTCTGGTTTCCTGTTGGGTCCACTGGAGAGGGGCAATGGTCGGAGATCTTGGGTGGAAGAGACTGGGGTCACAACTTCAACCAGGAGAGGGTAGGATAGTCTCTTTTCCCCACTGTAGCTCCCACCAACATCTTGCTCTTTCTTAGTGCTGCTTCTTTATGCGATATCTGCTTCCCAATGCTGCTAATTTTTGGATGCTTTGCCAACCGCAGCTGGCTTCCTGAAACCTACCTTTACATCTGAAAGTAGTTCTTTTATGAAGTATCCTCTGTTACTAGTTTGAATATCTCTACCTCTGTTTTGCCAGGACTCCAAGTAATGGAGCTGTCATACCTATTAGGAAATTGGCTGAGTTGTAGCTTCTAAGTGGTAGCAAACTCTAGAACAGGTTGAAGGCCATAAAACAGCAGGAAGTTCTGGTCTTGTGATGAGTCCTGAGTCCAGGACCTCTGAAGTCCTCATGTCTGAATTTATGAGTTTTTTTAAATTAGTTTTTAACATTTTATTTATTATTGAAAAACAGAGACAGAACATGAACATGGGAGGGGCAGAGAGAAAGTGAGACACAGAATCTGAAGGAAGCGCCAGGCTCTGAGCTGTCAGCACAGAACCCAACACAGGGCTTAAACTCACAAACGTGAGGTCGTGACCTGAGCCAAAGTCAGATGCTTAATTGGCTGAGCCACCCAGGTGCCCCTGAGTGCGGGTTTCACTCTGGTCCTTGTTCTCCCTACCTTACAACCATCTTCCCTTCCCAACTGCCTGATGTCCTATGGGTTTCAATCTCTGACATCAGTGTCAGATGTGTAACACACACACACACACCCCACTACAACACTCCAGAAACTGAAGAACTAGGCTTTAGGTTCATTGGAACTCTATTTGTTGGCTGAGACAAAGAGTGGCCTCTAGACTTGTAGTACTTCTACAATTAGAGGCACCCAGACTTGCCTGAAGTTCAACCAATAGCTGGTACCATTGTTCAACTCTTGCTTTCCGGTGGTATGAAGAGCTATTGACAGTGTCTGAGTGGTTAGAGACCACTTGGAGAAGTTAGATCCCCATGTTTGTAGAAACCTGGTGCTGGTATCTGGCAGGGATGCATTCATGCACTCACAGCACCTACAGCTCACCAGTCTCTGCTTCCCTTGCCTGGACAACTTCTAGGAGCCAACGCTGGGCCAGGAAGAAAGCATAGCAAAGCATTTAGAGGTCCTCAGGAATGAGCAAGCAGTGAAACCTGGCCTTTTATTGAGTTACTGAGATCCCCAACCATGCTGTAAGAAACATCCTCTTGTTTAAGTAGAGTGGATAATATATGGAGATATTCACCTTTTTTCCCCCAGTGGAGTCTCTCTTTCCCTCCAATCATGCAGGGTGATTGCTGCCTCAGAGGACAGATGTAAAAGGGCAAGGCCAGGAAATCAGAAATAGTTTGCAGCTCTCCCAGGCTTTTGTGTTGTAGAATCGTATGCAATTAGGGGAAATTGAAAATTTGCAGCTAAGGAAAAAATAAAAAAGAACTGAAGCTTTGCTCTCATTTTCAGAATAGGAAAATGTTTTCCTTGGTCTAGTAGAGGAGAAAGTTGTAGAGAGGGTCTGCTGGAGCCTTCTAAGAATGCTTGGTCTAGTAGAGGAGAAAGTTGTAGAGAGGGTCTGCTGGAGCCTTCTAAGAATGCTTTTGGAAGGTAGGAAAGCCCTGGAGAGGAAGTGGTGAGGTGGTACATTTAGGAGCCAGGTCCTGTTCAGCGTTGCCGGAAGGTTCCTGCTTCTCTGGTGTCACTTATTGACATTGAGGCCATTTGGGTCCCTGACCAAGAGGAAGACCTTCTCTGCAGTAGTCTGACTGCAAGCATGCCATCCCTTCTTACTTCTCACCACACCAGGACTCCACACAGATGTATTCAGCCAATATTTGGGGATAATGATAACATGATAAGAGCTAGCTTTTATATTGCAGGCATGATGTACCATCCATAGTTCTAATTGCTTCTCATATATTAACTCATTCAATCATCATGAAAACCCTACCAAGTGGCATTTTACAACCCATTTTACAGATGAGGAAACTGAGACCACACATCTAGGATTCAAACCTAGACCATTCAGCTCTAGGATATATGCTTGATTGGTGGTTGTTAAAGACAGTGATTATTTCTTGTTCATTTACCTGAGTTTGTAGGCATAACTCAATACCAACTAAATCATTAACCATGTTTGCAATTAACATATTTTATCCTGGCAATTACACAGAAGAGAATCAGTCATTTTGTCTGGAGGTGGAAGCAAGAGGTGTAGTCCAAGACCTGCTTATAACACTTTAGCAGCTTTGCAGGAGTCAGAAGTAAAGTCTTATGATTCTCAAAGAGCCCTGTCTGTGGCCTCAATTGGTATCATGCTCTCAGCCAAACGTCTGGAACATAATAAGCCCACAATAAATATCGGCTGCTGTAATGATTATAATGACGATTATGGTTATTATCACCCCAGAGAAGGCTACACAGGGCCAATTTGCCAGCACAGAATGGCTGCCCTCTAGCTCCACATTTCCCTTCACAAGGCTAGATTCATCTGAGGCCATCATGGCAATTACTCCACCTCTGCCTAGAGTGTCCAGTCCTTAATTCAGTTCTCTCTCCTGTTGAGAATAAATACTATCTGACCTAAATTAAGAATTCGGTGTACTAACCCTTTCAAAATTATTTGTATTTAAAAGGAGAGGAGGGTGCTTAACAAAAATGAAGACATATTTAATGATGTAATCACAGGATTCTGTAAAGTTTTTAATGGTGAAATAGCAGGATTCAATAACTGTGATATAGTGAAGTGACAGTAAGCTCTCATGTCTTCCCTATGACCAAATGTATGCTCTACACATCCTCCTTCGTCTCTGCCTCATAGGTAGGCACAGAAGTATGACACAAGCGCTGAAAGGTGGCTGTGCATGGGGACAATTATGAAGACAAAAACATCACTTTGATGATATTCAATTTAAACATCAAAGCCTCATGAAGCCTGCTGGGAAGTAGCTCTACATCTATAGAGGAAAGAGAATCTTGCCTGTTGTGTTTTTGAGAGTAGGAGGTGCCAGAAAGTTTCTACTAGCAGCCATAGCAGAAAATACAGGTGTGTGTTATAGAAGGGATGCTCATCCTTCACACAAGATGCATTGTGGCTAGAGAAGTAATTTTGGACAGGAATGAAATGAATGAGTGAATGAATGAATGAGTGAATACATGCATCTCAGTGATATTAAATTCCCAGTGGACAACTGAATGGTAAAGACCAGTTGATTTATTTGGTCAAAATGAGAACAGATAGTGTTAAATCATTCTCATGGTGGCTATTAAAATACCTTAATCACATATAATGGTCAATAAAGATTTATGGGGTCAGTGAATATAATGCATGAGGTGCAGGTAATAGAAAGATCAACAAACAGTGACCCAAGAGGCCCCAGTTACTATTCATAGCATAGTCACAAAGCAGCGGTGTGACTGTTGCTGTTTCTCAGTCTCTCAATCTTCAGATGCTTTCCCTGCAAAATGAACAGTCAAACCTGGATAATATTAGGGTCCTTTCCAGTTAGATAATGACATAGTAGTGCATTCTGTATTGGGGCATCTTCAAGTGAAAGTTGATAGTTATTTTTTGGAATGCCATGCTTCTCCTTTGGGTACATCCTTCCTTTGATCGGTGGCTTCCTGGTGGCAATCTCTTTCCATGTCCTGTCCTAAGTCTCCTGAAATGATCAACCACATCTGACATTTATCAATTGCTGAGTCCCAGATGAAACTCTTTCTTTGCTTCTAATTTTGCTTCTGCTATAGGTTTACAGGTGACAGATGATAAAAAATTAATTCCCTTAAGTTCTTTCATGTACCATATGTCTGTGTGGACTCAAACAATGGGTAGAAACATAGAAATAGCATGAATTTTGATGGTAAGTCTCAGATCCTTTGTTTTGGAGAACCTGTCCATAGATACTAAGATTTTGAAATTTTGATATTTGTGCTTAGACATTTCAATTTTCCATTTTAGTTATTTGAATCTTATTTATTTACATTTCTTTTCAGACAAAATGACTTATAACTAGATCTCCTCTCCCACTCTATCACCATAACCAAATACTCCAATGATACTAACATTTCCTGTTTAATTTACTCTTCTCTTTTAATTAGTAGAAAATATTTAGTTTTAATATGATTTCATATTAAACTTAGAGAAAAGGCAATTTTCATTTACTTCTCCTCCAGAGAGAAAATGTTTAAATGTCAGCTATTTGTGGACTTTTCCTACTTGGCTTGTGACAGATATATGAGAAATTTGACAATCGTGGTTTTTAACAGCCCACCTCAGAGGTTATAAATAAAACCAGTTGACAAGGAATTCATCACCTTAATGTGTATCTGTGGGATAATGGGAGACATCAAGCATGGGATGCCAAAGCATCCCCAGTGTTCAATGAGACCTGGTGTCTGGGTGTCCATGGCAAAGAGATAAAGCTGTCAGCAAGTTCCTCTTCATGCCATTGGACAAATAGCCATGCCACCCACCTGTCTAAACACAGATGTCCCTTATAGAAAATCAATAATTGGACCTCAAAAGCCATGAAAATTAGCACAGCTCCACACACCAGGGCCAAGGCTTATCTCAGATTGGCTTAGATGACTATGAGAGAAGAGAAAGCAAGGGCTATGGGAAGACAAGGAAGATGACTCATGGCTCATTTGGGGTTTGCATTTGATTACTGACACTTTTCCGATGTGTTCATAATAGAGCCTTTTTGTACTTCTTTCATGCTTAAATGCATTTTGGAATGTATTGCCTTGGTTGACCTTTACATGGTCAACCATGGAGTGAGATGTATGGTGTCCCAAAGAGATAAGGGTAGAGCTTATCCACACTTCACTATTCTACATCAGTGCTTTACCAACTCCAAATAACTGCATGTATCTAAGAGGAGGAGACCATTTGCTATGTGCAACATAATACTTGTGCTGACCATACTAGAGGCTATTGAAAGATAAAAATGAGATAGCTGATGGGAAACTGCCAAGGGAACTTGTAAAGTGCCATAAAAAATAAGAGTCTTGCATGGGGTGTTTAGAATCTCACTATGGTGTTGTCCTACATAATAAGTATCAGTTATCTCTAGTCCATAAACCTCATCTTTCCCACACAGACTGTTTATATTCTCTTCTCAGGAAATGGCATAGGCTAAGATCTATAATTCATCTTAGACTCCTTTGTCTTTCATACATCATCAATTATTTGCCAAACCCTATTGTCAAAACACCCCTTTAATACCCTCCATTTCTGTCTCTTCTTTAACCTGGATTTCTCCAGTACCTCCCATTGTATATTATGTATTCTCAATACTCCATTGTGGCTATTACAGTCATGGTTCTAAATGTAAATCTAATCCTATTACTTCCTATTCAAAATTAACTCTTCTTTGCTCAAAGAACAAAGTTGGAATGCCTTAAGAAGACTGACAAAACTACAACCCAGATTCTCTGAATATTCTCATCTCTTCCCTGTCCTTCCTCACAACCTCAAAACACTATATTTCTGCCTTAAGACATAGTTATGGTTCCTGGAAGATACTACAATCTCTTTTACCTTTAGCATTTTGCTCTGGAACATTCTCACTGCTAGCTCACTCCTATTTATCTTCCAGAGTTCAGTGTAGGCCTTCCCAGAAATATTTCCCGATTACCTAAACCAGTATTGAAGGTTTCTCCTGTACATTCCTTCCCTAGATTCTATCAGAGCACTGAATTGCACTTTTTAAAAAACTTACTTAACTAAATATAATATTCATGCAGAAAATTATATCCCTCATAATGTACAGTTTACTCGTCCTGAAGTGGAACCATGCAGTACCTATAATTTTATGTCTGATTTCTTTGACTGAGTATGCCTGTGAGATTTTTCCATGTTGTTGTGTGTAGTTATAATAATTTTATTTTCATTACTGTGTAATATTCCACTGAATGAATAGATACACTATTTATGTATCCATTTTGCTATGAACATTTCCCCCCATCTTTTGGTAGAGATAAATACTCATTTCTCTTGGGTACATACATATCTAGGAGTTATGGAGTAGGTGCATGTTTGGCTTTAACAGACACTGACAAACATTTTCCAAAATGATCTTGCCAATTTTTTTCTCTCCAGCAGTGTATATGCATTCCAATTGTTCCCTATTATGGGGACTAGTAGTTAGCAATGATGGACACTGCTAGTGGTTAGCCATTCTGGTGATTTTACAGTGGTGTCTCATTGTGCAATTTTCTTTTTTTACTTCACACACGTTTATTTGTTATGTATGTGTCCTTTTTTGTGGATGTCAGTTGAAGTCTCTTGATCATTTATCTATTAGAGTGTCTTTCAGGTACATGTGATAAAAATATCTCTTTCTACTATGTGGCTTACCTTCTCATCCTTTAATTGTGTCTTTTGATGAGCTGAAGTTCTTATTTTTAATTTTATCCACTTTATTACTTGCTTCCTCCATGGTACGTGTGTTTTTGTTCTGCTTTGGAAAACTTTCTTTCCCCTGAGGTAGAGAAGATAGTTGTGAATATTTTCCTCTAGAATCTTTCTTGCTTTCCCTTTCATATTGATATCAACAATCTATCTGGAATTGTTTTTCGTGTCTGTTATCACACTGTATTTTAATTATGTATTTAGTTGTCTGTCTCCTCAGCTAGGCTGTGAGGGGCTGGGAGGAAGAATGTGAATTGCACCTTCCTAATCCCCATTGGGGGAACCATCTGTGTGACACATAGTTCTTACCACTCTCAAGCAGCCAAAATACTTCTTAATTTTAGTTAATTTCCCTCTCTATACTTTAAAAAAAGTCTTTAGATGTAACTCAAATTGCATCTTAACATGCTATTTGAGAAAATATATGCACTATGCCTTTGCCATCACGATGCTATTTTACTTCTGGGATGTTTTCTCCATTGTACATGGTGCACTTTCATATCTATGGCTGTCAATGTCACTTTCAAGTCCATGTCAAGAAATATGGACACGAGGGGAATTTGTGTGGCATTAATTTAATTCATTTATTTTCTAGAAGTTTTTAATTTAACCTTTTCTTCTTCCAATTTTCATTTTATTTATTTAGTCATTACTAAGTCTTATTTATTTATTTATTTGTTTGTTTGTTTAGAGAACACAAGCAGGGGAGGGGCAGAGAAAGAAGGAGAGAGAGAGAGAGAGAGAGAGAGAAAGAGAGAGAGAATCCAAAGAAGACTCTACACCATCACCCCAGAGTGGGGCTTGACCTCATGAACTGTGAGATCATGACCTGAACTGAAATCAAGAGTCATACATTAAACTGACTGAGCAATCCAAGTGCCCCCAATTTTTATATTTTAAAAATTAGGTAAGATATTCACATTTTTCAGATATCAAATATGTGCACTGAGAAGTCTCTCTTCTACTTCTGTCTCATCTACCCATTATCTCCATTACCTCTTGGTTTGCCATTTTTATCAATTTCTTGTGTGTACTTCCATGGTGTAGTGTTAAACAGAAGGATGCTACCGAGCAGACAGGGGCACATGACCAGAGAGCACACATAATAGGCCATCTGGAAAAGTATTTATTAGGAAAGAAAACCACAGAAACATAAGCAGTTAGCAGATATGTATTCCCCATTGCTTATCACTGTCTAAGGTGGCAGACAGGGATCTAGAAAGGCTGATCCTTAGATTTGAGGAGCAGGAATCTAGCCCTTGGCTGGTGGGCTGCATAATTCCCCTTCCCTGACATCAACAGTGGGCTGGGCTAGAGTCCAAATCTTGTGACTGCAGCTGTGTGACAATAGTTCAGTGGACTCAGGACCAAATACATTAGCACAGTCCTCTATCAATTGCCTCAGGCTAACACTTTCTGTGTTGCCCTAGAGGAGATCATCACCTTTTCTGAGAAGCCAACCCACAGGCTATCAAAGAAGTTTAAATTTCACTTCTCAGCTCACTCCTAACCCAAGGGGTAGATGGGTGTCAGAAACCCATATCATTTTAGCCTGTAAGCTCAAGATCTCCTGTAGCATTTCAGCTGAGGCTATACTGTTCCTGGGCTTCTCTAAGCCAATGTCTGACCACCGTCAGAGTTTGAGGGCCTAGACTTTTCAATGTTGGACTACTCAATAGCTGCTATTCTGTGCACTGTAGCTCCCCATTGCGTGGCTAAGACTTTCTCAGAGCTACACCACAGCCTGTGCCATTTCCTACACAATCTTTCTTTCTCTTCTCCACTCTCTGGATTCATATCCACATCATGGTCTAAAGGGTTTCCTTTCACTCCTTTATATGCATTTCACAGATTTCACTCTCAATAAATCTCTTATACTTTCAACTCTTTCTTGGTATCTGCTTCCTACATGTCCTGAATTGACAAACTTGTCCTCTAGAAGGGACAAATAAGGTCTTGGAAGAGGTCCAGGAAAATATGTAATGGCTATATGACCACCTGTGTCTTGGTTTCAGATTATGTTTATCTGAAGCAGTAAAGGGAGGTCTATTGATCCACATGGAAATAGCAGCCCATGTCACCCAGTGGAAAGTGTCATATGTAGTTATTTGAGTCAAGCAGTCAGCAGTCCTTCTCTCCATTGTTGGATTTAAGCAATGTGGAAATTGGGTGAAGATGGCATCTGTAAGTGCATTTCATAGGTCAATAATATCTCATCTAGGCCTACAGAATTGGTCTCAAGCCTCTTCTAACTAGAAAGACCATGCCATCCTATAATAAGTAAAGATTCATGCATTCATCAAAGATAGTATGTCATGTTTGACCTTAGCACCTAGGATTGAAGTTATATAATTAGTTTCATTGAAAAGTACTGGGTGATATAATTCAATGGAATATGCCAGGATATTGGGGCTATCAGAAGTAGTATTTTAGGAGACAGGGTCATGACTACCAACTTTTTCCAAGACCCAGAGTATGACAGATGCAACAGCATGACACGTTTGAGGTCTCCAACTGTTAGAAATGCAATCAAGAATCGATGGTCGCTTGGACGATAATTTTACCAGAGGAGTCCAGATGCAAGACAAATGGTAGGGCACCAGTCTTTTTACCCACCACCAGCACCACTATGACTATTCAAGGTTTCAGGTATTCCTGTCTTACCAGGAATGGACTTCTTCTAACAGGTAAGTGAGACCTTATGTCTCACAACCAAGAGATAATACAAACATATTCTTATTTTTAGATGATACACTAAATATTGGTTTGCATGCAACTTTTTTAATTTAACAATGTGTCCCTATAATTTAGATAAATGAACAGTCCTTGTGTTTTCTCTGTCCCTGTGGCAATTTCTCTGATGAAAATACTTGACAAGCATGAAAAGAAGCTACAAGGATGGCTGCCTTTGTCCCTTTCAAATCTTAATTTTCAGGTTCCATTTGGAAAATTGATATTGTATTGGCAATAAATTATCAGTCTTTTCAAGTGTGAGGAAACTGTTCCAAACATCAGAAAGGTTTACGGACATCTACCTAATTAAAATTGATCTTTTAGAACTGATTGATTTAGAATTGATTGATTGATTGATTATGCAATGACCAAAAGATGCTGTGAATTCATGTGAGTTTAATAATTTTATGATAATTTCATTATGAATCATAATAGCACATATATAATAATATATATGTAATAATATATATATACATATGTATCAGTATGTATACCTATGGTAAATGTTAGCATATGTAAGGGTGATATGTAATGGTTATTCAGAAGCAATATTTGGTGTCCATGTGAAATATTAGAGCTTCTCACAGCTATAGAAGCAACAGATTTATCATATTAACAGCTGGCATCAGACATTTCTTTTCTTAGAAAGAAGAATCTTTGTTTAGGAAAATGCCCTTAAGAGCTTTTGGGGATGGAAGAAAAAACCTTGAACCATGCATGAGACCAGAAAGATCAAAGGCAAGAAAGGAGAAAACTGAATTGCTCTGTGTGAGATGAAGAGGAGTTTGTCTCCACCTTGGGTGAGCATGACACAAAGAGGAGACATGGAGTAAAGTGGGATGAGGAAGTTGCTATGGGGCTAGGAAAACTTAGAGAGCAACATATCCATGGAAACCATCTATGAGGTGGCAATGGAAGTCTTTTAAAGAAGAATATTTAATGTTTACTTCAAAGTTTTTCTTCATCATATCTAAAATCCTCTTCTTTTTATTGTCCATAAATCTTCAATAAAGTTTACTAAATACATTAATTGTCTTGTGTGAGAAGGTTTTTAGTGGGACAAAGATAGAATGCATAGGATGGCAAGATGATTAATAAACCAAGAAAGCAGTCAGCCAGAACTAGAGATGTTCTAGAATATAAAACTTTGGAAATTGTGAAAAGTCTTGTGGAGAGTTCTGGAATGTCTAGAGTATGTGTGGGTTGTGGTGGTGGGGTAGTTGGGGCACTTAGGAAAAACTTAGCTACACCTCAAAAACCTTTAAGTTCCTAGTTAAAATTTAGGTTTTCTTTGTTCAGTTACTCACCAAATATTTGAAGACGTACAATGTACTTTTATAGGTCCTGGAGATAGGGGAATGAATAAACCATAGTCCCTGACTGTATATAGCTTACATCCTAGTGGGAGAGACAGTTAATAAATAAAAGAGCAGAAAACATATGCAACATGATATCAATTATTATGAGGTGCTATATGGAACCAAGCAAGGAAAATGAATAAAGTTTTACGAGTTGCTTTTCCTCATAGGATGGTCAGGAAGGACTTCTCAGAGAAGTAGCATTGGAGCGGAACCTGAAAAAAGATTTAGAGAACAGAATTCTAGGTGATGGCCAGTGAAATAGCAAGAACAGAGGTTTCTATAAATTACCTAGAAAAGGTAAATTGGCACTACTGCAACTTGAAGATTATGCTTTTTAAAAAAATACTTTTTTAATGTTTATTTATTTTTGAGAGAAACAGAGCCTGAGCAGGGGAGGTGCAGAGACAGAGGGAGACACAGAATTCGAAGCAGGCTCCAGGCTCCAAGCTATCAGCACAGAGCCTGAAACAAGGCTCGAACCTATGAATCATGATATCATGACCTGATCCAAAGTCGGACGCTTAACCCACTGAGCCACCTTAGACACACCGAAGATTATGCTTTTGATAATGCTTGTGGGTGTACTTTATAGGAACAAAAGTGTTTATGATTGTAACAATATATACATACAATATGCATATGATTTAACTACTGTTCTTAGTGGTTGGAGACTTTAAGAGTAAGTTATCATTTAGTGATTGTATTATAATAATAATTAAATATTCAATAATCAAATAAATCAATTAAAATATTACATTGATATTAGTTCACTTCTATTAAGTCTTTGGTCATCACCAATTTTAATATGAAACAAATACCCAATAAAGCAGGATAAAAATGATTGCATAATCAAGAATTCTTATTGGTGGTGTAACAATATGTACTATTTACTCAAAACTGACCTTAAGTTGGGGATTTTCAGTTCAAATCTCACTTTTGACATAAGCTATGCCCTTTGAACAAACTTTTAAGTATACTACAATATTGTTAACAATAAGCATTATGCTGTACAGTAGATCTCTAGAATTTACTTATCTTGCATGACCAAAATTTTGTCCCCTTTGACAAATACTACTCTGTTTCCCTCTCCCCAAAGACTCTGGAAACTACCATTCTACTTTCAGTCCTAAGATTTTGACCATTTTAAGGGCACCTGATGGTTCAATTGGTTAACCATCCAATTTTCAGTCTCAGCTCAGGTCATAATCTCACCATTTGCGGGTTTGGCACTATATCAAGGGTCTGTGCTGGCAACACGGAGCCTGCTTAAAGTTCTGTCTCTTCCTCTTTCTCCCCCTCCTCTGCTATCTCCCTCATGCTCTCTCTCTCTCAAAATAAAAACATAAACTTAAAAATAATTAAAAAATGGAATTTGACTATTTTAGGTTCCTCATTTAAATAATATCTTAATTGTTCTTATCACAAAAATAACAATAAATCAAGAAAGTTTTAGGAAATTTTGGAGGTGAGGCATATGTTTATGGCATAGATTGTGGTGATGATTTCATGGGTGTATACAAAACCCCACAATACAACGAGATTTTCACCTACTCATTTCAAAGTAGAAATGCTGTGGTATTCCTGTAATAAAGATGCAGCAAAATCATTTTTTAAAAATCTCCATTTTGTCTCTTTTTATCTTTCAGTCTTTACACAATTCACTTAAGTGCAGCTCAATTTCAAAATCAGTTGCTTGAAATAATGACACCCACCTGGCAGAGTGGTTATAGGGATTTGAGGGTGATTTTCTCATGCCTGCCATATAAAAGGGCCAAATCAAGTTTATTGAAATGCAAATGCATTTATATTGATGTAGGAAAATATTGTATTACTGACGTTTCCTACTTGGCAATTGACAATGTTTATCATACCTTGAATGTTTCACTATTTCCCTAAAATAGTGATTATAAAGGCTGGCAATTTTGACCTCAAAGGAATGGCAATGCCTGGAGATATTTTTGATAATCATGATTTGGACACTGAGACTTGGTCTTGGCATAGCTATATATATATATATTTTTTTTTTTTGACCAGTTGGTTTAGGCATTTGAGTATGGTGAAATATCACTAGAGCATCTTTGTTGCCTTATGGAAATACTAGAAAGAAGTTTTTGGGTGTGAAATGTTAGATTAGTGCTCATCAAATATTCTCTTCCCTCTCCTGTGAGCTTTTGATGCAGGAAGCTATTACGTGACTTGCTTTGGCCAAAGGAATGTTAGAAGTTCTGTGGCAAGTGGAGGCTTTAACTGGGCATAGGTGGTTTGCCTTATCTTTTACTCTTCTGACATTTGGCATTAGGACCTTTCCTAAGTATTCTTTCATCCAAGGATACAAAAGACACTTGGGACAGACCTGAACCCAAGCCAAGCCATGCCTAGTTGATGTGTAGTCTGAAGCAAAACTGCTTGGCTGAGCCAAGCTCAGAGCACCCCAGGTGCTGATCTGCAGACCAGTGAGCATGAGAACTAATGCTGGTTGTTTTAAGCCACTCAGTTTTGAGATGGCTGGCTATGCAACATCATTGTGTCAATACCTGACTAATACATGATGCATTGCAAAGACATTATTTACTAAGCCTACTGCATTATTCAATGCATCTAAATAGGTTAGGAAGATCAGCAATTTGAATACAGGAAGAAAATAGTACAATAAATTGGAGATATTTATTATTAACAAGTGTCCCTAAAGATCCTGGCATTTAATCTGGCAATCACAGATTCAAAGATTTCAGAGATGCATTTGACACTTACTAGTTTGGACATTATTATATCTTGAATATTTGAGCATTCTCTAAAACAGGTCAGAAAAAATAGTGTCAGCAGTGATCATATTTTTTGATCAGTTGACGAATGCTTGTACTTTGGAGGAAGACAGCTTCCAAAATTGTCATTTGATTCTGAGTAGGGTTTGAGGTATTTTGTTATCACACACACACACACACACACACACACACACACACATACACACACACAAACACATGTACATACCCCCAAATAACAACAACAAAAACACCCCCCAAATGAAAACTAAGGATTCTGAGCCATATAGAATGGATGCTACAATACTGGTACTTGGTTGGAACTTCCCATAATGTTATTCCTCCATTTTCTAAGATCTCATTACCCTCCCCAAAAAATGTTCTGTCTTTTTCTATTCTACAATACTTATTTGGAACACGCTTACTGATAAGTTTACTAGGCTGAAGAACTTTGGGGGTAAAAACCACAACTCATGAGCCATCTGTTGTGGCATATGTGCTGTTGTAGTTAGTTGGTATTTGGCAGTGGTTTAATTCTGATTTAAAACTTTATTTGAGTGGAAAATAGAAATTGTGATGACTTAGCATTTGTACGTATGTATATATGACTTAGCATTTGTATATATATATTTAGGATGAGGGAAAGATCAAAATAAAGTGGTGAGTCAGAGCCTTCTGGGTCTGGAAGGAAGACCAGAGTGTGGGCAGCCTGAAGGATGGTGTCTGTACAGATGGTAGAATATCTGCTTTGTGTGCCAAGTGAACTTACAGAAGCAGCTTCCTCTGACAGCTTATTTGGTAGAACTGAACATATACATTTTGAAGACTAGCTGCGGAACTATGACTAACAAGCTCATGTTGACTTTTTTTTATTGCATTTTTTTGTTTTGAGATAAATGTAGATGCACATATACCTATAAGAAGTAATACAGAGCAATCCAACATATCCTTTACTCAGTTTTCTCCAGTGGCACTGTCTTACAAAACCAAAGTCAAATATCATAACCAAAATATTGACATAGACACAGTCAAGATACCTCATAATTCCCACCAATCCCTCACTTTGCCCTTTTATAGCCACACCAGCTTCCTCCCTCCTACACTTCCTCCTTAACCCTTGACAATGACTATTCTGTGCTCCATGTCTATAATTTTGTCATTTCAAGAATACCTATAAATGGAATCATCTAGAATGCAACCTTTTGGGACTGGCTTTTTTTCACTTAGCATAATTCTGTGGAAATTAACTTATATTGCTGAGTGTATCCATAGTTTTTCCCCCTGTTGTTAGTTATTGGTATCACTGATAGATGTCCCACAATTTGTTTAACCACTCACCCTTTGAAAGACATTTAAGTTGTTTGTGCTTTTTGGCTACCATGAATAAAACTGTTATAAGCATTTATTTAAAGGTTCTTTTTGTTTGTTTGGTTTTGTGAACATGTTTTCATTTCTGTGGGATAAATGCCCAGGAATGCAATTGCTAGGTTGTATGATAGTTGCATGCGTAGTTTTTTAAAAACAATTTTTTAACATTTATTTATCTTTGAGAGACAGTTCATGAGCAGGGGAGGGGCAGAGAGAGAGGGACACACAGGATCAGAAGCAGGCTCCAGGCTCTCAGCTGCCAGCACAGAGCCCGATGTGGGGCTCGAACCCACAAACAGTGAGATCATGACTTAAGCCGAAGTCGGACGCTCAACCGACTAAGCCACCCAGGTGCCCCACATGCAGTTTTTAAAGAAATTGACAATTTTTTTTTTTTAGTGTGGCTGTACTATTCATTAATTCATTCATTCATTCATTCATTCATTCATTCATTTAAAGCATTTTTATTTGAGAGAGAGTAAGAGAGTGTAAGTGGGGGAGAGGGGTAGAGGGAGAGATAAAGAGAGAATTTCAAGCTGGCTCCATGCTCAGTGCAGAGCCCAATGTGGGGCTGGATCCCATGACCCTGGGATCATGACCTGAGCTGAAATCAAGAGTTGGATGTTCAACTGACTGAGCCACCCAGGTATCCCAGACGTACCAGTTACATTTCTGCCACCAGTGTGTGAGTAATCCAGTATCTCCACATTCTAAGCAGCATGCTAGTGTTGTCACTTCTTTTATTAGCCATTCTGATAGGTGTGTAGCAATATCTCACTGAGAGTTTAATTTGTATTCCCTAATGGCTAATGATATTGAACATATTTACATGTGCCCATTTGTCATATGCATATCTTCTTCAGTGAAATTTCTTCTATGTCTTTTGCCCATTTTCTAATTGGATTTTTTTTCTGTTGAGTTTTATGAGTTCTTTATATATTCTAGATAAAAGTCCTTTGTCAGATATATGAATTGCAAATATTTTCTCAGTTTATAGTTTGTCTTTTTACCTTCTTAATAGAATATTTTATAGAATAACACTTTTTAAATCTCGATGAAGTCTAATTTACCATTCTTTCCTTTTATTGATATATTTTAGTGTCAATTCTAAGTGCTCTTTGCCTACATTTGGAAGATTTTATCTTATTTTTGTTTGTTCTTTTTGGCACTTTATGTTTTATGTTCCTGTCTATGACAGATTTTGAGTTAACTTTTGTGCAAAGAGGGAGACTTACCTAGAGATTCTTTTTGTGCATGTGCCTATAGATGTCTATTTTACTTATTCCATCATCATATATAGAATTGTTTTTGCACTTTTGTCAAAAAGCCGTTGAAGATATTTCTGTGGTTCTATTTCTGAGTTCTCTGTTCTCTTCCACTGATCTATGTGTCTGTCCCTCTGCCAATACTCCACAGTCTTGATTACTGTGGGTGCATGATTAAGTCTTGAAATCAGGGAAACTGATTCCTCATGCTACATTATTTTTCAAAATTGTTTAGAAATTTCATTTTTGGAAGATTTTAAAATCATAATTTCAATGAACATAATAGCTACAGGGCTACTCAAGTTATCTCAAGTTATCTATTTAGTAATTGGTGACTTGGGACAGCATGTTTTTGAAGAATTCTGAAGCTGAGTAGTAACCATGGTGACAACCATGGTTGGGTAGTAACCATTTCTAAATTATCAGAGAGAGAGAGCAGTTAAGGAGAGGAAGCAGATATCAAGAGATACATCTTAGTAGGCACTTACTCCAGACTTTAGAGTTTAACAGTATAATAAACTCATTATTCAGAAGTAGATATAATTCCTTGGAAAAGTTAACATCAGGAGCATTATTCATTTTTTCTTAGTCTGGCACTTTTCTTTAATAATAAGAAAAAGAAAATACACAGGAAAAGAAGAATATACAGTTTCATCTCCTACTTCCCCATAAATTATTACCACTTTTACTTCTTGGATGCATATCCTTCCAGCTCAGTCCTTTAATGTTTTCTGTTTCCCAACATTCACATCTAACAATGCCATTGAGAAGGGTTTCGGATGACTACAAACGTTGTTCTCCAACAATGATTCAAAATGGAGCTAGATTGGCTAAAAACCAATAAATTTCTAAATACTGGAAAATGTTGATTTGATATACAGGTAGCCTGCATTCCATGCTATGCTTATTTTTTTGTTACAAAAAATCAGATGATTTAAACTTTGGAAATACATTAAGAAGTAAGTTTTAATGTTAGTTGTTTTACTCAATGTGAAATACCACTTCAAATCAATGTGTAGATGTTCTTGTTTGTGAAGTGAGGATAATAAATGCCTTTACTTCACAGGGTTGCAGTGAGGGTTAAAATAATGACATTAACCATAAAGAACAGAACCTTACAGTGGTTAGTTATTATTGTTGTAATATTAGCCAACCTATGTCCTTTAACCAACAAACATGGCAAGAGAAATGAGGTTAGTAGATTTGCTTCAAGTCCAATGATTGTTTCTCCTATTGTGTGAGAACTTAGAAATCTCTGGCCTATTTGTTTCCATAAGACTGTTGCAGGGGACCAACCCACGCACCACAGTCGAAAGGTCCAGAGTAGGGGGTTGGTGTCGGCGAAAATATCTCTAAGAAAGAAGACAGACAAGACGAACAAGACAAGACAGACGAGAGAGAGAGTGTGGATGGCGGTTGGTAAAAAAGGACACTCTTTTATTGAGATAGCCAGGGTCTTATATACCCTGGGTGATTACATCATTCTTATCAGTAAGTAACAGGTTGAAGTCATTGCAAAAAGAATCCCCTAATGATAGTCTGGTTTTAAATATATGATAGGTCTGAAGAATTCTATGAGGAGATATACATTCCTTAATGCCCTGTATTAATTATTCAAGGGTGGGATGCTTATCCTTAAGCAAATCTTTTGGGAGAGGATTATGTTCACTCCCAGAAAATAAAGTAAATCATAGGATGAACAGAAGCCATATGTGCGGCCCAAGAGGCAAAATACTGTTTGAGGGTTATTATTGCCTACTGGGCCCCAACAACTGTGGCTATATGAGATAAAGAGCACCAAAAGTTCTTGACTGGATTTCATGGTTTATACCTGACTGGAAAGACCTTTCCTGCAAAATAAATCAGGAATAACAGGAGGTAAGATGTATTGCAGTATTGTTCTCGCTGATTTTGCCTTAGGGGGTTTTACCTTCAGTTGGAGGTGAAAAGCTACTGAACAATCTCAACCCCAGTCAGGGGTCTAAAGGATTCAGTCAGTGGGATGGGGGTTTGGTGAAATAACAACAAAAGAAAGGAAACTATGACTCCAAAAGATTTGCAATATTCTTCAAATAAGTCAAAACTAAATTTAAAGTACTGTAAAGCTGAGGTATAGCTTGACTTTCCTTAACCCTTGACATTAAGTTGACATGATGTGAATATATTAGGCATGGTCATTCCTTTATAACACTAGTCCATGCAGATGACTACAGAGTAGCAGACTCCCATTTGTCCAAAGGACATTCAGTTTCTTCCTGGCCCTGGCAGAAGATGAAAACTTTAGACGCCTTTCCAGAGTTTTTCCATGGACTTCTCATATAAAACTGACATTTTCCCCAGCAACAATTTCTGTCTCACCCTTTCACTATATGTCAGTCTGGGGTTAGATCTAACAAACTGTCAATGTTTTTGCTTCATTCACCATTCTCCAGAACACCTTTTTTTTTTCTGCTTGATAGTCTCAGCAGTGACAGATTTCCCTTCCATTTCCCCCTAGCCCCAGATTGTTTTAATTACCACTGCTGTGTTTTTTTAGATGGTAAACTGTGAAAATGGCCTCTGGTTGTTTAGGTTGCTTAGTTTAAAAAAAACAACAACAAAAACAACACTTGCTTAGAGTAAAAGAAGAAAAGGCGCACAGTATGCAGGGATCTATTGACTTATTCATTTATTCATTAGGAGGGGAAGTGGAACTAAAGATAAGAGGTAATTCATGGGCTGTGTTCACTCCATTTTGACTGCAGAGATTTTTCTTAGTTCACACTCTATTGACAGACTTGTCTTGGGAAGGGGGAGGAGCTGTGACTGTCCTTCATGAGGAAGTCTTGGACTTGAAGTCACACCATTTCCCTGAATTATTTCCTTCTTAGAGTCCCAAGAAAGGGAAGGTGGGAAGAGGAGCTCACACTTCCTTGAACTGGCTGTTCTGCAGTGGAGTGTTAGTACAGATTGGACATTCCGTTATCTGCATCGAGTTCTTAAGGCAGAGTGCTCAAAGCAGATTTGCCGTCCTCTAAGCCTTGTTTTCCTCATCTTTAACATGGAGGAGATAATGTAACAAGTTTAATGTGTGTGTGTGTGTGTGTGTGTGTGTGTGTGTATGTGTGTGCTAATGTGCAAGTATACCGTAGATTGTTGTATCTATGGTAGTTCTTTTCATTCATAACAGAGAATCCTTAAGCTCTTAATTGGCATCTCTTAGCAACTTAGTCTAGCACAATGCCTGGTTCATTAAAGGAGCTTTTCAAAGTTCATGAACGGATAAATGAATGAACTAAATTGATGACATAAGAAAATGGAGGAAAGGAAAAAGTGAGTGGTATTTGACAGAATGTAGCTCATTTTTGGCTTCTTAAATATAGGAAACAAATTAGAAAAAGAAATTCTATTCTCTGGAAAGAGGCACCATTTAATTAACACTATAAATGGGGTTCAACTTAGCACTTTGGTTTAGTTTAATGATGCCTATACAAATGATTATACGTCACACTTCCTTTGTGGAGAAAAATACCAGTAAATAATAATATTAGTAATGATAATGACCGATATTTATTGAGAGCTTACTTCTTTTCTGGATGCTATCTTAATTGCATTACATATCTTAACCCATTTAATCTCAATTTAGTTCTCAGAAGGCTACAAAGTAAGCACAATTATTATTCCATATTACAGATGAGGAAACGGATGGACAAAGGTGATAGTGGCAAGTTGATAGTGACAGAATTGACAACCCCCTAATAACAAACCCATTTTTAGAATTTTACTTTGGACATTTTCTGTTTTGGTTTTTACTTTTTTTCCCCTTCATATGATGAAACCCTTCTTTTTCCTAACTGTACACACCCATCTACCTCTAAGCAGGCAATCTAAATATGTCATTGTTCATTAGTTATTTGTACAAATAATCATACTGCATTTTTAGAATGTCATATTTGACAACGTGCTAAATAGCCCTCTGCTATGAATAGCCCTCTCTATGAATCAGCTTGCAGACTGGCAGGCTTGTTCTTGTCAAATCAGTTCTAATATAAGCTTGGCTAATCACAAACCGTCTTCTTTTTCTTCCTCTGTAGCTCTTTGGATAAATAGTGCTCCAGCCAACAAAGCTTTTTCCTTCAGTCAGGCATTGCTACTTCCTTTCCTGGCTTGAAGCATGGTTGCTCTGCTGTTAACAACTAACAGCAGTTTCAGCACCAGGGACAGCATCTTTTAATGAGGTGGTAATGGAATGTAGAGGAGGACATGCCTTGATTAAAATGGAATACTCTGCTTAAAGATTACAGTCCATTCCCATTTCTTCATGCAGTTCTGAATTTGCTTCTGGTTACCAAGCTTCCTTTCAGCCTTAGAAGACTGAAATGGAGTTTGTGTATGCTGTGCCTCCAAATAACTTTTAATTAGACGTTTAAATTAGACTGGTGCTGGTTCACTGAATCCAGCGTTTTTATATTTCTCCAATCCAATTATTATGTGTTTTAATTCCCCAATTCTTGGCTTGCTATTTATTTTAATATTACTTACTACAACATTAAAACTATAATTTCTAGATTTTCTCATAAAGAAAATGAAATATAAATGTCCAAAATTAAGAACAAAAATTCTAAGCAGTCAAGCTCATAGTAAAAATAAATAAATAAAACTGTCATAAGCCATCAAATCCATAATAAAAAAGTAGGTATTCTCTAGACAGGTGCTAATGAAGGAGAATGAACAAAAATACTCTAATGTGAGGGAAAATGACAGATGAGATGCTAAGGATTTTGTTCTTTTTGTTGGGGATGAATGTGAGCCTTTTTGTTGAGCTGGGCCACTGCACAAAGCCACCCTAGTCTATGTGGCCAGAATAGGACTGCTTTCTGGATGGGGGATCCTGGGTCACAAAATGAGGAGTCGATTACGTAGATGGAAGGGTCAATGGCCTCTCCAAACATTTATCAAATGCTTTCAGACATTGTTCTGGGTGCTTTTGCCCATTCAGTACTCACAACACTGTTATAAAGTAAATACTACTACAATCTCAATGTAGAAAAGGAAACTGAGGCATAGAATATAAGTAACTTGTCTACGGTCACAGAAATGTAAAAATTGGGAGGAGGATTTAAACTCCTGATGTCTGCTTCCTGAATTTGCATTTTCAACACTCACACTATTATACCTTTCCAACAGGGTAGGTATTGCAAAACACAAAAAAAGGCCAGTCTGAGCTGCCAAGCCAAATGATCACAATGGTAACATTTCTTGCCTAATGGAGAGATTGTGAAGGCTAATTATGTTAGTTTATATTAAATGCTTAGCTTAGTATCTGGCACAGAATATTATTCATGGTTACTATTAATTAATTGAGAGCATGGTACATTCCTTCAAAGAGCAAACCATTTTGAGACAACAATAATAATTAGATAGAAGTACAAAGGAGAGGAAGCCTGAAACAAGTCATTAAAAGTGGGTTTAGGCATCCCTTTCATATATGTAGTGCCCTCAACTTTGACTGGTAGTGGGCAGAGTCAGGAGGTTGGAAGGATAAGGAGACAGGTAAGGGATTTGAAATGGTAAATGACTTGTCTTTCTTTCATACTGTGGTACATAAACACTGGCTGTTAAGTCTAAACAAACCTTGATCTCAGCCACTGGCTCTGCCTTGGGCCATCCATGCCCACCCTCCTCTGAGGCTGGTGAGCCCTAACAGAGCAATGACTGGTAAAGTCCAATAAAACCTACTGTTTCCTTCACCAGCAATTCAAGGAAAACAACTACAAGCCAAACATCTGCAAGGACCCTCACAAAGACATATGCTTTGCCTCAAGGCATTCATTATCTAAGAGTGAAAATAAAGCATGTTTATAATTACCCAAGAATGTGGGACTGAGATCTGAGGGACACATGTAGATACAACTAATGTGTATCCTCCAGCAATAGTGACCAAGATGGTTTTTTCTGAATTGTCATCTAGAGACTTGGATCAGATACAAAATGGAGGTTTTAGGGAGTTGTCAGTGTGGTAGTTAAGACCTATGTACAAAGTCTGAGTGTTTAACATCTGTGTTAGATTGATTGCATTATCATTACTAACATTATTCACTTTTTTTCCTTTTTGCTATTGGGGTGGATTACATTTGGCTGCCCCACTGAATTTGGGTTGAACATGTAATGGGCTTTGACCAAAGGATTGTGAGCAAATGTAAGGCAAGCAGAGGCTTACCATTTTCTATTCTTGTGTCCATGAGAAGGATGCTTGTGGTAGCCACTGGTTTATGGAGAGATGTGGAGCAGATGTGGATGTAATCTGTGTCCTGGAGGCAACCCCAGCCAGTTTTCCACCTGAGGCAATGACATCTTAGTTGATTCACAGAACCATGAACAAGAAAAAGAAATGTTTGTTACTATAAGACATTGGAGTTTGTAATGTTCATCATATGATTGAAGAAAAATAAATGACCTTTATAGCATCCATTTTTTTCTCTAAGAACCCCTGCATAGTCTTGGTGGGAGAGGAAATTCAAGTAGCCAGTGCTCAGTTTTGAAGCTGTTGAGGGCGATATTCCATCTTTATTTTCTCCTAGGTAAGTTTATTTGGGGGATGAGGAAAGCTACCTATGAACCAAGATTAGACAATCATTATGGTCTTTCCTAAGACTTTAAACCTTGAGCCATGACTCAAGAACACAGAAACTGTTGGTCATACATGATACACATGGTACTGTGACTAGGGTTTTCCAGACAGGAGACTATTGCTGTGCCTCTTGCTTCCTGTTCTGTGTCACTCTTTTGGCACCTACTTCTTCCAAAACCCAATCATCTACTCATTCTTTGAGCCCTCAATATTTTCTTAATATATTATTTATTTGGCTAAATAAGCCAAAGTCAGCCTCTGATACTTGTAACAGATACCTCTAACTCATTAGTACTAATATTGATAATATTGCCTCAGAATGTGATTTAGTCATAAAAACAGTCTCAGTTACATGAAAGTCCTTTTGGAAACTATTATTAATATGCCATATTGAAAGCTGCATATCTGCACCTCTTAAGTGTCCTTCTATGTCCCCCACATTGGACAGGTATTTGTGATGAGAACCACCCTGGCTTTTAGTTCTACTAAAGTGCATCAATAAGACTTTTGAAGCTTTAGGGAACTTTGAATTTCCTATGGTGTGAGATAAGGCTCTTTCTCATTACTCTAAGAATAGCCCAGCTCCCAGAGCCATTCAGAAATCCACAGAGGGAGATCTGGCCTACAGGCCTTGCAATAAACTCTTATTAACACTATCAAAAGTAATCTGCTTTTGTCTTGACCTCACTTTAGATTCTCAGCAGGTATAATGGACAGATTTGTAGAGTTTCCTTTTCCCTTTTAAAAGACTAGATAAATGTACCTTTTCTCTCATCAGATTATTAAAGTCCAATGTAAATGGAAAGTTCATTGCTTTCCTTGATAACAGACGTAATCTTCCCAAATGATGCCCCTCTGTCAGAAGACATACGAGATAGCCCTAGAGATTGTTTTCTGTTAAATCAGGCTGAGAATAAGTTTAATTTCCCACACCATGCACTTTGACCTTTCTCAGACTGATGCAGTGAGAAAGTGTTTTGTAACAACTTTCAGTGAAGAAAAGATGTCACTTTCTGTTGCTCCCAGTTCTATTTGGCTGTGTTGGGGACAGGCAGCTTGATCACAAATGACCCCCATGTCCTAGTCTTCCAATTAGAATAATTTTTTATTTTTTACTTATGGGGGGGATGGGTGGGAGCACTGAGAGGAGGGGAGACAGACTACTCACAGTAATGCTGCATTAGCACTGAACTGTTAAAGTCAGCTCAGGCTCAAAGTATACATAAAAGTATGTCAAAATAACACTCATTGAATATAGCATTTTATACATTTCAACATATTTTCTGTTATCTCAGCTTCTCTTCACACAGTTCTATGCAGAGTAGGAAGTCTTCATGTCCCTTTGACCTATGGGAAAATCAGGGCACACACAAACATCAAGTTTGACTTCATTTGCACAGTTAAACAATACTAGCTATGGGTCAGGTTTTGGATCCTTAGACTCTTGGCTCATTCCCCTTCCGTTAACTAACAGGGCAGATGAGAGTCTAGTGAACAAGAATAGGGTTTGAAATCTGAAGACAAGAGCTGTGGTTCCAGCTGTGTTCCTTCCTGGTTGTGTGTGTGTGTGTGTGTGTGTGTGTGTGTGTGTGTGTGTGTAGAGAGAGAGAGAGAGACAGACAGACAGATAGAAGAAGAGAGAGAGAGAGAGAGACTAAGCAATGTTTTCTCATCTATGAAATAGGAATAATGACAATGTCTGGGTTAAAAAGGTAATTTTCATAAAAACATTTTGTAACATGCAATGGATAATAAAAACAAAATTAGTATATACTTATGATAATTGATATTTATTGAGCACTTACTGTGTGCCAGGCATGACACACATTATTTTATCTTTTACATTGTGAAATAAAACCTATGTATAAAAGTTCCTAAATGAACTACCACCAAGTCAACAATCAGAATGCTACCTGAAGCCAAGAAACCACATATCTACCTCTTCCTCCTTCTTTCTCCCCCAGGGGTTACCACTATTCTATTTGGGTAATTATTTCTATGCTTTTCTTCATATTTTAATAATTTCTAAATAATACAGTATAGTTTTGCCTCTTTTTGAATCTTATGTCAATGGAATCAAATAGTATGCCTTCTTTTGCATTTGATTTTTTTTTTTTTTTGGTCAGTATCATGTTCTAAAGATTCATGCATCTTGTTCCATATAAGTTAAATCATTCATTTTCATTACTGTATGATATTCTACCATTAGAAGATAATAATGATTTACCTAAGCTCTGTACCACTGACAGATGTTTAGGTTGTTTCTAGACTTTTGCTCTTTAAGAAGAGCATATATAAAAAAGTACACATACATATGCTGTTCTGTAGGCTGTCTTAACAGTGGGATTACTGAATCACAGCTTATTTATATATCCTTAACTATAGTGAATACTGCCAAGTTGCTTTTTTTTTTAATGTGGATATTCTGATTTACACTTCCACTAACAACATATGAGGTTTTATATTATTCCATACCCTCTCCAACACTCAATATTGTGTTATGTTTACATACGAACTACTCTGGCATGCATATAGAGAGATCATTGAAGAGTTAATATATATTTTTCTGGTTACAAATGAGGTTGTATCTGTTTATAAATTTATACTCATTTTCAAAAGTATTTGCTTGGAGCTATTGCCCATTTTTAAAAATTGGGTTATCTGTCTTTTTCTCATTGATTTATAAGATTATTTTCTTATATAATCTGGATACAAGTCCTATATTAAATATGTATCAAATATATTTCCCCACTATGTGCCTTTTCATTCTATTGATGGAGTCCTTTGATGAACACAAGTTCTCAAATTTAATGTCTAATTTATTAACCATTTCCTGTATGTTTAGGGTTTTTTGTATCTCATGTGAAACATTTCATTTATGTGAGATTGTGAAGACATTTTTAAATGTTTTTTTTTCTGTAAGCTTACAGTTAGCGGGGAGCTGCTACAAAGTTCGCCATCAAACAACTGGAGCTAAGGGAAGAGGGGGAGAGAGGAGATGCGGATTTTAGGCTGGTGACACTCATTTACCATAGAAGGCTTGAAAGGGTCTGCACACAAGGCCAAAGTACAAGAAAGGAAAGTAGATGCAATAGGCTGGGCTTGGCACAAGATCTATAGTTGGGCTATGAAAGATAACAAATATTTTATTTTAGGTCTACTTTAGGCACATAGACACTCAAGAAGTGAGAAAGAAGTTTTGTTTCTTATTTTGGGCAATTCTTATCCAGGTACTGTTTTCCATAAAAGAAAGATTTCTAGAGAGGGGAAGGATAAATAAGATACAAGATATTTTGTTATGATATAAAATGTCTCCTTCTTTAGCATAGAAAACTCACAATTCAGGTAAAATCTAAGACATGGAAGAAAATATAAAGTTAAGGTTAGAATGTTTGGTGTCTTTTTAATTTAAGAGCACGATTATCAATTTTGTGGAAGTTGTTTCAGTTTATAGCCTCCTTTTCTCCCTGTTCCTCATCTCTCCAAACTATAGACTTTATTTGTATTTTATAGAATCTTAGATTTGGCAGATCTCAAATCCAACTTTTTTATTTTTCACACGAGGATACTAAGACTTTCATATGATCACAGAGCTATTTAGTAAAACAACCAAACTAGGTTTCCAACTCTCCATGCTTTACTTCTCAAAGTGGTATAGGCTATATTTTTTAAAAATAAAACTAAATTGCTTGGCTAAATATCTGACAATTTGAGATACCAGCAGTGATAACTAGAGACACTTGTAGCTACTGTAAAGTGGTATAAAAGCCCATCAAAGCATGGCCAAGTCTCCAACTCTTGTCGTATATAAAACCTTAAATATTTGAATCAATAAGAAAAATTAAGTAATGAAGGTTTTTAAGTATATGAAAACGTTGAATAGACAGTTTACAAAGAGGATACCCAAGTAACCAATACATGTGTGCAAAGGTGTTCAATTTCATTCATCATCTGGAAGATGCAAATTAAACCATAATGTAGTACAACTACACACCCACCAGAATGCAGAAATTCAAAAAGGCAAGACAAAAGAAAACAAAACCATTACAGATTATACCAAGTGCTGGTAATAATGTGGAGCACCTGGAACCATTATGCTGTGATGAAGAAAGTGTAAAATGATCCAACCACTTTGAGGAACTGGTAGTCCACTAACATTGAATATATGGATACTCTATTATCCAGCAATTCCACTGCCCAAGAGAACACATATGTACACCAAAAGACATGTATATTTTCATAATATATGAAATAAGAACCTCACTTTGGAGACCTCCCAAATGTCTTCATACAATAGAAGACATAAATGGATTGTGGCATAATTACACCATGGAGCACTACTCCATAATGAGAAAACATGAACTACTAACACATGAAGCAGTGGGGATAAATATTGCAAACACAATATTTAAGAAATGAACATGGACAGAACCGAGTATATCACCTGTGATTTCAAGTTTACAAAAATTAAAAACAAAGATATGCTGCTAAAAGTCAAGATAGTGATTACATTTGTGGGGATAGTGATCAGCAGGTGGAATTCTGATAATATTCTCTTACTTGATCTGGGTACTGGTTATACAGGTGTGTTTAGTTTGTGAAAATTCACCAAGCCATCAATTCATAAGTATGTATATTTTTTCCTTTCTCTTTGCTGTGCTTTAATAAGATGTTCCCAAAATTCTTAACTTTCAGCCAAGTTTCAGGGCCAGAGGTCTTAAGGAAAATAACACTACCATCCTTATGACAATCTGAATACATTTTCCATTTACATGACACTCCTTCCACTTAGCCTAGCATCTGCTGCACATCTGTATCCCCCATGGCACATAGTAACTTAAACAACCCAGATGCTGAAGAAGAATCATAGCAGTGGGATATTGAATTTAAGATGAACAGATTGGGGAGGGAAAGATATGTTTTCAATTGACATCAGGAATGAATAGAAGGGTTGAAGAAAGAAAAGAGAAAATGATCATTTGTGGCAGGAGTAAAGGCAGATTTTGCAGTGGGGTCTGGCAGATCATGAATGGACAAGCAGAGCACAAAAATGAGCAATGGTTATGACCAATGTAGGGGATGAGGCAGAGAACTGGAGTGTTCTCTGCCCCAGATAAAACACATTGCTGTCACTAACTGACTCTGCCAAGGGAAGTTTATATTCCTGTCTCATACAATACTTTTGAGAAATACATAAGACAGAAAGATAAATGGAGGGAAGGAAGGAAGGAGAGAGAGAGAGAGAGAGAGAGAGAGAGAGAGAGAGAGAGAGAGAGAGGAGAGAGAGAGAGAGAAAGAGAGAGAGAGCACAACTTCAATCTCAAAATATTCCTTTTTTTTTCTGTACTAGAATGATAGTGGGACTTCCTTTATAGCAAAAAAAGAAAAGTGACTTTGAGCACTCACAGCATGCAACGAACATCCATAGGTATCGTAACACTTAATCCTCATAGCAACTTATGAAGTAGTAAAGGCTATTTTCATTTATATTTGGGACTTGAGGCTCAGAGAGTTGAGACACTAGCCCACTGGCCTGTTAGTAGTTGAAGACAAAGCCTAGCTTTGAGCCCATTGCAGTCTGACTGCAACTCCTTGCTATGACTGTGAAAACAAGCACCTATGGAAATAGCTCTGGTTCCCACTCTGCATTATGCTCCAGTAAAGAAGATAATTCTCCAAAGAGACCATTGGCCTGCACTGTATGGTTAGCATGTCTGGCCAGGGAATCCACAAAGCAGGTTGTGACAGTATTGACAGAAAAATCCCAAGCCTCATGGCAGGGGCTCTGATGTGTCCCCCAGAACACTGTGGACTGGTAGTCTTAGGGCCAACCCCTTTCCCTTTAGGTGGGACCTGAGTCTGAGCCTAACCACAGGTTGACTAGGTGGGTATATATCTATATGACATGATTTGAGTTGTACCACAAATCCCCAGAGAGACCTCAAATTATCCTTTGTTTGTTCCAAGACAGGAATTCACACTTCAACTGCCTCTCTGCAATAAGGCATCATCCTCCAAGGGTAAGTTGTGGCTTGGAGAGGAATCCTAGCCATTTATCACAAAAGCATCAATTGTTTCATTGAGAGAATCCATTGCCCCCTTAGTCCAAAAAAGTGCATTTTGATGGAGGATAAGTGGAGAGTGAGTGCTGATGATCTGAGGTTGGTCTCATTGCATTAAGCAGTGGATTATGGGGTATGGGATAGGTGTGAGAAAGGGATAGATGGTGACTGTACTTGGGGGTGAGAGTGGAGGTGAGTGGGCACACACACACACACACACACACACACACACATCCCCTGTCCCCCACAGGCACTCTGTGAGTGAAGCATTTTAATGGAGTTAGATATTCTGTATTTGACCCTCACTATTCTCACTTGTCAGTGTAGGATCTGGGCCAAGTTACTTAACCTTTATGAGTCTCATTGACTTTATCTGAAAATGACTGTAGGAAAGATTAAATGTGAGGAAAATCTACTCATCACTTCCTAGGCTGTGAACACAGTGTCTGGTCCACTGTCAAGGTGACACTGCAGAGCCAGGAACACAGCTCAGGGCAGGTGGATGGACCAGAAAGCAGGAGAGGGAAGCATTGGAAGTCATGTGGATGCATATTTCAATATCATACCAGAATTATATAACAAGTGAGACTTTCTGGGGTGCCTGGGTGGCTCAGGTGGTTAAGTATCCAACTCTTGATCTTGGCTCAGGTTATAATCTCACAGTTTGTGAGTTTAAGCCCCAAGTCAGGCTCTGTGCTGACAGCATGCAGCCTGTTTGGGATTCTGTCTCTCCTTCTCTCTACCTATCCCCACCTCATGCTCTCTTTGTCTCTAGATAAATAAATAAACTTAAAAAACACATAAGACTTTCTGACAGAAGAGGCTGTCCTGTGAGAGAGTGGGCCCCTTGTTTGTGGAAGAATCATACAGAGGCGGCAGGGACACCTGTTGGGCACATTGAAGACTGGATTCCTGCAAAAGTGGAGATTTTGAATTGACATCTCACAAATGAGGCAGATTTTAGGGTCATTCTCCTTCTAAACATCAATCATGTGGTTGATTTATTGTCTGATGACGGACTTCTGGTTTGAATATGTGGTGGACACTGGTTGGTATTTTAACTGGCATGTATTGTGTCTCTTTCCTCTTAACTGCATCCAAATTTTCATTTGAGAAACTACTTCTCTAATTGGGTGACTTATAGCAGATGCTCCATAGTATAGACTCTACGTTCTGACTTCTTTTGCACAACCTTGCATTTGGCCTGACTTCCAAGTGTCAATTCCTGCATTTCTTGTTTTGAAATGTTTCTTTCACCTTTAGAGCTTTCCTTGAAACACAGGCAACTAGAGAGAATTAATGTCTTCTAGAGCCAGTACTCACTTAATGACAGATAAGAATGGGTATGTAAACATTCCCGCTCCCTTGCCCTTCAGCTGTCCCTTCCCTCTTTACTTCTCTACTGGTGTTCCCCAGAATTGCCTCCAAGATAATTTACTTATACTTAAATCTTTGTCTTCAGGATATGTTCCTAGGGCTACCCAAAGTAAGACAGTAGCAGTCATAAGATTTGCATGAAGTTAATGCCAGTTTCTGTTCCAAAGGCAGCCTCTAAATGGCATAAGCAAATGAGCATGATCTCACACTCCCATCTTCAGCAATTCAATTAGGGGTGGGCAGTAACCAAGACTGATGCAAATCAATATATGACTTCCATGACTGGTTTAGGTGCTGTCCATTCAGTGGGGCACAGATTCTGACTCATCCATTTCTATTTCTGTAGTCTCTAGCAGAGGTAGGTTCTTCTAGAGCAGGCCTTCTGTCAGTGTTGGATCCTAATTCATGCTAACATAATAAGGATTAATAGATCTATGTTATCAACCTTTTAAGGAAGAATTATATCTTAAATGAAAGAAAAATGATTTATCCATGAAATGTGTATATCTCTACCCATGGGATTGGGCAGTGTAACAGGTGACTGGAGAAACTGATTTGAATAAGAAAGACTTTTCCCTCAATGGCATAGATTAATTTTGTCTTCTTATATACTTATGTAGTTTATATGAATGGAATAATACAGGACATATACTTCATTCAGGCTTCCTTGATTCAACATGATGTTTGAAAACATTTCTAGTGTGGTCAGTAGCAATAATTTACACAATATCCTTGGTATAAGGTAAAAGTATCCCATCACATATGTATGCACAACGTATCTCTCCACCCTACTGTTTGGACGCATATGTGTCCTTTCCAGTTTGGAGCTATTATGAATAGTGCTTCTTAAACATTCCAGTACATGTCTTTTGGTGCTCATAAGTATACCGTTTTCTTGAGCATTTACCCAGGAGTGGAATTGTTTCATCATAAGGCATGCACTTACTCTGTTTTAGCAGACATCCCTAATGGTTTTCCAAATTTGTTATATTGTGCTTTGTATTTTTTAAAAGTCCAAATTAATTCTTAGCATTTATAAATCACATCCCCAGGGCACCTGGATGGCTCAGTCAGTTAAGCATCCAACTCTTAATTTTGGCTCAGGTCATGATCTTGCGGCTCATGAGTTTGAGTCTCACATTAGGCTCTGTGCTGACAATGTGGAATCAGCTTGGGATTCTCTCTCTCTCCCCACCTCTTGCTGTTCCTCTCTCTCTCTCTCTCAAAATAAATAAATAAACTTTGAAAAATAAATAAATATAAAATAAAAATCTCACTTCCCATAAGAGGATCTGGCAAACAAAGGGTCACACTGCCAAATGAAATCAGAAGACTAGAGCTAGTTGTAGCCACCGACCTGAGCTGGGGAGCTCGCCACAGTTCCCAACCAGTTGCTTCATTCACTGACAGTACTTCCTTGATCCCTGCTTCTGGGTTTTCTTTTCTTTCATTTATAACTAAAGAAACACCACAGAAGAATACAAGGGCCCCACAACTTCTCATTTTGAGGATTCTAGAACCTGGCTAACCTATTTCTTTGGTTTGGGTTTCATGGGAAGCAGACCCTGAGATAAGGATGTGAGTACAGATATTTCATTTACAGCATGATCACAGGGAACAAAACAAGGGACCAGGGAAGAGAGACAGGAAAAGAAAAGAGGCCAATGAAGTGTGATATCAGGTATGGGCATCTGAAGCTCAGTCCCACCGTGGATCTCTGAAACCAATGTGGAGCACACTACGGAGGTCTGTCACTTGTGTGGAGGAGGGCAGGCCTCATTCATTGCTTGCAGACTGCTGGAGGTGAGCAGTGTTTCCTCCCCAGGACTTCTGGTCTGCCCTAGTTGCATGCAAGGTGGGATCTGGAGGTCTGAGAATTTCTCAGGCAACTAGAAGCAGATGCTGGCAGTTGGAGGCGAAGAACTAGAATGGTAAGACAAGGGCAATATTTTTGAGGTATCGACAGTGGCTGCCACATCACTACAAGTTTACTCCCATGCCTCCAGTCCCCCAGAATCCTACACCCCAGAACGCAAGGAGCTGCAGAGTGTTGCTTTTCATCCATGAACCTGAAGTCTTTGCTCTTATTTCAGAAGGTCTACCCACCCTCCTCCACCACCATACCCTTCCCAAGTATGTTCAGATAACTGCACATTTATGGCAGTCCTATTCATATTACAAACCAGAGTCTCAGCACAGAGAACCTTTCACGGTCTTTCCCATCCAAGCACAGAAACATTTCCTTCACTTCTGTGCAAGCACATTTAAAAGATTTTTAATAATGCATTTGCCAAGATGGTTTCTTCTTCTAGTTCATGTCCTGCAATTTGCAATCAAGTAGAACAATTAAATTGTTGTGCATTCCCCTAAATTGCAGGAGGAGTTGACTGGAGATGGGAAATCCCTCTGCTTCTTTTTATTACTCTTCAATTTTCAATTTATATTCCAAGATGATTTTATTTAAAAAGAATTCATGTATTCTTAGAAGAGAATAGGGCCTGTGTGAATACACGATCTGTACATTTATCAGATTTTGCATTAATAGCACATAGACTTCAATGCTTAAAAAAAGTGGCAAACAGTCCTTTTGGCAAAGGGATTTTTGCAGAAGGAGGAAAAATCCAACTTTTCATTTAGGAAAGAACAAATTCTCAGCCATCCTCAGACTTAAGTGTGAGTTTCCCAGTTACAGTAATTTGTAGAGAGATACGGTCAGTGCCAAATTACTTCCATTTTTATCAAAAAAGCTGAGGTCTTAAAAAAAAAAGCCAAGGTCTAAAAACCTCAAAAAATAGCTAAAGCAATTAGAAAAAGAGTATTGGCCATAATTCTTATGTTAGCTGATTTTTAAAAACTCATTTGAAAGTGACAAAGGATTTAAAGTTATAAAATCAAACCAAATCAACAGCGAAGAGCACCTTGTGAAAATTCCACATGGCTAACATATGCAATGGGAGGTTTTGATGTGGAAGTACTAAATTCCAGACTGGAGAAACTGGGGAAAATTCAGTTGAATCTCACTCATTTTCAGTTAGTAATGGGTATTTATGCAAGTGCGTGCATGTGCACACGTGCCCGCGTGCACGCGCACACACACACGCACACACAAAACATAGACACACAGAGCTGGTTCTTGGCGTTCAGTTGTTATATTCTATAAATTCACCATGGACACTGAATTAGCAAATATTGAACTGTTGCTCCTAGAGAAAAGTCAGGGTTAAGTTCCCTCATGCCTCTGATCACAACATTTTGGTTAGCTCAAATGCCATCCGTGTTATAGAGATTGGTTTGCCAATACTCTTATAAAACAAGACAGTCTCATCACTGTTGAAAACACTCTTCCACTTAATCCTTTTTCTGTATAACACTGAGGGAAAATTGTAAAAAATTCTTTTAGTTTCTTGACCTGCAGAACCTGCAAATTTAGCATTTTTCAGGCCATATTGCCTTTTGAAATATACAAGCCAATCCTACCTAGCTGAGAAGGGTCTGACATTTTCCTGACCCTGGGTACCATGACCATGAACTTATTTGGCCTCATAACAGTGTCATCCAGTATATACATTTTTTTTAATCAGTTGTCATCTTACACATACACAGATTTAGCTACATTTCCATCTTTTCTGAAGCACTGTATGGAGTGGCCTCCCATACAGATTAGTGAATTTTCTCCCTCTTTCTTTCCTGGAAGTACCATGCTGTTGATTGATGAGCACTGAACTCATAGCCAACATTACCATAACTTTTACCTGGACAAAGCTTATTTAACACACATACTTTCTCTATAAGGCCCATCACAGACTTCCTGCACTTGGGAACACTAGACCGCATGTGAGTTCTATGTGGGGGACTGATTTAAACAGCAAAATTATCAACTAACAGTACAAAATGTGAACAACATGACACTAAATAGACCATGGAAAGGACACTTGTCTACAGAATGAGAGCTGTGACAAAGCAGAGCCTTGCCTTGTTCAAGACAACAAAAGATGGAAATGTGTGGGTCCAGCAGCTCTAATTTTCAGTACTCTGTGGCTGCCTGTTAGTGACTGTGGAGGTTCCAGAGGTATGGATTTTGGAGTTACAAGTAAATTTTACAAGGTGAATTTGCAAACATGTAATCCATGAATAATGAAGATCAACTGTGTATTCTTGTGACTTCATGCCTCATATGATAGCTCTGGGTAATTCAAATATATATATCTATGTATATATATACACACATATGTACATATATATGTATTTTTGGTATCTTCTCTCCCTAGTTCTTCCATGCTGGCATTCTCTCATCTTCTGTGATTTATATAAAAGGTTTTTCTTCCAATTAGTAAGTGCTATGTCCTAAGTGATATTTTGGGAATATGTCACTATGCTTTGTATCCTGCTTTTGGCATATTTTTAGTTGTGTGACCTGTGGCAAATTACTAAACCTCAAGGAGATTTATCTCCCAATACTAAACTTACATAACAATACTTTCTTCCTAACTCCACTAAGAATGAAATAAGAATAATTTCATTTTATTAAATTTATTCTTATAATTATTCTAAAACAATTGCATATTATTCATTAGATGGCATGCTCTGGTTTGAATGGAGAAACATAAAGTAGTGGTTAAAGATTCAATTTGGAAGTCATTTGCTTTGTTCAAATCCCAGCTCCATCAGTTACTTACCGTGAAAGTGTGGAAGCAAGTGTAGAGACAAAGCCTTCTCCAGCCTAGGTGACCCTGTGGAGCAGAACCCTCACTGACCTGCACCATGTCATGAGTATGAAAAGAACCCATGCTGTATTCTGAAAATACCACATGGCTTAAATATGCAATGGAAGACTTGTACCTCATAATAAATTCAGAGATGTAGGAACTAACTTGTTTCTGTTTCTTCTAAGCTTAGCCTGACAAATACTAACCGGCCCACAGGTTTCTGACCTTCCTTGGGGCAAACTATTATGATAGCTATATAGTTAAGTAGGTGAATGGTGAGCTTATGAGAGCTTAGAAAAGAATATGATGATCTCAAGAGACCCAGTTATGATTCTTTTATGTGTATACAGGTATTAGGGATCAGGGTGTGATGCATGTCAAAGAGGAGGTGCCCAAAGAGAAATGAAAGCTTTAGTAGAATCTCAAATCATTATTAAAATTTTACAATGTGCTTAAGGGACAATGGAAATGGTAGAATGAAAGAACATTCTAGGTAGAGGAAATTGCATATAGAGATGTCCACAAATATAAGGTAGCAGGTACTGGCAAGGACTAGAGCTCTCCATCTTATACTAGGAAGTCATTGAAGGGGGATAGTAGAAACTGAACAAGGCTGTAGACAGATTACTCAAGCATCAGAAATGATCACTGCATCAGCACTGATCATTGCTTGGAATAGAGGGTCCCTGTAAACAAGGAGAACAGTGGGAGGCTGTCTTATCATTTTATCTCCCTGCAGTGTCAAAGTGTCTACCCCAGAACAAGACAAGAGCTGGCTCTCAGAGACACTGAAAAAAAGAAGGCATTATATATGTTGGAGTATGTCTGTAAGCATAGCCATGCTAATGCTAAAAACAGCAATAGCAAACATAACAAAAAATCAAAAACTTGGGAGCTTGTAGACACAATGTTTTCTCACTCATGAAGCTGCCAGTGAATTAAAGTTTGGCTGATCATTGCTAGATTAGGCAGGGGTTGGCTCCAGGCTGCCGGCCAAGCTCTAGTCAATCCATTTGTCTCATTCTGAGGCCCAGGCTGGAGGGGCAGTGGCTTTGCAGACTGTGTTCTTTGCATAACAATGGTCTAAGTACAAGTGGTTAAGCCTTCACTCACATCACAACTATGGACTTCCCATTGGACAGAGCATTCACACGGACAAATCCAAAGTCAAGGGGTAGGTATGTTCAGTTTTTTTAGAGAAACAAAACTGATAGGATATTTACTTACTTATCTACTTATTGTAAGGAATGTATTCATAAGTTCCAAATTCTGAGGTCAGCAAGCTGGAGACCCAGGAGAGCTGAGGGTATAGTTCTACTCCAGAAGCCAGCAGGCTTCTCAACATCCAGGAAAAGTTGATATTCCAGTTTAAGCTTGATGGGAGAACTGATGCTCAATTAAGTCAGGTGGAAGTAGTTCCCTTTTATTTGCAGAACAGTTGGCCTTTCTGTTCTATTCAGGCTTTTACCTGTTAAGATGAAGCCCATCCACATTGGGGATGGCACTCTGCTTTACTCAGTCTGCAGATTCAAATGATAATCTCACCCCAAATAGCCTCACAGACACACCATAATAATATTTGGTCAAATTTCTGGGCACACTGTCAAGTTAACAATTACCCATCACAGTGAGGAAGTGCACTCGGGCTCATGGGAGTGAAGCATGAAGATCAACTGTCAAATCTGTAGCAAGAGGATTGCAAGAAAGTGAAATAAAATTTGCCCCAAGATTTTGAGCCTGATAAACTGGAAAACTGTCCATCTTCTGTTTTATTATTTGGCCAGATAATGTGTAGTTAAAGATCAGTCATCTGAGTCTTGCTGTAGCTGGAGAATAAATGGGTCCAAACTCATCAATTTCCAATGCAAGAAGATATAGGAGCTTCAGGGAATGTCTTTAGACCTTCTCAAACCTTTTCATTCTCATTTAGCTGCCTCTTTTTGAAAAAAAGTAATTGTCTCATCCTCTAGCTTTACACTTATAAGCTATGGAGACTATTGGAAAATTATCAACCTCACTATATCTGTCTCTTGACCTGTAAAATGTAGAATAATGATTCTACCTACTTCATATTAAAGTAGGTAATATAGGTAAAGCACCTAGAGCATTACTGGGCCCTGAATAAGTGCTCTACATACACTATCTGTTTTATTATTAACTCACTTAATCTTCAAAACACCTCTATCATGTAGTCATATTTTATAGTCTCCATATTATAGATGAAGAAACCAAAACAGAGTAAGTAACTTTTCCAAGATTATAAAACCAGTGAGATAACTGTAAATCCATCAGGCCACTACTTCCACATCCACTTCCTTCTCAAAGAATAATTGTTTTTTCCATCCAATGGAAGGAGTTCCAGACCATCCTCCATGTACTTGTATTCATATTTATAAAGGTAAAATACTGTTTTGTATATGTGTGCAGGTTCTCTTTTGTAAAATGTGACCATATTATATCCATGCATATTTTGTTTTGCTACTTGTTTTATTCAACTTAACACTGTAGTTTGGAAGTCTTCTGGTGTCACCAATATAAATCCATCCTATATAAAGTGGCAAATAATTCAACAACCTAAATATACCATATTATCTAATTCTTTCACTGTTGGTAAACATGAAATTACCTTCCAATTCTCTGTTCTGAACAATGCTGTATTGGCCACTGTAGCACGATCTTCTTTGTCTGCATGGACATGTGTTTTTCTAGACAAGATACTGAGAAACACACTGGACCCTCAAATGTGTACAATGACAATTTTAGTGGATACCAGCAAGCTGCTCACCCGGGTAGCTGTATCAGTTCATACCCTTACTGGCCATGACAGGGTCTGACTCCTTGGCATCAGGAATGCAGCAAATGCTAGGGTTAAAAATAACAAGGTATGGTGGGGAGAGAAAAGTCCCTCAGAACCATAGGAGACTCAAGGCAACCGTCTCTCCTTTAGTGTTCTCATTGAGCCTCCTGGATTCATTTTGGAGTCCAATTCCCAAGTATTTCTAGGGAAAAAAATAACACAAGAGAGATTATTTTCTTTTAATAATGGGGAGAGTATCTTTCCCCATTTTTCTGTGTTCAGGAGGCTCCCCAATTCTCACTTCTTTATTAGGAAATACACTGGGGTCTTTTGTTTAGAGCAAAGGGAACGGTATTTTTCCCCCATCACCAGCTAGCCTGGTATACCCAGCTGGCACTATTATAAAAACCTTAGGAGCCACTCCCTGTCTTGACTCTCATGTTATATTTAGAGGTGCAATGCAACACAAAAAATTTCAGTTCACTAAGAAAATCTGGATGACTCAAGAACATAAAAAGCTATAAGGAAAGAGTCTTCCCCAATGGCCAAAATGCAAAAAAATTTTTCATGAGGCATTTCCCTTATGGCAATTGATAGCAGTCTTTGTAACTACCTACAGGAGTCAGCAGACAATTAGGAAAATGCTGTTCTTCTGAAAATTTAGAAAGTTCAATCTTTGGAAACTGGACAGCAAAGCTTGGTTCTAACCTAGTAACCAAAGCTATCTAATTAATTAGTTCTTGCAGGTTTCAGGCGGAAAATGGCGTTGCTGTGTTACAGTAATAATCCTGCTTGTTGTTGAGTTATCAGCAAACTGCAGCTCCTCTCTCAGGGGAACAAACCCTGTAATTTAACAAATCACTGTATTTTGGGTTTTGACATTGCACATGCTTTTCAATTTCAATCTGTTCCTTTGGTTCATTAGTATTTTATTGTTGCTACAGTCAGAAAAATTTTAATAGTTTTCTCCTTCTAAAATAACACACCATCAACTATCTTCTGTCATTCCTTTGGACACCTAAAAATGGCATGTCCATTCCAGTTTTAAATCGCTTTTCAGAAGTATCATTTTGGGCATTTTCCCAAAAGTCCAAGATGGCTGCCTTTGGCTATCAACTAGAATAACTGCTTTGTATATGAAAACAAATATTCAATGTCTGCTTCAAACACAGATTTTTAGAAAAGACACAGAGAAGTGTCCTTTTATATTCCTGAACTATATCTTTATTAGATCAGAGCAAGGTTAAAAAAAACTCAGTGTGCGCACCTATAAGTGCACATACACACAACTTTCACATACACACTCCACGCTTTCCCCAAAATAGTAAACATGGACACACACAAACATCAAATATGAGCACTCATTCACACTCCAGGTACACACACAGCCAGTCTTCCCAGAATAAACCATCACATACCATGCACTAACACACATACTTCAATACACACATGCGCTATACATATATAATCATATACACACTCCATGTATACACACAATCTCAGATACACACCCAGACACACACTGCAGTCACACACATTCCACTCTCCCTCAAACATATATATGTGAATACACATTCCATATGCACACATGCATGCCTACACACACATTCACATATACACACAATCCACATATACAAAAACCACAAACACACACATATATAGGACTACTGTGTGTGAGGATGAAAAAAGTATTAACCCACCAAAACAGCAGTGAAATAGTTATAAATAAACACAAGTAAAAGTGTCCATTAAGAATTTATATTGGAAAATATTTTGGAATGAAATTTAAGATTATTTATTTATTTAAGAAATTTTAATTACTTCCAGAAAGTCAGATATTTGGAGCCGAGTGGTGGTTTTCCTTTGTTGCCATGTCCTGTCTGTGTACACTCAGACCCATTTCTCCTCAGTTTAAATGAAAGGCCAAGGCCAAAGTCACAAGAATAAAATCATAGTATAACACACACACACACACACACACACACACACACACTCATGCACTTGCACACACATTTGTAATATACATGGGGCAATGGTGGTGGAAGACAGTATTGGTTCCAGAATGTGTTGGGAATATACTATGTGTTATGAAAAGAGATCTCTCTGAGGATGTGGCTGTCCGTCACTGAAGAAGATGAGACAGCTCTGCTTGGAAATGTCCTTGAGAATGGACAGCCCTATCATTCTCAGGCTCCCCTTCGTTCTGTGGTATTTCTGGGCTGTGCTTGATTTCTATCCTTTGGCAGAGCGATTGCTTTGGAGGGACCAGCACTGCCTGGAATGCTCCTCACTGAGAAATCAAAAGCCCTTGTCCCTAGAAGTGGCCAATAGGTCCCTCTGGAGGACAGAGATTAGCTCAGTGCCTGTGAAAGCTCAAAGAAGTATCAATGCACTGTAAGAGACACCCCCTCCTCCACTTAGCAAGTCTAGGCATCCTCTTGGGATCAGCAGCCCTACTCTCATGTCCTGCTATGTGACTATCTTTTCCTCAGTGTCACCTCTAAGGAAAAGTTCTAAGTGCACTGCAGACTTCTGTCAGAACTGTGAGTGTGAAGGTCAAATGCAGAGGAGGCTTAGAGTGACATCAGACTTCACAAGTTTAAGGGCTGTCTCAAGTTGCCTCTGATGGAAAATCAATTCATGGAAATCACTGTACTGAGAACCCTACCAGAATAGCTGTCTTGTTCACATTTGTCTCTGTCTCCCCCTTTCCTCCTTCCATTCTTGTTCATCTGCTTGCCCTTCCTTCCTTCCTCCCTCCCCGCTTCCTTTCCTCCCTCTTCCTTTCCCTCATCCCTCCTTTCCTTCCTTCCTTCCTTCCTTCCTTCCTTCCTTCCTTCCTTCCTTCCTTCTTTCCTTCCTTCCTTCCTTCCTTTCTTCCTTCTTTCTTTCCTTCCTTCATTCCCTCCTTCCCTCTATCTTCTTTTTCTCTTTACTATTCTTCTTTCATCCTTCTGCAGGCTTTAGTCTTTTTAAATTAAGATCAGGATAGGCTATGGTATTGTATTCCAAGAGGAAGAGTATACAGCAAATCTCTACTTAATATATAATGCACATCAGCAGGATGTCCAGTTGTTTCAAGTAAGAGTGTGCTTAAAATTTGTTACAAAATTTATTTGATCAACTAACAGGCATTGAATATTGACCTTTAGCCTTCTCTCCCAGTTCTTCCCCAATAGAAAACCATCTTTAACCATCTTTAACTAGTCTATAACTGTTTGGAGCCACTGGTGCTGGCTGAAGTTAGTTTAGGTGTGAGCATTTAAACTATAGAATCTTTATCTTTTTCATGTGAAAAGTCACAAGAAATTGATCTCACATCCACTGTTTTAATCTTCTCACAACTGTTCCCAAACTTACTTTCTTAATGGATATCCTTTCTCTCTTCATACTGCTATCATAATAAAGTCTAAACTCTTCAGCAAGTTCACACTTGAAGATGGTCTTTGCAATCTGGCTCCAATTGCCCATTGATTCACTTCTTAAACTCTAAAATTTGATCACAGGTCTTCAAATCTTAGTTCTTGCTTCCCTTTGGGCTCCATGTATGGAAGGCCCATTCATTCTTCAAGTTTACAAAGACTTTCTATGTGTTTGAGGAAGAACTAATTGTTCCTTCTTTTGGAATCCATAGCACGTGACTTGTGCTTCCATTTGGCCTTGCACAACAGTTAGGGGTCTGCTGTATTCTCTTTTAAGGGCTGACACTATTGTCTTGGTATGACCTATAGTTCCTAGCATTTGCCTGACACAAAGTAGAACCTCAGTAAATGATAATAAAATTATTAACTCGAAAGACATCAGAAGAGTAGATATCTGCTGTTGTTGCCTGCCTAGCACCCATTCCCCCTCCGTCAAGTAAAAGCATCTGAACTTTTCCTTTAGAAATTATATCATCCTATGTCAAAGGTCATGATGACTGACCTTACCCTGTTGGCCAAGGGGTGTGCATGTGACCTGGTCAATCAAAGTGATTGCTGCAGCAATAGATACACAGCCCAAAGGGGTTCACTAAAATGAATGCCAGTTGTTTTACTTACTTATTTATTTTGCTTAAATAGCTGGAAAAGAACTTTATTTCTTTGCTACTAGAGCAAAACTATTGGGATGCAAACCTGGACTACTAAGGCTGCACTTACTACTATCTCTTGAGAGAGTTTGCTTTCAAATGATGCTCATGTAGAGGAAAGAGCCACGAGAAAAGGAGGAATGGATTATTGAGGACAGATTTTGATTCATCCATGACTAAAGACATGTGTCCTTGGATACTTGATGTTGCAACCCAATATATTACTATTTTTGCTTTAATCAGTGTAATTATTATTCTTCTGTTCTTATTCATTTTTGTTCTTTCTTCCATTATTGTTCTTTCTTCCAAATACATGACCTCTGTATTTAAAAGATTCCTGTGAAAGCCATTTTGTGGAATAACAGATATAAGAGAGTATCTGTTCCCCAAGGTCAAAAGATGAAGTATAAAAAATTTGTTTTCTGCAATTTTCAAGGTCATGTTTCTAAAAATATTTTCCTGGAACCCAATGATCCTAAGTAAGACAGAACACTACTTCTTAGTCTTAACTATACCCATGAATCCCCTGGGGGTCTTGTTAAAATGCAGATTCTGACCCAGCATGTCTGGAGTGGACCTGAGATCCTGTATTTCTAATAAGCTCCCAGGGATTGTGATTATGATGGTTGATGGACCACATTTTGTGTAGCAAGGACCTAGAGTCAGAGGTCATCATTAGTGCCTAGAGCCTCTTGCGCAACAGAAATTACCTTTTAGCATGCCACTTAAAGTGGCAATGGTTGAATTTGCCACTCTTTTTCAGATAACTTCCTTACTTTTAAACTGATTTTCTGAAGAAAAAGAAGCAGAGCCAAAAGCAAGTTATAATGGGGGGATGGGGTGGGGAAGAGTGAGCGATGTGTGAAGTCAGAGCAAAGGCAAGTGGAGTAACTTGCACAGATCCACAATGAACATCTTGAAATCCTGTCTCTTCCCCCATTCTTGAATCACGAATTTGTCTTACTGGAATCATTTAGTGCAACACAGCCCATCTCTGCTGGGACTCGGCAGAATTTATATCACATGTTTTCTTCTGGGGCCCACTCTGCTGCCCAACAGAATGACTATCCCACCTGGGCTCTGATCTCATTTATTTCCTTCCATCTGTGCCAGGTTCCTGTGTCCTGGTGATGGGAACTGAAGCAACACCATTGCTCACCCGTATCCAAAGTTGGCTGCTTACTGACAATGCCGGGTGGCTCAAGATAAGCTTTGCATGTTATCCTGCCTGATGACGCAGTGATTTGGTTTCACTGTAACTGAAACATATGCCTTGTGAGTTTGTTATGTTTGGGGATTATTAATAATCACACAAAAGTATTTAAGCAGCCATGAGCATCTCATCTCCCAGTAAACATGTCACTTTCAGTTCCAGATTCTGCCCCCACATATTCATAAACTCTTCTCATCAAAATCACTTTTTATGTCGAGACTGGGCAGACCTCCCATTTTCTAACACATCATCTCTGAATCTCTCTGGTTTTCTCTCTCCTAATCGAGAATTAGTCAAGCAGAAATGCCATTACTTGGTCTCAAGAGCATTGTCATCAGCAGAGGTAAATGTGAGATGCCTAGCCCTCCTTGAATCCCTTCTCTAGGTCTTGAGTGAAGGGCAGAAGATAAGGCTGGAAGCTTATTATTTGTGTTTTAAGAAGAAAATACCTCTTTAGACTTCAGAAACTTTAGATTCTGTGTCCCATAACTTGAAAAAGACACTGGTTACTTCATAGCTTCTGGAAAAGAGCATGATGACAAGGGTGTCAGAACTAAAAACAACAGGAGAGAATAATTAGAAAAATCTGTGAGACCAAGTTTGTTTTTCTGTTACCAGTGTTGAGAGAGAGTGCTTGAACTTAGTCTTTGGAATAAAATGTGACATTCAAAGTAATACTTGGCATAGATAGTTCCTATATTAGTCACCATGAAAGCTGAATGAGCAGCTTTATGGAATGAACAAAGTTGGCTTTGCGTCGAGGCAGACTTCTTCCTGTCTCTCAGCAGGCTTCTGGAGGCTTCTCTTGCTAGCTGATGGATATACGCTTGGAGGATGCAAACTGATTCTTTTACTAAATTGAAGAAAAATCTAACCAATAACCTAAATGTTATATAAAATGACTGTACACATTGTACTCTATACACAACTGTAAGTTACATTTGATGAATGGGTGCTTCCGTCAATTACATATGTGTAAACACTGGAGAGAAGGGATGCATAGCAATGCCAGGGAATGGGGGAGATGCAATGGTCTTTCTTCCGAATTACTTTGGATACATTCCAGAGCCAGTGTCCTTAATTCAGCCACATATGAGTGAAAAATCACTCCTTATGTATTTGTTATGAAGTTTCTTTTATAGTATATAAATAGAGGTATTATTGGCAGAGCATCCCTACTGATACCAAATAAATGGTGGCAAGCATGGGAAACCAAGTTTTTGCTTCTTCAGGGCTTTGAGATCACCCAACAGGGCAAATAGCTCTGTAGATGTTATTGGGGGAGTGAAAGGTGCATTTGTGGAAAATGTCAGAGTGATAACCAAAGGAAGAAGAACAAAGCATATTACTCATTGTGGCGAGGATGTTCCCAGCGGTACATACACCATTACTGTTATGAGAAGACTCCAAGATTTTACCAAGAGGTTACTATTTATCTTTAAATTAAAAGACAGGTCTGTTGTGCATGCCTTCCATGAGATCTGGCCATTAGCTGAACTGGATACCTCTACCAAGAAGAATGTCTCTGCTCTCAAGAGAAAAGGGGCCAGTTGCAGTGAGAGTGGGGCCCAAAAGAGGTGCATACATCTTCCAGGTCATTTACTGATGGTCTCTTCCGGAGGGCCTAGCTGGCCTGAAAAACTGCCCCCATCACTGGAAGGCATCAGTTGGGGTCCCAAAACTGAAGCTGGCAGTCCTGGCATCTACACCCAGCTCAGCTATATGTCTACCTCCTGCTCAGTAAGCAAATCTAGCTCTCTGAATTTCTGAGAACATGGGAGTCTGGGACTACATTACCTCTGCTGAGACTTTATATTCTATGACATTATGATTCTCTCCTCTCCATTATCTACGGTCTCTGGAAATCCTGTCTAAAAGCAAAATATAGACAGATTCTGTCCATCATTTCCACAGCTAGGAGCTGGTCCAGTTTCCTCATTTCTCACTTGAATTATCACAGCAGCCTCTGAACCAACCCATCTGCTTTATCTCCCACCCCTCTCCTCCCCACAGTCTGTCTCAACCCAGCAGACTGGATTGTCTTATTGAAATCCTACCATACTGCTTCTCCAGTGACACACCTTTTCTTTCTGTCCTTATAATGTCTCTTATAAACCCAGGATCTCTCTGGTCCCATCTCTTATCATTTCCCATTTGATTATCTCTATGCAGCCAAATAGCCAGCCTCCTCTTCACAACCCCTCAGTCCATGTCCAGGCATCAGCTGTTCCCCTTGCTGGGATGCTCTTCTTGCTACCTCCAAACCCCACCATATCTCAGATATGATCATGACTACCTCTGTCACCTCCTTCAAACCCTACTCAACTGCCATCTCCTTGATGAGACCTTCCCTGATCATTACATTTAAAAGTGCATCAACTCCACAATACTTGCTAATCCCTTTATTCTGCCCTTTTATGTCCCATAGCTCCAAACTTCTGACATATAATACGATTCACATACCAATTACAGTAAAACCATGGTTTGCAAGCATAATTTGTTCTGGAAACATGCTTGTAATCCAAAGCACTTTTATATAGAAGTGAATTTCCCCATTCAACAACCCAAAAATATTTATATAAAAATGATTACCATTACTGTAATATAACACAAAATAATAAATAAAATACAAAATATAAAAAAAATAAACAAATTAACCTGCGCTTACCTTTGAAAACTTTTGTGGCTGGTGTGAGGGAGACAAGAGAGAGGAGGGTTATTGTGTAGGACGACTTTCACTATCACTAATGGAATCACTACTATCTATTGGCTCAATGCAGTCTTTTTGTTTTCCTGCAGCTTTAACAAGGAACCTATCCATTGACACTTGCTTTTGCCTCCTTTTGAGGATTTTGCGGAAACGTGACACTGCATCGTTGTTTAACAGATTCATCACTTGCCCTGCTACAGCCTTACTCAGGTGGTGCTTTCTGCAAAATTTTGCACTGTTTCCCACATTTTATACATCTCCCTAATCTCATTTGAACTGAAGGATTCCTCTGCCTTTTTCTCCTTCTCCTCTGCAGACAAGATGCAGACATAGACTTCTTATAAAATCATACAATTCTGGCTACTTGCATACCTCATTTGTGCTTCCTGATAATTTCCTTCTTAACGTCCACTCTAATGATCTCCTACTTCTTACCACCTTTCTTTTCAATCTTTTTCTTCATGGAGGCTATTGTCCATGTTCACACAGATGTTGACAACAGTTTAGTATTCAAAATTTCTTGTCATATACTGTATTTAATGTAACTGGCAATAAGACAGAAGAAGAAAGGGCCAATATATGCAGGCAGCCTGACCTAGAATACAGCAAGCATTCCTAAGCTTCCTCTTGTGTGGAAAAACAAAGGACTGTCCATAGGTTCTCTGAAGTAACAAAAAGTACAGTAGTGCCAGTTTTGTGCAACTTCCAATATTCTGAAAAAGTACTGATTTCTGCCAAACATCATGGCCTAAGACCAAGCATGGGAGACCATCACCCACAATCCCATACAGAGAGAGCGAGAGTGAGGGTGAGAGAGAGAGAGAGAGAGAGAGAGAGAGAGAGAGAGAGAGAGAGGAATTATTGGTTCAATTGTGATCATGTGGCATTTGGCAACACGAACTACTCATATTGCAAGACACTACTTGTTTATCAAGTTAAAATTTATTAGGAAGGTTTGTTTGTCAGGGTGCTTGGGTGCCTCGGTTGGTTAGGCATCCGACTTCAGCTCAGGTCATGGCCTCATGGTCCATGGGTTTGAGCCCCACATCAGTTTCTGTGCTGACGGTTTGGAGCCTGGAGTCTGCTTGGGATTCTGTGTCTCCCTCTCTCTCTGCCCCTCCCCTGCTCACAATCTGCCTCTCTCTGTCTCAAAAATAAACATAAAAAAAATAATGTTTGCCTGTCTTATAGAGCACTCACAGAACAAGTTACTCACAACTCAAGGTTTTACTGTGTATATTTTCTTTCTCCTTTGCCAGAATCCAGGGTCCATTTGGGCAAGGGCCTTGGCCTGTGTGTGTGTGTGTGTGTGTGTGTGTGTGTGTGTTACTGTTGTATCCACAGTGCCTAAAAAAAGTTCCTGGTTCAGAGATGTGCTCAGTAAAAATTTGTAGGATGAAGTATTGAATCCTTGAAACGCTTTTTCATTTTTTTTTATCATGCTTTGGGATGAGCACGATGCTAATAACAGACAGCAGTGGAAGTCCAGGAAGAGAGAATGCCTCCATATTGGTGGGCCAACAGCACACAAAAGACTGAATAACTTTTTTTATGTTTATTTATTTTTGAGAGAGAGAGAGACAGAGTGTGAGTGGGGAAGGGACAGAGAGAGAGGGAGACACAGAATCTGAAGCAGGCTTCAGGCTCTGAGCTGTCAGCACAGAGCCCAATGTGGGGCTTGATCTCACAGACTGTGAGATTATGATCTGAGCCAAAGTCGGACCCTTAACTGACTGAGCCACCCAGGCGTTCCAACTGAATAGCTCTTCTTAGGTGAAAGAGATGTTTATAATTTGGTATTTGCACCTTGCACTTTGTTGTGCATGCAGTCAGCATTCTTCCCTGTGCCCTGGGTGTTTGCTGTCCCTCCTGCTTCAGCACCTCTCTGCCTGAAAGCTTTCTCTGTCCATAGAAGCATTGTGGGACCCATGCCCCTAGGAGTACCCTCAAATGATGAGCAAAGGCTGTCAGCACAGAGCCCAATGTGGGACTTGATCTCACAGACTGTGAGATTATGACCTGAGCCAAAGTCGGATCCTTAACTGACTGAGCCACCCAGGCGCTCCGACTGAATAGCTCTTCTTAGGTGAAAGAGGCTGCATATGCCTCTTGGGTGAGACTATTCTCAGCCATGTCTACCCATGCCTCAGAGGTCTGCAGTGGGTTCAAGCCCCATTGCCCAAGTGGTAACCTGCTCCTAAATGTACACGTTACTGATTTCCATCTATTCCCTAAATTGCTTCCCTACTCCCTTGCTCTCTCAGGGATCTCCTTATGACCACTTCCTGAATAAACTGCATTTTTATCTTATGACGGCTTCCAGGGGAACCCAAATACTTATAAGCACCTAACAAAGACCACCGTCCTCCCTCGTGGGAAGTTCAAAGCCTCTGTGTGTCAAGAAGACCACATTTCCCTTGCAAATTAAGCATTGGCTAAGGATGTGGACCAAGTCAACCCTAAAGCCCCTCCTACAGCATGACCTGAGATGCCAGCTTGTGAGGGCAGGCTGGTGTGAAAGAAGTGGTTAAGCCCCCAGGCTGTCCAGGTTCAAATCCTGACTATGACCTGCCAGCTGTATGATCCTGGGCAAATTGCTTAATCTTTCTCCTCCCCAGTTTCCTCATCTGTAAAACAAATGTACTAATAGTGCTGGACTCCAAAGTTTCCCTGAGATTTAAATAAATTCACATTCGTGAAGCACTCTGACCAGTATGTGACCTAGAGAAGGCACTACGTAACATTAAATAATCATCTTTCCCCATCTGCCAACATAGAATGAAGGGCTAAAGAAGTTTCAATTCACTGCCAAGTCATACAAATCCAGTGGTTTTTTTTTATACATATTTCACTCAATTAGAAAAACCCCACAAATCTAAGTATCCATATTTTCTTGAAACATATCCTCATAATGAAGATTGGATGTTTTTGATTTTTTCTCGTTTTGTTTTTGTATAATTACTACCAGCTAATTAGTGGAGAAGCATAAGCAAGTAAATATGTGCTACGAGTTAATTTGAAACAATATTAGGTTTATATGTTTGAATTGTTCCATACAGTTCATAGAAGAATGTCTTGTGGGTAAATACTTCACTTGGATAATAAATAAATCTCTGTCTCCCTCCACTACTATAACCATCAAATATATAAAAAGTTTTTGTGTGAAGGAAAGCAATGGACTATGCTAATTCTCATGGAGCATTGTAGAAAAAAAATTTTTTGGAAGGAATTCCATTCACATGTGGGGCAGAGATTTTCTGATTAATGTGGAGAGTCAGAATTTAAGTTGGCTCTACATGGGATATGAGGGACATTTGGAAAACATTTTTGTCCAAGAATATCTTTCCTAGTGGCTTATATTGTTACCTAAAGTCCTACTATTAGAGGGTTCATTCCTTTGGTGAGTTTAGTTCAAACAATTCGTTAAATATTGCTCATGAAACAGCCACTGGGTTATGTGCTAGGGAAGCGTTGGTATTTCTAAGACTCTATACAAAATGAAAATATCTTCGAGCAGGTGACACATTGTGCTATTGTCAATAATTAACACTTAGTAGGAATTAGCTTGACAGATCCTTTTTCAGCTATGACAGCTGCCTGAGAACACACTCCCAAGGGAATAAGACATAAGTTCTGATTATGGATAGGGAGATGGTGGAGAGAGGGGCCAGGGTATATAGGTATAGGTCATGGCTATAAAGGAGAGTGTTAAACATTTGTTGGGTATGGGCCACGGACCAGGCACTGTGCCCACTCCTTTCCAACCACCCTGAGGGGAGTTGGTTAGCCATCATGATGAGTTCCCATAGCAAATTTGAAAATAAAATGGGGTAGGGAGAAGAGAGGAGCATTGTAAAGACCAGTTTGCCTCACTCTGTGGTGTTTTAGGGCTGCTGGTTGATCTATAATGAGGGAGAATAAATACCTAATTCCCTTGGATCACTTCTGAGAAAGGAGAGTAATCCAGAGTTTACCAAGACAGAAATTCACTGTTGCCATATAGAATTCTTAACCAATGTGAATGGAAATTATTCATAGAAATGAAGACATTGCAGTGAGTGTTCAGGTTTGCTAAATTTCTTTCTACTATAAAATGCAAGTCCATGACACTGGTAGTTTTATAAATATATGTTTAGTTAAGAAGGACATATAGTTGAACAAAGGCTTATAACCCTACTAACTATATAGCAACCTACTTAGAAGTAAAAATTGTCAATGGAGATAAATATTAACAAGTTTGACAGAAACAGGAACATTTCAATCTTCTTAATACATGCACTTTTATACTTCTTCCTTCCCCATCTTGTGATTGTTCATTAATCAGGTACTTATTGAACATTTAGTATGTGTCACTTAGCCTACAAAACTCTTAAGTATGTCATACCTTTAACCTCTGTTTCAGTTGATACATTAGATGGAGCATCTGTTTTTCTATTGTTCAAAAAAGTGAAGTTTCCCTTCTGATAAAAAAAAATAAGTTATATGAACCTTGACCAAATACTTAGAAAACTCATCTCTAATAGATAGAAAGAAACATAAACATCATTGCAAAAATAATTAATGTTTTATATGTTTTTAGAGAGATTGCAAGAAGGGGAGGAACAGAGAGGGAGACACAAGATCCAAAGCAGGTTCCATGCTGACAGCGAAGAGCATGATGTGGGGCTTGAACTCATGAGCCATGAGCTCATGACCTGGGCTGAAGTTGGGCCTTCACCAACTGAGCCACCCAGGAGCCCCTCAAATAATATTTAAGTCCTACCAGTTAAGGTCAAACCATTATCTCCAGTTAAACTTTTAATCTTCTCCTAGTTTATTACACTCACATTATTGCTACAAAGTTCACAATTTCTACAACAGGTCCCTGTCTTGTTACCCTTGCTCATTTTTTTTTTTTAAACTGGCCACATCAAGGGTCAGAGCTGTAGCCCGCCACTTAGTAGCAAGACAACTTTGGCCAAATTATGACCTTTTCGGTCTCTGTTTCTGCCTCTGCAAAATGATGGTGGTAATACATGGCATGCTAGCTTGCTGTCAGGAATATACAAGTTAAATGCAGTGACGTATAGAAGGCGCCTGGCAAAGCCCTGGAGACAGGGTCCATTCTCAATAAACAGTGATTACAATCCCACTGCAAATTTCAGATGTTCCTCTGAGCTTTGCATTCTTGCTCCTTCCACCAGGCACTGGGGCCAGAGAGCCCTGCCACCTCAGCTAATTACTTCTCTGACATCATCTCTTGCTGCTTTACATGAGGTTTAAGTGCGACTATTTTGCTTGAAGTTCTTTCTGAATGCCCCCTCCTAGGTTTTGTATTGGCATTTTACCATGGCAACCAGCTGTTTCTAGAGAAACCTTATCCCCTTTCCAGGTATCAGTAGAAAATCTGTAGCTTACAACCTTTTCCCTCCCACCCTCCCTTGGCCAGGTTAGTTTTAGCCATTTGGCTGCATTTTCTCTGCTTCTAACAAGGAATAAATAGCTTTTAGACTGATAACCCTGTTTATATTTTAACGTATTCCTGATCTCTGCCTCTTTGTCCATAAAAGAAAAGTAAGAAAAAAATACATAAAGGCTTTGCAGTTGCCCAGGCTGCTTAAAGAAGCCCATTATAAATTTCCTCTCCCCATGGGCATTCTCAGCAGCCTCAATTCAGACACTGCACAGTGCTGTCCCTGGCTTGGACCTGCACTCCTGTGTTGTGTCACACAGAACCCCATGCTTAGAAGGGGCCTATGCTTGATTTAATGTTCTGCCATCAGTCTTCAGAGAGTCTTTATAAGTTTTGAATAAGGGACCCACCACATTTTCATTTTGCGCCAGGTCCACAAATTATGTAGCCAGTCTTGTTCCCAGGGCTCTTCTTTGCCTTGCGCACCATCTTCAGTCTCCACCCCACCACCTGCCACCTCTCTGAGCGCCTTCTAGCACCACTGCATCTGTGACGCTGGGCGCCCTGCCAAGGCCATGCCGGGCTCACACTCAAATACACTTTTATTAGAAATTCCAGTTGGAAGAAAACAGGAGGGACCTCAGTGGTTACTCTGTGCCCTTCATGTTTACACTGTTTTCATCTCTCCTAAACCTTGTAAAATGAAAATGGGAATAAGCACTACATTCCCAAAGTATGTTTGTTCACCCCAGCTTTCCAGTTGTGGTTGATTTAGCGATACGGTGTTGCTTTTAGTAGACTTCCTTATTAAATAGGAGCATGTGAAATGGATACCTGTGTTTAGGGAAGTGAATAGAAATTATTGCCCCTCAGAGCTGCAAATGCCTCCAGTTTTAAGTATGACATTTTTTATAAAACTAGCACAGTATTTCATCTGCCAGTTGCATGATAAAAGCACATTATTTCCATCCCACCGGGAAGCACTCCCTGATAAGAAGTCTGATGTGTAGTAATTCAGGTATCCTGAGCTCTATGTCTTCTGAGATCCTTTATCAAGAATACTCAACACTCTAAAAGAGGGAAAATGTGACAACTGGCTGAGTTATTGAATTGAAAATAAAGAGATTTAAGATCCAAGGAATCAGAAACTTGCAGTGAGGTAAACAGCTGCTAATAAATATCATAGTCATTTGATTTATCAACAAAAACTCATAGACTAGCATCTGTGAGAACATGCACAAGGTAAATGTCATGTATTACAGGAGACAGGCAAAGGCTGAGGATGCCAGTAGGTGAGCTTTGGGGTTGCAGAAAGGATAATGGGCCACATTTGTACAAATGGGATCCATCTTTTCCTTTAAAGTATCTTCTGGTTAAAAATTAAATTGGGGTAGTACTGCTATGATTCCACATTAAATCCTTGGTGAACTCTGTTACTTGGCTCTCTAAGGACCAGAATTGTCCCTTGTTTATCATTTCCTAATTATAGGGAATTATATCATTCCCAGTCGAGTGTTAGTGTTGACTGCATTTTATTACATTTTAATCCTATGGCTATTGGAAAACCAGATGTGGTTGGTGTTGGTTGTTCTCTTCCAAGTCACTTGTATCTCAAGCTGTTTTTTTTTTCAAGAGAAAGAGAGGGCACACATGACGAGGCAGAGAGAGAGAGGGAGAGAGAGAGAGAATCCAAGCAAGCTCCACACCCTCAGCGCAGAGCCTGACACAATGCTCAAATCCACGAACCATGAGACCATGACCTGAGCAGAAATGAAGAGTCAGACACTTAACCAATTGGGCCACCCAGGCGCCTGAACACCAGTGATGTTTTAAACAACACAAATCTGATGAGACAGCTTAGCTGTCAGAACCTCGTCATTGCTCCCTGAATTGGTCCAGAGTCCTCCCCCTGAACCCTGTAAATTCAGATGCCTACCTTCTTTCTCCAATGCTTACTTTTCATTATTCTTTTTGCTTAAGAGGCCCCAGTGAAGAAACAGTGTATTTTCTTTTCCACTGGGAAAATTCTCATCTCCATTCACAGTGCTGTGAGCAGGTGCTACATCTATTGTGTTGACTCCTTATCTGCATGACCTAGAAGCAGACCTGGCAAGAGTAGATGCTCATTAAAACAATGTTTTCAAATGAATTAATAGCTAAGTATAGCAAAGAACCTTCTCCACTAATAATGTGAGCTGAAGTTCAACTGTTATCCAGAAAACAGTAGAAAAGTATATTAGATTTGAGGAGGACAATGTGGATCCATGTGAAGAATTTAGCATTAAAGACCGAAGATACTCATTTTTAAAAAATCTATTTTTTCTCCAGCTAACTAGATAGCTGTATAAAAGTAATTTTAAGAAACATTTTAGCTTATAAAATATTTTTGCTTATGAAACATTATTTATGCAAATAATACATGAAAACATTTGCTTTTCAACGTGTTCAAATGGGCCTGAAGTCTCATTCGTCTGTTATTCTGCAGAGGTCACAGTGGGCTCTGTGGGTCCTGCAGTGCCGCTCTCAGTGGACTGTTCTGTGTGGCATTGCCACACGGCAATCCACAGAAACTGTGTCACAGTGGGTGCTGCTCCAGTCCTGTCCTGCTGCAGGGTAGCCACGGGACAGGAGTGGAAGCTCTGGTGGCAGCATGTTTCATGTGGTGGCTGAGAGGTCAATTCTTCGAGTCCAGGGCAGGGGTAACATCAGCGTCAAGGTGCACACCCAGCTGTCCCGTGGTCGCAGCAAAGCGCTGAATGCCGGGGCCCTGGTTACTCTCGATTGAATGAGGAAACTGTCAGGAGACCTTGCATGGTGCAACTACCCATCAGCTGCGAGTCAAATAGCTGTGACTGACGATGGCCTCATCCTGCAAAAGATATGTAGCAGTTTCTAGAATTGACCCACGATTAGGAAACTATTAGGTCAGCTTGATGAATTATTTGTGCTGTCATTTATATCACCTAATAAGCACTTTTATGGTTGTATTTATATTTAAAATTTAGTGAAGTTAGAGAATAAAAATAAATGTTTTTCCTTTATGTTTTGACTTATAAATGGATTTATATAGTAATTTATGTCACTGTTTTGGTTGTTAAATATTTTAAATAGTACTCTTGGTTTTTTCTAATTTATTATTATTAGTATATATAATACCACAATGATCTGCCAACCATTACTATGAAGTTTTAGTGAGTTCCCTAATTCTTTATTCCTTAGTTCCCTTGCTTGTAAAGTGGATAGAAAATGGCACCCATCTCAGAATTATTATATTAAATAAGTAATGTAAAGTGTTAGGGCATTTTTTGGGGCATGGTTGGAGCTGATTAAGTTCAGTTATTATTATTTTCATTAACCCTTGCACATACTTTCTTATATTATTATCTGCAAGTATGTGTCTTGGTAGTTAGAGGAAACATTCTCTAGACTACAGTAATACTTCCCCACAAAGTTAAAATTAAGTAGGCCTGTTCACGATTAGTCTCTAATTATAATGAACTGGAGTGGAGATATGCAGGCACTGTAATAATATCTAGAGCCCCAAGATCTGACTGAAGCTTGGTTAAACACAGTGATATATTAAAAAAAAAAAAAAGACTTTATCCACCAGAGGGTGCCTGGCCCATCTTAGAAGCACTGGAAAGGAGAGTTCAGTTAAACAGAACTCACCAAGCACAAGACCAGATCCTGGCTTGCCCTGTGGGAATTGCTCCCTCTGGCTGGTTGGGAGTGGGGATGAAGCACAAAAGGTAATGTACACAGTACCCGGTACTTGCTCAGGACCCTCCAGGAGTAAATGCCTCCACATAGGGCCAAAAGAGGCAGGTGAAATCCCATGGTGGGATCACAAGGCTATGGCTCTCAGCACCTAGATGCCGATCCCTCTTTGCATCTAATGTTGGATCTTTTTTTTTAATGTTTAATTTATTTTTGATACAGAGAGAATCAGAGCATGAGAGGGGGAGGGGCAGAGAGAGAAGGAGACACAGAACTGGAAGCAGGCTCCAGGCTCTGAGCTAGCTGTCAGCGCAGAGCCTGACACGGGGCTGGAACCCACAAACGTGAGATCTGACCTGAGCCGAAGTTGGAGGCTTAATTGACTGAGCCACCCAGGTGCCCCTCTAATGTTGGATCTTGGACTCTAGAGCAAACTCTTCCTACAGATTGTAATTCACCTACCATTAAATCTTGCCTAGAAGAAAAGAAGGCATTGTCAGGTGGACGGGCATGTCTATCTTCCTGGAAGGTAAATTCCAATATATCCTCTCAACAGATATTTACCCAGGGTCCAAACTATGTAGTGCACCATTCTATCTACTGGGGATAAAAGAGTGATTAAAACAAACACAAATCTATGGCTTTCTAAGGTATTTATCCTCCTGGGCTGGAAGTCAGAAAATAAATGATCAATTTACCTATCTATTTGGGGGAAAGAGAGGGCCAGAGGTTGGAATTTTATGTCAGAGCGGCAGACAATTTTTAAGTAAAAGCCTTGGGGAGATGTGGGGGAATCTGCCGGCAGAGGGACTCACAGGTGTGCCAATCCAGGTGATGGTGGGGCACCCAGGGGCTGGGGCCAACTGGCTAGGGAGGAACGGAGAGAGCAGGTAGGCAGGTCATGTAGGCTAGAACTCACTGCAAAGACATGGCCTTCTGTTTGAGGATTCTGAACAGAGGGAGGACACGCTCTAAGCGTTTAACAGGATTCAAGATCCTCCTTTCTGCACAGAAACAGGGGAATAGCCAGAGGCAGGAAAGCCAGAGAGGAAGCTGTTACAGAGCAAAGATGATATATGGGAGAGGCAGGAAAATGTAGGCCAAAATTGTTTTCATCTCTTGATTTTGTATATTAGTATCTTATGAGAAGCTTTATCATTAGGAATCAGCATCCAGATTATAATTAATCAGGGCCACTCACCAGATCATGAAACAGGTGTGACTTCACAAGCTAAGTGCAAGATGTAACTTGTGTTCTTTTATATAACTAAATGTAATTTCTAGTTAGAGAACCATTAATCAGAGTAAATTTAATCATGTAAATCATTTTTTAAGGTGGTTCTGGGTTTTCTCACTCAACTTAGGATTTCTTGTGTTTCTTCTCATGGTGATATTACCGGCTGTTGTTTACTACTCCCGTGCTTGCATTTATATGGGTGTCCTTGGAGGTCACTGCTGTCCTATATTCATATTGCAGAAGTATCTGGACTTCTGACTGGACTTTGGACACTAGTGCCTTGTATTCTGGGGTCCCCAAGCCTAACTGAGGATTCTCCCATCTGCTCCTATCCCACTTTGGTGTGACCCTTGAATGGAGAGTAACCAGTGGTCTGATTCTCTTGATTTTTGTAGAAGGTTATATCCTCCATTGGCTGTGGAGTCTTTACATAGGCTGGTGGAGGAAGGGAAAGAAGCTTATGCCTCCTTTTTTAAATGTCTTTGACATAGCCTTCAAAACTCTGTGGGTGTGTTTCTGATACCTATATATAGAAAACCAAAAAGCAATAAAAAAGAATCAATTATTGATAAATGCAACGTCTTGGATAAATCTCAAGTCATACAGCATGTTAGTTAACACACTATTTGACTGCATTCATATGAAACTCAACACAGTACAAACTAATCTATAGGACAGAGAACAGATCAATGTGTGTGTAAGGGTGGGGTAAAAAGGAGAGATTTTAAAATATCATGAAGGACTTTTGTGGGTGAAGAATATGTTCATTATTATGATTGTGCTGATGGATTCATGGATGTCTATGTATGTCAAAACATATCAAATTGCATAATTTAAATACATTCCATATACATATGTCAATTATAGTTAAATAAAGCTGATAAAAACTGAATACAGACAGGATCTTAGGGCAGCTGTGTGATTATAAATAGTGGCACCAAGCAGCTGAAGACATGTCACTTGACGTCTACGTCTCATTATTCTAGTCCATCTGGAATGAACTCCATGGAGGAAAAAGGCACTCCCTTCCCCCAATTCTACATAAACCTTTAATGACTCTGGGATGAGGAGATAGAATATTTCAGTTTAGCACTTGCAGACTGAGCAGTCTGGGCCATGGGGACAGAGGTGGAGAGGTGTCTGAATTTGCTGCTAGCAGCTCCTTCCCCAGCACGTGTATTTGTGGTTTTAGCAGAGGCTGTCCTTCTGGCCTCTGATGTTGTGCCCGGTCATGTCCTGGTTGTGATCAGTCACCCTACATGCCTACCCTTCCTCACATGCCCACTTTCTCAGCTTCCAGGACAAAGTCTGCTGGATGGAGACCCAGTGTGATAAACCACCATCTGCCATCTCGCTGATGATGGGACTGCTGGTGGAGGGCAAATCTAGCTCCAACACGCATGTCAAATAACATCTCCATGCTGATAGATTCCTAGGCTCTATAGTGGGTAAAGAGCTAGGTATGCCAGGACTAACCCTGCATCCTTCTGAGTGGCCCTAGAGAAGAGTCTTACAGTTCACCATCCATCTTCTTATTGATGAAAACACTGTTGGGTCTGCCAGTTGTCCATCTTAATGGCCTTAGAGGCCACAACCATGCCTTCCTATTTACTCAGGGATCTTAGCACAGCCTTTTGTTTGTTCACCCACAGCTGTGTTGAAACTGCTTGTGACATGCATTGACTGGCATCACTTCTGAGGATAGCCATGTAGGGAGCCCCTACGAGCATGGTGGACACCTGCTAGACACACTCCAGTAGCTCGAAGTGGATGTGCAGGTGAAGAACACTGGCACAACTCTACCTTTCCCTCTATGGTCTGTTTTGAAAGTGAAGGCTGAGTACTAACTTGTTCTCTCTTTCTGAATTTTACAAGAATAACCATGGAAGAGAAATGATTCAAGTGACAGGGATGGGGGGAAGAACCGTTGGAGAAGGAGATGAGGGGGGCAATTCAGTTCATTCTCTACAATATTACTTCATCATTGTAGATTATTTTTCTTGCAAGGTTAAGGACCAGTTTCTATACCCTCTTTAGTAAATATATCAGTGCCTGCCACTGTTGGAGGCCTTTGGAACAAGACCCTAGAGAATTATCTTAGCACTGCAGAGATTTCCCCTGGGGTGGGAGCCCTCCTAAATATTGTGAACAGGACAGTTTGTGTTTACAACATCATGGAGATGTTGCTAAGATTATGAAGTCCCAAAGCTGAAGTTGGCCTCCTTTATAAATGCTGTTTTGACATTCCTCTATATATAAGACACAGGAAATGGGGCAATAAAGCCAAGCTTTATTTGTGCAAAATATCTGGTGCAGACTCTGGCTTGGGAATCCTGTGGAGAGCTCTAGGTTATAGGAGAGGAAACAAGAAATATCCTAACCATGAACATCATCCTGATACTATATCACCAGAACTTTGGGACTTGGGTGACCTCAGTATAATTCCTGCCCTAAATGTTTATTCAGGTATTTTATTAAACTGACTTTCTAATCACCCAGAAGACATTTTCCTGAACCATAGCCATGGCTGGCAAAGGTAGGTGTGGAGGGTAGAAAGGAGGACAAGATTGAAATTCCCCCAAATCAACTAGCTAAAACAAACATCCAGTCTGGAGAGAATTCTTACAATTTTAGTTTCTTTTGTAAACTCTATCATTAAAGCATAATTCACATATAGAAAGTTACAGTTACTGTAAGAGTACAGCTCAATACATTTTCAGAAATAATCAGCACTAAGATTTAAAAAAATAGAGCATTTTCAGCCTTCTAGAACTACTCTCCCCCACCCCCCACCCCCCCACAGATACCACTTCCTGTGACTCCCAACCTCTCTCATCCAACTAACCACTGTCCGGGCTTTGAATACTACAGGTTAGCTTTGCCTGTTTGGGAGCATCACACAGAATTGTACAGTGGCTTTTCTTGCTCAATGTTATGTTTGTGAGATTCATCTGTGTTGCATATGACAGTAGTTCATTCATTCCTACTGCTTCTCATCTCCATTGTGTGAACTATCACAATTATTTTTAATCCATTCTAGCAGTGATGGACATTTGTGTTTTTTCCAGGTTTTAGCAATTACTGAGAAAGCTCCTTTGAAAATTTTTATGCATGGCTTTTGATAACCATAGCCCACCAAATTCTTTCCTGGTAACTTGCATATTTGCTTTCATAATGTTTCTGTTGAAGTTTCTTGCTCACTTTTCCTTTTTTATTGGGTTACCTTTTACAGATTCATAGGAGTTGATATGTATCCTGAACATGAGACTTAATCAGACCTAGATATTGCCAATAACTTCTTCCATTCTGCGTGTGGACAATATTCTTTTGAAAATTGAGAGATTTTTAATCCCCCTTTTATGCTTATAGGTTATGTGATTTTGGGGGCATTCACCCATTTTTTTCTAAATCAAAGTTTTCTCAGTAAAATGAGACTTCGATTTCTTAATTTTCTATTTTCTCTTGAGCCTGACTTACACAGTATATATCTTTCTCCAGAGGTTGAATGAGTCTGTAGAGAAAAACTGGAGGGTTCTCATCAGCTGGATCAAAGTGAGAGAGGAGAGAGCAAAGGAAGTAAGTACACCAAGTGTTTAACAGACACAGGTAGTGACATCTCAGGGACAATTCCAGCCTTGTACTTCCTTCCTCCTCCTGTAAATTTCTAGCCACTTAGGAGATCGTTTTGGGAGTTCTATACTGCAAAAGGAATTTTTAGTAAAAAAATTTACTTCCAATGCAGGGTGATAATGGCATTTATTGAGTTTGGCTGCACTGGAGTCGCACTGCTTTAAACACTCTACCCTGTGGCCTAGGACACTTCCTGCTTGGTGTGAAGAAGCAGACTGCCGTTGTCTCGCCCCCAACACAAACATGGATGATAGTGTTGATGTTTGATAGATTATTTTTAAAAGGGTGATGAAGATCCCAAGCAAAAATGAAAATTTGTATGGTGATGATGGTAGAATATTTGTGTGAAATTTTGCTTCCTTAATTTTGTTACCCTCCTATTGACCTTCTCAGAGAGGTATGGGTTAGTCCTGTTTCCTCATGAAGAAGCCCAAAGAATCAGTGTAGGTTGATAAAATCATACGTGGCCATTGAACACTTGAAATGTGGTTTGCTCCAAACTGAGATGTGCTATAAGTTTAACATACATACAGGACTTCAAAGACTTGATATAATTGGTTAAATGTAGATTACAAGTTGAAATGATAGTATTTGGAATATATTGGGTTAAATAAAATTATTTATTAGATTTAATCCCACTTGTTTCTTTTTACTTGTTTAGATGTGCCTATTAGAAAAGAAAGTTAAATTATCTATGAATCATGTTTTATTTCTATTGGATAGTATTCTTATAGGTTATGACTGAGGAATTCCATCTCCATGGCTGTGAGTTCACCCCTGTCCCACTTAGAGTGGCAGGTTATGCTTGTTCCATTTTGTTAGAGCACTAGAGGAGGCAGAGGAAAGGTAGAGAGGCACACCCTTGGCTTCATGCCCCCACCTCCCACACATAGATTCCAAGTTATCCACCTTCTCTTTGAGGATGTGAATGGGAATTAAGAGAAGTACATCCTCATTAGTCCTTCTACACCTTGACCTGGGACTCCTAGTAAAAGGTTCTTTTTCTATTTCCCATTTTGGCTGCATCTAACCTTTCTAGCTCATTTTATTTCTAGTTCCAGTCACCCCACAGATGCTTACCTTGTCTCTGGGAGAGAAAAATCTGGTAAATAGTATATTCGCTAGACACTTTTAGGTCTTTAAATTCTTGCATCTATTTGGTATGGCTAGGAAAGGAATCTGTGCTCTCAAAATACCCATTAGAGAAGAGGGGAAGGAGAAAAACTGAAAATACTCCAAATTGTAGTTTAAGAAATAATGTTGCTACATAGTAATCTCTAATAGAACACCAGTCATGTGTCAGGATGAAGCTAACACTGATTGATAGCCAGAAAATATGCTAAGGGCATTTAATACATTATCCCATTTGTCCTTGCAATCAACCATTGGGGTAGTATTATTATCATCCCTATTTTACAGATGAGAGACTAAGGCCTGAATTTTCTTGGTATCCTCTTCTGTTAACATTTAAACTCTGACAGTCTGACTCCAGAGACCACCAATTTAATAACCATACTTTACTGCCCTAAGTAAAGCATCCAGCAGAATATCAGGCACATTGTAGGGACTTAATAAATAATAACCTTTAGTAGTGTTGTGGTAACTGTTCTTATTTACACTGTGCAATGAGTAAGAAGCATAGCTAGTTTTCAAGTCCAATTCCAAATATGTTTTTCCTGTCCTGTCCTTCATATCCACTTCTGTGATCCCATCATTCTTTTTAATGATTCCTAATGTGGACTGGGGGTGGTGTAATTTCAACCACGTGCTAGCTACCATCGCCCAAAAACAGCTATGGTAGTGTTGGCAGGAGCCTGAGGACACATTGAAACTCAGAAAGAAGGAGAGCCACGGTAGACTGGAATGTCTTTCATGGGCATGGTGGAGGGAGTGGTGGCAACTTGGCCACCTATGTGTTATTTCTGTCCCCCACACTCATTATATCCCATTACTCAGAGGCATTTAGCCACCAACTCTATCCTCCCCAGCTCTTCTTTTATGCTTTGACTCTTCCTATCTTCTTTAAAAGAAAGATATTTCTCAACTAATTTAAGCCATTGCCATGAAGAGTGGGGGACAATTCCCAGAGGCACTGACCTTACAGGAAGGAATTAACTCCAAATATGCCCTTCCGTAATCTACCTGTTCTCATAGCTAGATGTCACGTACTCCAGCGAGCCTGGAAAGGGGGGCCAGGAGGCATTGGGAAGAAGGAGAAATACTTGGAAGCAGCTAACCCTTCCTTGTAACCCCCATCACCCACCTGTGGATGGAACTTATTTTAGTACTAAATGGCTGAAAGCCCCCTAGCAAATCCCAAATGAACAGGTTTTAAATGTTTGCTTGGGGCCCTACCCTTATATTTGGATTCAAAATAGAATCAATTTTCTTTCCATAACTGAGATGGTTTGGAACACAGATATGCTCTTATAGACAGGCCCAGGTACTCTTTATTACGTGGCATAAACACAAAGCACTGATATTTGTTTGAAATATGCCCCTAAAGCCTCCAAAGGGGGAAAAAGCATGTGAAAATGGCATGAATTAGAATAGGCTATAATATTCTGAATGTACCGTCTGTCCTCAGCCTTGCTGTTTTGCAGAAAGCATCTAAAATTTATGCCCTTAGATTTGTCAGTTTAAAATTGTGAGCTGTGTGTTAGGCCAGCACAGTAAAATATTGAAGGCATCACTGTAAATGGGAGAGTGGGGGTGGGATTGTAATACATCAAGATCAAAAGCATTGTTCAGACTTTATAAATTCTGCAGAGATTTTTATCCTGCCTCATTTGTGAATTTTAAGAAGCTTGGTATAATATCTTTTTCTCTGCTTAGATATTTAGGAAGGACAACAAATTATATTGTTTTCCTGTCACATTTGGAGACAGCCTGTCGATGAACAAGCTGTAAATGATATAATATCTTTAATAAATAAGTGTGGGCAAATCATTTTGCAAAACAAGGTTAGAAAAAGAGGCAATAGGTGGTCGATGACTCACGGCAAACTGATAAGGAAGCTTGGGGAGTACAGAGTCTGTTCTCTCACATAGCAGTATTATTACAAATGCCTTCACTCCGAAGCACTATAGATTTAACAATGTTGGCATCACAATCCACAATAATCTTAAAGGAAAAACACAGCATTAAGTACTGGAAAGGGAAAATAATTCAGGGCCTCATTTAGCTAAGTGCTGATGCTGCTCCCTTACAGAACATCTGGGTGTTAGAAAAGGCTGATTTCAAATAGAATGTTGAAACAAGGGAGTCCACGTTCACAAATATTTTCATTTTTTATTTTTTCAAGAGATGACATTCCAGGCAGGCTTTGCCTTTTGCTTTTCTTTTCCACAAGCCAAAACCAAGATGTCTTTAGAATCTGCCTGGGGAACATGGCCAGACCTTATATCCCTTAGCAATAAACTTGAAATGAACTTGATTAAATCATATGCAATTACATTATCACTTTTAAATATGTCAAGAGACCTTATAATTTGGTTTATGATCACCTTGGAGTATGGGTAAGGCACTTCTATGGGATAGTGGAAAGAAGCTAATTGGGGGAAAATTTCTTTCCTTCAAAGACTTATATAAGCCTATCTAACTGGCATATATTTGCTCAAAAAGGCATGCCTGATGTAACGTTATTTGAAGAGGCAGCTTTTATAATAGGTGTAGAGCTTGCTGCATCCTCTTCTATTTTAAAACATGTATGTGGAAATAAGGCCCATGACCCTGTTATAACCAAAGGCTGAATGCCAGTCAACACCTTGGATGAAGGAAGGACTTTTGAGCAACTTATCAATTGGGTTTCTGATTAGCTATCAGTTATCTGAACCATTTTATGTTTTTATCTGCTCCTTAATTGCATCTATTATTGAAGATGAGACACCGGTGTAAGGAGTCCTTATTTCTGCCAGGCTTTCTGCTACATGCCAGGAATGTCCTGGGGGCAGTACTCTCAGAGGGCTGACAGTCCAGTGAGGGACTGTTGTACTCACATATCTTACTCAAGCCATGATGTTGTAAATGTGGTCCCCAGTGGTGAAGGGTAAGACCTCAATGCAATTAATCCTTTCTGAACTCCTATAGTGTGCAAAAGCACCATAAAGATGTATGAATTTCAAGCATATGGTTATAAAATCCAAGGCTAACATTCACAATCTGTTTCATTCTCAATAGAAAATCAGCATCTTACTTAATAAGTGGGTGTGTCTTAACTTGCATGGACCATCAGCAACATGAAGGTGCTGACGATGGCAGGAAAAGTCATTCTGAGCCAGAAGTCTGTGTATTCATGGGTTGCTAAGGGAGAAGAGGCCGTGCTGAGTATAGGCCGCCCCTGAGCCCTGGTGAAAGAGGTTCAATTGAAGCATCTCGCTGAATGGTACGGAAGAACAGACAGAATGAAAAAACTCCACAGTTATGGGATATATCATTTACCTCCATTCCCTGGCCCATTTACTTTTTGATCTTTCCATCCTTTGAAAGCAAGTAATTTTCCTCCTAACAGAATAAATGGGAGAGATGATGGAAAAAGAGTCTCTCTTTACAGGTCACACCAAACAATAGTGGCTGTTTTGAAAACCCATTGCGGGAACGCTTAGATGGCTCAGTCAGTTGAGCATCTGACTTCGGCTAGGGTCGTGATCTCTTGGTTCTTGGGTTTGAGCCTTGAGTCAGGCTCTGTGCTGACAGCTTGGAGCCTGGAGGCTGCCTCAGATTCTGCCTCTCTCTCTCTCTGCCACTTCCCCACTCAAGCTCTCCCTGTCTCTCTCACTCTTTCTCTCTCTCTCTCTCAAAAATAAACATTAAAACAATAATAAAAAATGTTTAAAAACACCATTCCATCTTGGAAAACATGCTCTATTATGAAACTCAGCTACATTTCTCCATCAAATATTATCAAGATGTGGGTGGAGCTGATGGAGCTAAGGAGTTGATTATGAAAAGCCCACAAAGATACAGATATCCTTTCAAACACTTGGTGCCAATGGCACATCTTCTGTGCTCTATGACATGCATAAATCCAAGAAATATTTTCACTCTTAGAGTGGCTGTATTTTAAAAATGAGTAAGCATATGCTGGTGAAAGCAGTAGTTACTACAATTCATTTCAAAAGCTTTTGGACAGTATCTACTAAAGTCAGGATAAATACATATACCCTATGACCCAGGGTGTGTATCCTCCCAGGTTTGTGTCCCACCAGCAATGAATGTGCATCTTTACAAAAAGATGTGTACAGGGGCACCTGGGTCGTTCAGTCGGTTGAGGGTCCGACTTCAGCTCAGGTTATGATCTCATGGTTCATGGGTTTGAGCCCTGCATCAGGCTCTGTGCTGACAGCTCAGAGCCTGAGGCCTGCTTCAGATTCTGTGTCTCACTCTCTCTCTGCCCCTTCCTCACTCATGTGCACACGTGCACTCTCTCTTTCTCTCTCAAAGATAAATAAATGTAAAAAAAGAAAAAGATGTGTACAATGCATGTCCAGACCAGTGTTCCAAATTAGCATCAAGAGTAAATGGATAAATAGGTTATAGTCTCACAATAGAGTATTATATATCAGAAAAAATGAATCATAACCACATTCAAAAACATGGATGAATTTCAAAAACAAAATGTTGAGTGAAAGAATCTAGATACCAGTGAGTGCACACTGGATATAAATTTCAAAAAATTAGTAGAAACTACTGTGAGGTGTCAGAATAATGGTGGCCCTTGGAGTGTAGTGACTGGAGGGGGAGCCAAGGGGGCCTCCAGATGGTTGTAATGTTCTTGAAATGGGTGTTGTGTATACAGGCTTGTTCACTTCATGAATATTCATTGAATTCTACCCTCATGATTTGTACTTTCCTGTATATATGCTATACTTCAAAACATCATAAAAAAGTGGTAGGCCAGTGTGAGATAGCTTATAAATCAAGAGCAGGCAGAATTACATAACTCAAGTGTCTTTTGTTATTAACCTATCAACTATTTATTGTGCACCAACATTTTCCTGGCACTAAGATGCTCTAGAAGGAAATTTTTAAAAGACGTACAACACATGGGCCCTTCCCCAGATGAGTGTAAAATGTAATTGGGATGACAAGCCAGATGAACCTATTAGAAAATTTCATGGGTCAACATAAAGTTCAAGCACCAATAAGTATCTTTGGAAAAACAAAACAAAACAAAACATTGTCAGTGTTTAGATAGGCCCTGGTTTTCTCCAGCTAGTGACTAAGATCCACTTTCCCTCTATTTCTTTTCCAGTAGCACTTCTTCGACAAGCATTCTCTGACTCATCTCTCTTCTGTACTACCAGAGTGTCCTCAAACAATGCTGGGTAGCCCACACCATGATGAGTTTAATTAATCATGCATTATATTGTTTATTGTACATCTCTACATTTGGTAGGAACAGTTCTGTTAACATCTATATCCCTGGGCTTAGCTCAGACTTAGAAAATTTGCTTGAATAAACAAGAGGAAGAGAAAACATGAGCTGACAATATGAATAAAGACTTCACAAAGATGCCTAACCAAGTCCAATTTTGAATGATGTGTAGGAAAATGAATAACAACTGAGTGACAGAGAATGTCTAAAAAGGTTTCCATGTGAGTCTCCTTTAATTATCAAAATAACCCTATGATACTGGTCATATGATTCCTAGTTAATTTATCCCTCTCTAGTATTCAGAGAGGCTAACTAACTCACTCCAAACTAAATGTTGGTGAGTGACCAAAACTGGAAACTTTAAATGGTTCGGTGGCTTTAAATGACCTATCTTAGGAAAAAGGAAGGCAGCTTAGTGAATGTAGATGTGTTCATATGGATCAGTGGAGCTCCCATACTATTATGTGTATTATTTGGGCCCTGAGAGATCTTCTGAGTGGAGACTGTTTTGTTCCATTAAGCAAACAGTAGGGCATTTTTATTTTGTTTTTAAAGAAGGCAAAATGATTTCTCTAGAGGCCTAATCCATTTGACCATATAAATCCTAGCCAATTGTTAAGTCTTAAAATAGTCTTGTTCATATCTGAAAAGGAGAGATTTGGGTGTAAAATCAATATAAGAAATCAAAGTGCATTTCTCAGATAAAATCTAGGAGGACCCACAGTGAGGAAGGAGCTGGTGTGTGAGGCCAGAGCAATGACTGATCCGGCAGGTGACTGAGTCCTGAATCCCACTACTAAGTGTGCTCTCAACTGCCCTCCCACCACCCCACCTATATGTTGCTAATGTTTCCAAGTGCCTGGATGTTTTGCACACATATGTCACACATGTCTCACTGTCAAGCAGATCAATATATCGATATTTCATTTCAGCTAGAAACCATCAGATGGGTAAAGCTAGGGAAAATAACACACAAAACAATAACAACCTTAGACTTTATTTTATTTAGTCCCCTTCTTCGCAGATGGCAAGTCTGGGGCCTAACCATGTTGTATCAGTTAACTTTTGACACCTAACAAACCATTTAGTGGAAAATCTTGTTGTTGTTGTTGTTGCTTTTAATCTGCATTAGCATACACAGTTCCTTGGAGATTCTTCTGCTCTCATTTAGAACTGGGTTCTGCATCCATTCATGTATGTTTAGTCAGCTGATGGCTAAGCAGGGGTGGGCTGATCTAGGTGGTCCTTACTCACATGAGCTGTTCCCTGGTGTGATCCTTCAGTAGGCTAGCCTGGGCTTGATCACAGAGTACTGGGGAGAATCCAAGAGAGTGAGTGGAAGTTTGCAGGTCCTTTTGAGGTCATTGCTTCTACTATATTTTGTTGGTAAAAACAAGTCACAAGTCCAGACCAGCTTTAGGAGGTAGTGGAATAGATTTCACCTCTTGATGGAAGGAACAGAAAAGTCATATTGTTTAGCATGTAGATAGAGGGAAAGGTAGGGATTTAGAGATAATTTTTTTAAATGATTAAGTGAAATGGAGGGAGTGGTCAAGCATCACTTGGGCCATTAGATGCAAAGGCAAGATCAACTCAGGGTCCCAAGCTGCCACCATGCCTCCTCCACGGTACTGTGGTTTTTTTTGTTTTTTGTTTTTTTTTTTTTTTGAGGGCTGAGGACCTCTCCTGGGAATGCTAGCACACTGGCACAGTGTCAGTTGAGTATAAAGAATGCAAATGGTGCTTGTTTTGTTTCTCCTTCATATTCTCAGGTTTGATTGTTGAAGTTAAAAAAAAAGTTGTTTTTTTTAAACAGACAATATGAAAAACCATAATGAGCGTAGTTAACAATCACATTTTTAGATCAAAATAGAGGGGCCAAATTTCCAGAACTCTGAGGGGTCTGATAAATTCACAAGACAGGCCTCTGGAAACTTAACTGTAAGGAAACTGAAGTAACTTCTTCTCTACAGTAAGGGTGGTATGGTAGGCAGGAAAATGGCCCCCAAGGATATCCACATTCCATTCCTCAGAATCTGTGCATATATTGCCTTGCATGGCCAAAGGGACTTTGAAAATGTAATTTACTGCACGGGCTTTGGGACCTTGAGATGAAGAGGTTCATTTGGATTATTTGGGTAGCCCCAATCTAATCATATGGTCCTTAGAAGTAGAAGAAGAGGGCAAAAGTAGAATCAGAGAGAAATGACATAATAAAGACTCAGCTTCCCCTTTACTGGCTTTGAAGATGGAAGGAGGGGGCTATAAGCCAAGAAGTGTAGCAGCTTCTAGAGGCTGGGAACTCTCCTCAGCTTATAGCCAGCAGGGAAACAAGGATCTCAATCCCACTATCTCAAGGAATTAGTCTCTGCCAACAATATAAAACGGCAGGAAATCAGTTCTTTCCTAGCACCTCCAAAAGGGTCACATGCTCACATTTTACCTCAATGTTGACTGCTGATCTTGACTCTATGAGACTATACTGGACTTCGGATCTATAGAACTATAAGATAATAAGTGTGTGTTGTTTTAGGTCTCTAAATTTGTGGGGATTTCTATGGCAGCAATAGAAAATGAATACAGATAATAAGCCATAACATATATTCCTTCTATGGACAGAAAGTTATTTCTAATTTTCCACTATTAAATATTGCAAATAAACCTTCTTTATTCATATTTAGGTATATATGATGCAAGTACTTGTTTAAAATACATTCTTCCCAAATAGAATTCTGTATCAAGGAATATAAAAAGCTTTATGTTTGGGGACACCTGGGGAGCTCAGTCAGTTGAGTGTCCAACTCTTGATTTTGGCTCAGGTCATGACTCCAGGGTTGTGGGCTTGAGCCCCACATTGGGCTCCTCCCTAAGTGTGGAGCCTACTTAAGATTTTCTTTCTCTTTCCCTCTGCTCCTCTTTCCTGCACTCTCTCAAAATAAAAGTAAGTAAATAAACTTTTTAGGTTTTGCTAGATACTCTCAAATTTCCTCATGACAGTCATTACCAAGTTACACTCATGAACAGTGTGGTCGACTGCCCTTTGCCCCTCACCTTCCTCAGCACTGGATACTGTCTTTCTTGTTCACTTTTTGCCAGTATGATAGGTGAAAGTGCTTTCTCATTATTAAATTTTGTTTTTTCCTGGTTACTAGTGAGTATTTTTCATATCATTATTGCTCCTTGATGCATCTTTTGTAAATTTCATGTATCAAGCTCATTGCCTTCTACTCTGTAACTTAGCTGTTTATTTAAACTCTCTTTTCCCATGAAGCAAATCATCAGTGAATTCTGTTTTGTTACAGAGTCAAAACTTCAGGCTCATGTTTTAATCCCTCCTCACACTCAGCTCTGTGACCAGTGTGTCCCCCACACCTCAAAGCATCCTCTACTTTTTAGCTCCTCCGCTGCCCTCCTGGTTCAGACTTCCATTACTTGCCAACAAATGGCTCTCTGTGCCACTCCCACTATCCAAGTCTCCTTCTTAAATGGAAATTCTGACCCTACTGGTCCTCTGCTCGGAAAACCTCAACAATGGCTGCCCATTGTTCCCAGAGACACGAGATTTCCCAGCTTCACCTTGAAGGCTTCCCTTTCATGGTGTGACCTCGGCTACACTCCCCCTCATCTCCCTTTAATGGTCTACTATTTTCTTACTTTCTTGGATTCTGCTTTTCTTATTTCCCAAGTGATGAATTCCCTTTCTATCATTCAATATCCTTCTTGTGTCTTTCAAGGTATATTTCAAATTTCCTTCTCATAGAGGAAGCTATTTTTCCCACCAATACTTACTAGTAAAAGTTTTAACATACAAAAAAGTTGAAAGAATTGTATAGTGACCTTCCATATATTCCACTTTGTTTCTACCATTAACATTTAACTGTACTTGCTTCATCGTTTATGTAACCATCCATTCATCCATCCAACCATCCATCCATCAGCCAATCCATCTCATTTTGTATTCAAAGTGAATTGCAGACTTTAGTACATTTCTCCTTAAATACTGCAGTGGTGTGTCATTAACCAGAGTTCAATACACTTATAGTTCCCTTTCGAGGTAAAATTTGCATGCAATAAAATGCTCTCATCTAAAGACATCATGTGTTGAGTTTGACAAATGCATATACCTGTGTAACCCAAACCCTACGAAGATCAAAATCAGAAAGCGGCCTTTATACCCTTAACCAGTCACATCCATACCCTAGAGGACACCACTCCTCTCATTTTTTTTTAAAACCATGACTATCCTAGGACATCAAATTAATGCAATTATATAGTATATAAATATATATATATGTATATACTTTTGTGTCAGTCTTCTTTTGTTCAGAAAAATGCTTTGTCAAACGGCCTTGAATAGGAATAACATGCTCATGTCTTACTCCTCCTACTGAATAGCTAACTCTACCAGGCCAGGGCTCTGCCACACACATCTCTGAATGCATTGTCTTGTTAGGTACCCAGCCTTACACAAAATAGGGATTCAATATACATTTGACAAAGTGGAAAGCAGACTTCCTAAGAGAATTGGAAATACTAGAAGAAAACACACTTCCTGTGCTGTGCTATGTTGGACTGAGTTAAAGGAAAAGTAGGAGCACCTGAGTGGCTCAGTCGGTTAAGCATCCAGCTTCCGGCTTTGGCTCAGGTCATGATCTCGCGGTTTGTGGGTTTGAGCCCCGTGTCAGGTTCTGTGTTGACAGCTTAGAGCCTGGAGCCTACTTCGGATTCTGTATCTCTCTCTCTCTCTGAACTCCCCCCACCCCGATTGTGCTCTCTCTGTCTCTGAAAAAACAAAAAAAAAACATTTAAAAAAAGGAAGAGTAAACATTTCTAAGTTCTTACATTTATTGAAAAGTATGTAACAAATATCTGCTTTTCGGGTTGCCTCTTTTCTTTCTGTGAAGGATAGAGGAGTGGATTCCTCAGTACAGCTCAGAGTACCTGCATTATGTGGCAAAGAGCAGCAATCTCCATGTGCAAACTGGCAAAACTATATCTTCATAATCCCTGTAACAACACGGATAGGGAATGTTCATGGTCAAGATCATTGTCTTATATAGAAATCTGGAGTTAAGACTGTAAAGTAAGGGTGGAAAAAAGAGGCTTCAACATATGTTCTACCATTAAAAATCAGATTTACTTGGGGTGCTTGGGTGACTCAGTCAGTTGAGCGGCTGGCTCTTGATTTTGGCTCAGGTCATGATTCAAGAGTCATGAGATGGAGCCGCCTGTCCGGCTCTGTGCTGAACATGGAGCCTGCTTAAAATTCTCTCTGTCTCTCCCGCTGGCCCTCTCCTCAGCTCACACACACTCTCTCTAGAATAGAATAGAATAGAACACAATAAAACAAAAATCAGATCCACACATCTTACAATTCTTATGGGAAATTTCTACAATAATAATTAATAAGAAATAATAATCATACTTCTATGTTAGATTGTCTTTGTGGATAAAAAATGGGCTGGGAGGTTTGAAATATATAAAAATATGGTAAATGGTTCTCACCTTTGGCATCTGGGAGCTTAGGATCTCATGGAGCACAAAGGTCATTGAAAAGGCAAAGTGCCACTGTGGGCCCGATGACATACAAGAACTGATTTCAACCTTCCAAAAGGTACCCGAATCACAGTATTTAGTTCTTTCTTGGTGTAACAATGGTTGATTACTTAACATGATTGGGGAAAATGTTAAGTTCTTTTTTTCTAAAAATGGTCATATATTATTGACCATAAAATCCTACTGCAGTAGCTAACTCTATTTCCCTTGCAGAATTTAGTGGCTCAGATTAAACATTAGCTTCACCATCTGATAATCATAAAGCACATTTGGAGTCAGAAAAACCAGCATGATCAGTTTTCATCTCTGGTGTTTAAATGAGCTTTTTTTTCTGTACAGAAGAGTTCCATTACTTTTTTTTTTAATTGACCCTACTGATTTCCTTTTCACTTTGCTCCATGCCCTCTTCCGAGTTATTATGTACAATGTTGTAGTTTTCTTTTGGTAACTGTTTGCATTTAAGGAGAAAGCAACTTTCCCAAAGGAGGCCTATACAGTAGTTACTGTTGGAATGTATGCTGCAGGATGGGCTAGACTGTACATTCTTTGGAAGAACAGAAAATCATTCACTCTATTCCAGGAAAATTATTCACAGGGGCCTTCACAGAGGGATCTCACAGCGAAGCATGTTTTTTCTCTTTGTTACTCTATTTTTTTTTTCAAATCTTCATGTTTGTGTAGTCATACTCATTAGGAATCAAAGTGATATGCCGTCCTGATTAATTTTTTTTGCAGAAAGCAGTAGAGAGTTCTATGACATTGCCTATGTGGGCAATAAGGAATCCTTAACTTAACTTGCTACTTTTCCTCACTGGGTAAATGATTCCTCCAAATAGTTAATAGCGTGTTGAATTCTGTACAGACAGAAATGCTAATACCTCTGCCAAATATCTACGATTATCAGCTCATTCTTTACTGGCTGGAATCTGACATGAGTCCTCCGAATACAGTAAAGTTGGCCATGGTAGCTGGCAGAGAGGCTTGTTATGTTGACCTTGGGCAAAGCCTTACCTGACAGCAATTCAATAGAAATATGGATGCCAAGACACTGTATCTTTATAAAGAAGAGAATGAAGAGGCTGTTTAAGCTAAGCATTTGCTGTTATACAACTTAAAAGCAAAATTCAGACTACCATGGATGAGCCCCATCCAGTGAGACCCCAAGAGAGACAGACATTATGCTAAGATCAGAGAGGGATATCTAACTGCTCATTATTGTTCACCTCCCTGTGGGGACTAAGAGTATCTAGTGCCTCTGTATTCCATCCAACAGAGTTTAATTGCTGCAAATAGTGATATTTTGGTACAATATGGGCAGAAGATCATGTCTCTAAAGTTTCTCACAGAATCTAGAGGTAGGAATATATTGAATTAAATCAATAGAGGTTTCCCAATGAGGATTAACTGGTAGAACTGAAATCCCCTGCATAAAACATGAAGGAAAAGGGTATCATTTATAAAACAGTGAAAGACTGACTTCTCTTTCAAATACCTGTTAAAAATTGTCAAGACTGAGCACAATCACATTGAAATAATGTTTTTGAAATGTTGGCTTAAATATAATTAAAATTAATTTTACCAGTTTCTTTTTTCTTATTATTTTGAGAGAGGGAGAGCACAAGCACATGTGCATGTGAGGGAGGGGCAGAGAGAGAGGGCAAGAGAGACTCCCAAGCAGACTTGGCACTGTCAGTGTGGAGCCCCACACGGGCCTCAATCTCACAAACTGTGAGAGATCATGACCTGAGCTGAAATCAAGAGTCAGACACTTAACTGACTGAGCCACCCAGGCACCCTACCTCTTTGCTTTTTTAATGTGGCTACTAGAAAAGTTAAAATTATACTTGTGGCCTATAGTGCATTTCTGAAGGACAATGCTTCCAATGGCTTCTTAGCCTGCTATTCAGATTGAAAGAGTAAATCCTCAGTATGGCTTACAAGGCTCTGCATGATCTGAACCCTGATGATCTCTTCAACCACTTGTCTGTCCTACGATCCTTCACTGTACACTCCACTGTCACCACACTTACCTTCTTGTTATTTCCTAAATACATAAAGCTTACTCTCCCTCAGATCCTTTGCACATACCATTCTCTCTAACTGCAAAGCAGTTTTCTGGATTTTCTCATTTGTTGCTCCCTTCCTTCATTTAAGTGAAGGATTGACGCCCTGCTGAGAAGATGCTCTTGTTCACTCTACCTAAAACTGACTCTCATCTTCCTAATGCTCAGTAGCCCTTTACCTTGTTATGTTTGTCCTCATATTATATTTATTGCCATCAGACATTTTATTATATAATTATTTTACAGTATTTATTGTTTCCTTATTTTTAAATATTTTATTAGTTTATTTTCAGTATGTCATTCTAGAAGGTAAGTGCCTTTAAAGAAAGGACAGTGGTATGCTATATCAGTTTGTATTGGGTCACAAGAGCCAATGCTTAAATTCCTAGGAATTGTAACAACTGGTTTTATTTATTTTTTTATTTTTTAACATTTATTTATTTTTGAGAGACAGAGACAGATCGTGAGCAGGAGAGGGGCAGAGAAAGAGGGACACACAAAATCGGAAGTAGGTTCCAGGCTCTGAGCTGTCAGCACAGAGCCCAACTCGGGACTTGAACTCACCAGTTGTGAGATCATGACCTGAGCCAAAGTTGGATGCTCAATGGACTGAGCCACTCAGGGGCCACTATTTATTTTTTAAAGTTTATTTATTTTGAGACAGAGAGAGAGAGAGAGAAAAAACCAGGACGGGGGGGGAGGGGCAAAGAGAGAGAGAGAGAGAGACAGAGGATCCAAAGCAGACTCTATGCTGAGGACAGAAAGCCCAATACAGGTTTTGAACTGATGAACCATGGTATCATGACCTGAGCTATAGTCAGATGCTTAACTGACTGAGTCACCCAGGAGCCCTTTGAGAGCTGGCTTTAAAACATAGTCATTATTACAATTAAATTATATAAGTTTATAATTAAATGAATTATACTGAAAAAAGGTAATATATAGGCTTAATCACTTTTTAATTGCTTTTTTTACATTTTATTTTATCCCTGCACTGGAAGTTATCTTAATCTATTGTATCTATAGTGTGGAAAAATATATAGTGGTGTATGTGTACCCATTTTTTACCAATGTATGTTGGTAACTTAAAATTGGCCACAGTGGACATATTTACACCATGGAAATTGGCAAATGCTGCAAATCAGGGCTCTCTTTTGGGAGGGTTAGAGGAAACCCTTAAACATTACCAGTGCACCATTGGGCAAGACTTTGTGCTTTCACTGCTATTCTCCCAATTTCTGTAGGAATGGAATGTAACACTTATGTATTGTTGAGGAAATATGGATTTAATGGATGGGATTTCACAAAAACAGCAGAACTCTGTAGGCTGAAATAATTCCAGAAGCTGTGAAGAAGGAAATATGTATCTTAAAAGATTTGGAAAATTCAGAAACCAGAGAGGAATGAGCTGTGTGTATTTGTGTATATGTATATGTATGAATGTGTGCACACACACATGCTCATTTTGGGTCAAAGCAATCACCTAAGCAAAGCTAGGAGGCATTTAAAATGAATTTAGAGGCTGGAAATGGAATCATTTTTAGTTCAGAAAGAAAGAGAAGGATGCGCTTGAATTCTGCAGGTGGATGCAGGAATTTTAGTAAAACTCTGGATTTCAGAGCAGATGCACAGATAGACCCACATCCGTCCGGCTGGTGCCAGATCCTCACATCCACCCAGAGGTGGTCTGACTGCCTCTTCTCCTCTCCATCCTGGAAAGGCACCTGAGTTTCCCAGGAGGTGAACACTCAGGTTTTGCAATTTCTCATGGATTGCATCCTTTTAGCTCATCGGTATGTACTCTGCCCATGTGCTAATTCATGCAGATATTTTAGAGGCTGTGAAATATTAGTTTTTTTCAGACTTGAAAGAATGCAAACTCAAGTCACTCTGTTACATTCACAAGCTCACACCCCCTCGGCATCAGCTTGCAGGCCCTTCACTTCCAGGGATATGAGTGTGGGAGAACAATTTCAGCCTTTCTCCTCTAGACTTTGGTTCATTGCGTCGCGCAGACCCCATCCAAGTCCAAAATTATTCAGAGCCCCATTACAGAGAGAGAAGCAGCGAAGAGTCACTAGGAGTGAGAATTCCAGTAAAACCAAAGTGTAAAATGAGAACGTCATGGAACAGGGCTTGCTTTAGTCACAGCTTGATCTGTGTCTCATATGATACAGCCAGGACCAGTTTCACTCTCTCCACAACTCTTCTTTTCTTTTGTCTTGTTTTTTTAAAATTTTTTTTCAAACATTTATTTTATCATTGAGAGACAGAGCATGAGCATGGGAGGGGCAGAGAGAGGGGGAGACACAAAATCCGAAGCAGGCTCCAGGATCTGAACTGTCAGCACAGAGCCCAAGGAGGGGCTCCAACCCACAAACCATGAGATCATGACCCAAGCAGAAGTCGGATGCTCAACTGATTGAGCCCCCCTGGTGCCCTTCTCCGCAGCTCTTAAATAACACATTTCCAGGTTGGCTTTATTTTCAGACAAATGCTTCCCTCACAGACCTAAGTTGACTATGGCTTTTCCAGACCTTATATTTTCTGAGCTTCAAATCCCATAGAAAATGGTGAGAATCTCTCTTCTGAATTTTTGGTGGTGTGTGCATGTGTGTGTGTGTGTGTGTGAACAATTGTAATAACAACTGATACTTAAATACTTTTAATTTGGGATTTACTGCAAATACTTTACATACAGTAACTCCTTTTATCTTTACATCTTCCATGTGAGATGATATTTAGCTTATTAGCCATTTCAGAAACAAAGTGAGGTTAAGACAGGATAAATAACATTCCAAGAATGACTTGCCAAGTGGGGACTCAAACCCCGGGCATCTGGTCCCCAGTGTGATCTCCCAGAAGGCCCTTTGTACGTACCTCATTGGTGCTGATTAGGCCATGTACACCAATCCCTGGACCAATCTCTTTGTCCGTGAGCTTGTGTGGCATCCTCAAGTGGAAGCCCAGAACGGGCTTTCCTCTCTGACCCCACTGTTCCCCCGGAAACACAGAGACATAGTTTCCTATGCTCTGGCCATGATTTCCTGAAGCTCTGGGCAGTGGGAGTGGACCAGTCCCGCCTGCAGATTGATGGACCTGAAGAGGCTGGATCCTCCGAGACCTTGGGAATGGGACCCCTCCAGGGCCAGGCTGAGGGGTTGCTCCATCCTGGTGTAGGAGCTCTTTTGTCTGTCTGACAGCCCTGCCGGAAGAGATCTGTGCTCCCCGCCACGGCACAGGCATTTGGAAACTCGTTGAAAGAAGCCATTTTTGCCAGGCTTTTGAGCGATGCATGGCAATAACCTAGAAGTGGAAAGCACCACTCTGAGAAATGAGAGAGTCACATTTTCATCAAATATGGCCCGTGTCTGGGGGAGGAGGAAGGACAGAAACCACCCCTCTGGCTGTCCAGACCTTTCCACCTCGTCAGCTTCATGAATCTGAACATCAAAGCCTGTGGCAGTTTTCTGTGCTCTGAGTGAGACAGTGATGTAATTCTGATTAAAATAGTTAGTAAGGAATTAATGAGAGGTTATCTCCTTGTCTTCAATCATTTCCTGGTGAGAAGATTCTCTAAGCAGAACTCATTAGAGCTGTTCCTTTGCTGTTACTGAAATTACCCTGTTTTGAAATTACTCAGGGTTTTCAAGAAGCAAACTCATTTCAAGTCATTATTTCTGAATGTTATGACTGTAGTATGAAAAAATTGTTTTATTTTTTAAGCCAAAGATCTAATCCAATCAGGAGGGTTTGAACACTTATTCTGGTGTCTAAATTCCACTGATTTTAGTTTATTTTAGGATGGAGTTTTTGCTGGCATATGAAGGAAGACAGAGACTATTTAAATGGGTCTCCATCAGAGATAGTAAAGGAAGACAAATATATTCTAATCTGTTACAGGAGACTAATTTAGTTCAATCCAGTCTAACAAATACTCAGTGTGTGTCTCCTGTGTCAAATAGAGTATTTAAGATACAAAAACCAAAGATCATTGTTAGCAGCTTGAGCTGTTAAGGGTAAAGACTCTGGAATCACATTGGAAGTTATCGATCTCAGTCTGAACATTTGCCATCTTTTGTCATCTAGGGCAATTAAAATCCCTAATTTTCAGTTTCTTAGTATGCAAATCAGGGATAAATATAACACTTCTCTTACAGGGTTAATATAAGGAATAAAAGAAGAAATCTCTGAGAAGTACTTAAAAGTGTGTCTGGTGCATAGTAAGGACCCACTGGTAATCTGATCAAGGACTTCAAATGAACGTAAAACTAAATAAGAGAACTTACTGTTTGGAAGTTTGACCAAGTATGTGGACCACTATCTGGTCAGGGTCTGTGAACGAATCACATTTTGTTTCAGGTGATCATAATGATTCTCAGGGAAGCTGCTTCCATTAGAGCACCTGGAAAAACAGAAATTACATCCTGGTTTATGAGGAAATTTATCATGCGACCAAGATTGCATTTTCTTCTTCTTTTATTCAAATATAATTAACATACAGCATTGTGCTACTTTCGGGTATATAACATAACATGTATAATATAGATTCAACAGTATACACATTTCTCAGTGGTCATCAAGATAAATGTACTTAATCCCTTTGACTGTTTCACCAAATAGTGAAACCATAAAACTCCTCAAAGAGAACATGGGCAGTAATTTCTTTAACATTGGCCACTGAAACATCTTTTACATATGTCTCCTCTATCAAGGGAAACAAAAGCAAAATTGAACTATTGAGACTACACCAAAATTAAAAGCTAAATACTGAAATAGTTAAATTCCTCCCACCTATCTCCCTTTTGGCAACCACCAGTTTGTTCTCTGTATTTAAGAATCTGGCTTTTTTTGTTTATTTGCTTGTTTTTGTGGTTTCCTTCACTGTGCAAAAGCTTTTTATTTTGGTGTAGTCTCAATAGTTTAAGTTTGTTTTTGTTTCCCATGCTAGATGAGATATATGTAAAAAAAAAAAAGCTGTTTCAATGGCCAATGGAAAGAAATTACTGCTTATGGTCTCTTTCTTACTAACTATTTTAATCAGAATTACATCACTGTCTCACTCAGAGTACAGAAAACTGCCACAGGCTTTGATGCTCAGATTCATGAAGCTGACGAGGTGGAAAGGTCTGGACAGCCAGAGAGGTGGTTTCTGTCCTTCCCCCTCCCCCAAACATGGGACCATATCTAGGAGTTTTATACTTTCAGGTCTCATATTTAGATCTTTAATTTATTTTGAGTTTATTTTTGTATATGGTGTAATAAAGTGATCCATTTTTTTCTTTTGCATGTAGTTGTCCAGTTTTCCCAACACCACTTGTTGAAGAAGTGGCCTTTTCCCCAGGCATATTCTTGCCTCCTTTTTTTTTTTTTTTGGTAGATTAATTGACCATAAATGCATGGGCTTATTTCTAGACTCTACTCTGTTCCATTGGTCTATGTGTCTATTTTTTTGTGCCAGTCCATACTGGTTTGATTACTACAGCTTTGTAGTATATCTTGAAACTTGGGTTGTGACAGCTCCAGCTTTGTTTTCTTTTTCAAGACTGGAGCTTTGGCTATTTAGGGCTTTTTTGTTGTTGTTGTTCCATACAAGTTTTAGGGTTACTTGTTGTACTCCTGTGGAAAATGTTGACATTTTATTTTATTTTATTTTATTTTAAATATTTATTTCTGAGAGAGTGAGTGAGCAAGGAAGGGAGGGCAGAGAGAAAGAGATGGAGACACAGAATCCGAAACAAGCTCCAGGCTCTGTATTGTCAGCGCAGAGCCTGATGTGGGGCTCAAACTCATGAACCACGAGATCATGACCTGAGCCAAAGTTGGAGGCTTAACCAACTGAATGACCCAGGCGCCCCAGAATGTTGACATTTTAATTCAGGATCGTTTATAGACTATACCATGTTGTAATAATTGCTACCTATATGGAAGAAAACATGAGGTTCCTTCCTTACTCCACACACAGACACAAATTTACGTTGAGTTAAAGAGCTAAATGAAAACAAAAATAATAATCTTAGAACAAATGACAGGGGAATATTTTCATAACTTTGGAATATGGACATTCTTAAACAAGATAGGAATCTCAGAAAATATCATAAAATAGGGATAGTTGGCTCTATAAATGGTTTAAGAAATAGAATTGTAAATATACCATCAGTAAAGTGAAAATGTAAACTATATACTGGTTAACATAATTACAACAGAAATGACAAGTAGAATCCCACTGTTTAAAGAGCTCTTTCATATATAAAGTTAAAACCAAAGACAAATAACTCTATATGTATGAATAGACAGTTCAGAAAAGAAGAACTAGAAAAAGTTCAATAAATTTAGAAAAAGATGCTCAACCACATGCAGAAAAATGTGAACTTGAAAATGAATTATGACTTTTTCAGTGATCAGAGTTGTAATCCAATGTGGAGAGACTTAGGGGGGTAATGGAGAGGCAGATGAGAGGATATTGTTACAGATTTCTGGAGGGAGAGTAAGTTACTACTATACTTGGGAAAGTTACCTAGAAATATTGCTTAAAATTAAAAAAAAATTGCTACCCTTTGTCCAAATAAGTCCACAATAGGGGAATTTTGCTTACAGAAATAAAAGCACCAAGAGGTATTGATATATGTATCAGAGTACTGCAGCTTTGCTGAGGGAGAAAATGGAAAGTAAGCTGAAAAATGCATCAGCGATGTAAGGGCTGAATAAATTGTGGTACATATATCCTAGTGAATATTATGCAACTTTTAAAGAAAAGGAGTTAGGGATGTTTACTTATTTTTCTGTCTCCTAAATAAGTCTTTCCAACTCTTTCTTGCTTTTTTGCAGGCTGTTAGCCTCAAAAGGAACTTTTTACTGTGGCTTTTTTTTACATTTTTCTCCACATCAAGCGTAGGAGAACTGTACCCTGGATGGAAATTCACCTGTGAGATACATATTCTGTGTGGCATGAAATTGTTGTCTGAGACATACCGTTGGAAGCGAGAGGGATGGAATACTGAAAGTACATCAGCACTAGTGTGGAGGAGAGCACAGGTGGCATATAAATTATTCACTTAGCCTAGTGGCTTCATCATAAATTTTAAGGTGTGAGGCCTCCTGCCAAGGAGGTGCCTCTTTACAAGACAATGGAAGATTTACCCATACAACTTTGGGTTGTTCTCATGACACCAGAGTTAACGTGGCTGTCTGTCCCCTGGGAACTGCTAGTGGAGGTCATGACCACCTTCTGCACCCACAAAGTCAATATTGTTTTTAATAGTGTCATCTTGGTGTCCTTTGATGACTTCCAATATCTGAACTAACTGATTCATGCTGTCATTTCTACACATATTTAAGTAACTGGTTGTATCATGCACTATTCTGGACACTGGAGATAGAGCAGTGAACCAAACAGACCAATTCTCTGCTCTTATGAAGTTTATATTCTAATTAGGGGCCAAAGAGGAGAACAGACAATTGACAAATAAATAAGTGGATATAAAGAGGGATGATAAGTACATAAGGAAAATAAAGCTGGTAAGAAGATAGGAGAGTACATATACACATGTGTGCATGTGTGTAGGCTACTTTCAATAGCGTGGTTAGAGAAGGCTTTTCAGCAGAAGCGACATCTCAGCAGGATGCTGCCTTAGGAAGAATGTGAAGTCTTGGTGCCTCCAGGGAAAGGAGGTTTCAGGTAGAGGGAAGGGGAGTGAACTGTTCCAAGCCAGGAGAGAGAGAGAGTGTGTGTGTGTGTGTGTGTGTGTGTGTGTGTGTGTGTATCTTCCCAGGAAGGGAGAGTCACCTGGTATACCCAGAGCAGAGGGAGGGGACTGGGCAGCTTAAGGAAATAGACCCACGGAGGCAGCAAGGGCCAGACCACTGACATCACTCTGGCTGTGATGAGGATTGTGCATTTCACTCTGCTTGAAGCCACCCCAGGTTTTGAGCAGGAGGCTGGTGAAATCTCACTTAATGTTTTAACAAGGGTCGCTCTGGCTGCTGTGAAAAGAACAGACAAGAGGAAGCAAGGATGGAAGCAGGAATCTTTTTTTTTTAATTTAAAAATTTTATTTATTTATTTTTTTACCTTATAAAGTTTCATGTTTTTTAACATATGCAATTATTTTTCATCATTTACAATACAGTAGTTGCAATGACACTCCAAACAGAAAAGCAAAGTAAAAAATCAAAACACCAACTTCTGTTTCATGTAATTAGACTTATACAGAAATTAGAAGGTTAAGTAACAACTAGTTAATCACCTAATTTCACAGCTATCTGAAGTGGCAATCGTTATATAGCAGCTTATCTATGATACATTCAAGAT
>NC_043711.1:69430261-69466138 GCF_006229205.1 Suricata suricatta
AATTTCTGTCCTTGACGGAATGTATTAAATAAGCAAACACCCCAACAAGAAAAACAAGTACTACAATGTAAAAATATTAAGAAAAGAAAACCCTCTCACATGCATAAATGAAAGATGGCACCCAAAGAACTCACATCTTTTCAGGCTTCAATAGTAAATATTCTGCTACTATGTATTAAATACTGCATGGTTTGCCCAAGCTAAGATGAAACCACATCTTGAATCAATTAGCATTTTGCATTTTCTTTCATTATCTACTCAAAGTCATGCCTACTGCACCTATAAACATTTCATTATTAAAATGCTTTTTCAGAGTTTTGTGGATAGATAATGGCGGCATAGGCCAAATGGTCACCACCAAGCATGGTCTGATGTGGGGCAAGACATTGGGGTCAAGTGTGATACCACTGGTTTTGGTTAAGACCCTAGGAGAACCCCCCCTTTCACAGATATTTCCAGGCCCCTGATCTATGCCCTGAGGCTCTGTTAATAAGAAAGGGTTAAATTTTTCATAGCAGGCCTCTGTCTGAGCTCTGGAGAAAATCTGCCACTAGTGGCTGTGTGAGGCCTCTCTCCTCCAGTTCTGCTCTGAATCCCAAACTCAGATTTGTAACTCATTCCATAATTGAACAAAAGTCGATCTCATTCAAATAATTCATTAACCACTGGGAAGGACCCCATGTGGTCTTCTTATCCTGAATCCTCTTGCAATCCTGAATTTATAGCCTAGGTCAAGGACTGGCATGGTTTCTCCAAGTGTAGCAGGGTTCTCTCCATCCACACCAGGCAGTGTCCTGGTGGACTTCCCAAAGCATTCCCACGTCCTGCCTCATCCACGCTTCTCATTGACCTTGCCAGTACATGGAGCAGATAAAAGGAGCTATACAGTGCAAGCAAGTGAAGCTCAGAAGTACTTACTGAGATGCCCAGCAGCCTCATTGTGAGCCTGGGGTCTTCCAACACTCAGCACAGTGCTGCATGCCACGGGCGGGGGACCTGGGACACTGCTGACTGACAACAGAGAACTAAGGCAGCTCCTGTCTTTTTTCCCTTCAATCTAGCTTATTCAGACACTGAGTTCCTTTAACTTTTTTTTTTTTTCAGAGAGACAGAGAGAGACAGAGCATGAGTGGGGAAGAGGCAGAGAGAGAGGGAGACACAGAATCTGAAGCACTCCCCAGGCTCTGAGCTGTCGGCACAGAGCCCGATGTGGGGCTCGAACCCACAGACGATGAGATCATGAGCTGAGCCGAAGTTGGACACTCAGCCGACTGAGCCACACAGGTGCCCCGAGAAATGTAGTTTAAATGAAATCTCCTTATGGCTCGCAGCCAACGATAGACACCTGAAACATGCAGAGCGTGACCTTCCTCAAGGAACTCATAGCTGCCTTTCTGCTTTAATGTTTTTGTTTTATTAAAAACTAAAGGTAACCTTATCTTAACAGCAGCTAATCCCTCAAGGTCCTGAAAGCTTTGCTTCCAAAATTCCTTAGAAACTTACTTTATCTCTATCCGCTCCCTCCACAAACTTAAAAAAACATATAATCAATCACTCACTCCTCACCACCCCAGTGCGGCTTTTTCTGCCCATGAGTCCTGTCCCGTGCTGTAATAAAATCATCTTTTTTTGCACCCAAAATGTCTCAAGAATTCTTTCTCAGCCATTTGCTCACGGACCCCACTTCATAATTTCATCAAAACTCAGAGAGCCAACCTCCCCAGGACAGAAAGGGTCAGCACAGGGAGCACAGCGAGAGTCAAGGAAATCCCTGGTCCTAACCCATCTGACGCCGGCTGATCAGAGGAGGCACATCACTGAGATTGGAGACTGCAAGATCTCATGCTTTCCAAGGCGTCGCTGCTCGCTGTCAGCTCAAGACAGAAGGCACAGAGGCACACAGAAGGCATGGGTGCCTTTTATTCCGACTGCTTCCTTGCGCTGCCTCCAGCCTGCTGGGGGAGATGAAGACGGCTCTGCTCTGAGGAGCTGGCAGCCCTGTCTGCTTAATTTCCGGTGGACCCTCAGTGCCCAGGGAGAGCGCGTGTTTTGCTTGTGATGTTGGTAATGAACCGCCGCTGGGAACAAATTAATGAGTGTGTCAGAAACTGCAGTGGAACTGTATTACGATTCATAAACACCACGATGAAAATGCCAGTTGAGCTCTGGTATAAATATACACACTCTGAAGAAGCAAACTCCTTTTCCTCCTAATGAGAGAAGAATTTAAAATAACATCATTCTGCCCTGAGCCCCATCGCCAGGGGAGAATGCCTTAGTGGATAGATGTTTTTCTCTAATTTATATTTAATGCCTGAAGAAACCTAGGAAAGTTTAATTTTACTTTTTGTTTTTGTGTGCAAATGTACTATGCTTGGAGATACAGGTGGTATATAAACCACGTAGGGTATAAAATATTCAAAAATGTAAAGTGTCACCTTTCCAGGTATTGTACTTTGTTTGTTTTGTTAAATGAGATCTTCTTTTCTTTTTCCTGACTAACGTGTTTACATGGCCTTTTGTTAATGTTCTTTAATGTTCTGAGTTTGGAATTTGGATTGAGAAATTAAAATTAAAAATGACCACATGAGTCCACAGAGATCTAGGACTTTAAAGCTCATGGCAGGAGGAGAAAAAGAAACTGCCATTTATTTCGAAGGTGCAGTTTGGTTGTGTTGGGAGCATCTACATGCGATCCCGGATGTGCTTGAGGAAGCTCTCATTTGTGGTGGGGGGCGTTGCTGCAATATAAGACCTAAATGGACCTTCCTTGGGGCCTGACTTTCCATAAATGCCCCTGGGCCTGCTGCAGAGAGGGTTGGGAAATAACGGAAAAGGAATCTCTGCAGGAAGGCTCCAGGCTGTCTCCTCGCAATCCCACACACACAAAAAAACCCACTCCTCTTTTATCTCCTTAACATCTCAGCGCTCCAGATAAATTTCATTTCATTAAAGCGTGCTACAATGTAAAGCCAGAAAATGTTAGGTTAGTAGTGGATTGGGCGTGAGTTTCGGAACCAAGAAGACTTGATTTCATATATAAACTCCAATACTTATTCGCTATTGGACGTGGGACACATGTAACCTCTTGGAGTCTTGATTTTTATCTAAAACTGAGTGATCATAACCCCTACTTGCTTGGCTGTCAAGAGAATTAGAAAGAGTGAATTAAAATGCCTTGCCCTTAATTGATTTTCACAAAAGATGGTGTGATTATTATAACGGGTTCTGGCTGATAACTAGTCATACGTTTAAGTGGTTTGTTTTCCTCTCCTGACAACTTCAGAACATTAAGCCTCCTTCCTCCACCTGCTCTAATGTCAAGGCTAACAGAAGGCAATTTTGCCTTCTTGAGTCAGACACTCAATTTAGCTCATCACAACCTCAAATATTAGCTAGAGTTTCAGAAAGGAGAACAAAACTTGTTCAAAAGTACTGCTTGTTTGTCATAAGTGACCAATTTGAGTTTAGAACAATTGTGAGAAATGCTTTACTAAGACGTGAAGCAATAATGTCACAGTTCTTTGTCACCCCATTTTGACTTACCTACTCTTAAACTGTTCCTGAGTAGCTTCTTGACATCATTACCTGTGAATTTCCATCTAAAACTGTGCAAACAGAAAGCACAATGACTCAAGCAGGTAGGTGTCAAACCAACTTTTCAGGAGTAAAAGCACACACCTGGGTCTGACTCCAGGGTGGTCCTTTGGTTTCTAACTTTAGAAGTTAGGCTTGGGGACACCTGGGTGGCTCAGTCAGTTAAGCGCTGGACTCTTGGTTTCAGCTCAGGTCATGATCTCGGGGTTTGTGGGTTTGATCCCTGGATTGGGCTTGGTGGTGAGAATACAGAGCCTGCTTAGGATTCTCTCTCTCTCTCCCTTTCTCTCTCTCTCTCTCTCTCTCTCTCTCTCTCTCTCTCTCTCTCTCTCTCTTTCTCTGCCCCTCCCCTGCTTGCTTGCTCTCTCTCTCTGTCAAAATAAATATGTAAACTTAATAAAATTAAAAAGAAAAAAAAGTCGGGTCGGGTCTGTAGCAGGTGCCATGTTAGTACATCCCTCCAGTCTGATTACAGACTTGACATGTCGAGTCACTTTTTTTCTTCGATCCCTTGTCAACAGAGTGACTTACTATTGACATGACAATCCTTCATTTTAAGATTCAGGTCAGTAGTTAATGAATTGCTCAGTGGTAAATAAAGTAAAAAAAATGACAAGAAATGCAATTGTTTTGAATAGAGTATTAGTCTTTACAGGTAGATGAAATGAGTTGTATTTTGGAAATTCTAGGAGAAAATCCAAAGTGAATAATACTGGCCAAGAGAAAAGGGAAGATTTGCCTCCCTACCCTCCCTCTTTGGGGATTCTGTTGCTCTAGTTGAACTATCTCACATGAGGCATTGTGCAGCCTTTTCAAACTTAGTAACCCAAGGTGAATTTTTGATGGATACATCCAATTTCACATAGGCAAAAGATCTTGAATGTGCTATTTACAAAACAACAATGAATGTTAATGGGGGCATTGTAATTTAAGTTCCTGTATAACCAAGGATGTCCATAGATGGGATACCCACTTTGCTCATTTATAGCAGGGAAAAAATGGTGTTATAGATCAAAATGGCTTCTCTCCATCATGAAAATGCATTCTTGGAGGGCAGTGAATCAAGCTTCTGGAAGGCCTTTTATGAATCACTTAGCAGAGAATTGGAAAGTTTTAAGGATTCATTCATATTCACAGCCACCAGACTTTCTGAAATGCTTGTTAACTTTCTGGGACCATCTTAGCATAGTTGGAGTGTTTCACATCAGCCAACATATGGTCTAAACTCAGTGTTCTCAAACTAGTTCTTTGTGTAAAGTCTGAAGTGAAACAACATCACTTGTTTCACATTGAGTGAAACACTCAGTGGTAAATTACTCAGTAACTAGCAATGATTTGTAGGTAGCTGCCTAAAGGCCAGGGTGGGTGCCAGCCTGTTTTGAAGACTTCCATCTGTTCTCCTAGGAAGGCAGTTTCTTTGTTTTACTTATACACTGTTCTTTTGATATGACCCTCATTTTCTTGGGATATGATTTTAGTACTGACCAATGTCACACTGAAATAAGGTAGTATCTAGTTCACTTCTGCCCCCTAGCCCCCACCCCCCAGCACATCCTGAGATAAGGATTCAAGAGCAAGTTGTTTATTGGGAAAGCAATCTGAGGAAAAATTGAGTCGGCAGAATAGGGGAAGGAAACTGATAAGGCATGGGTTATAAAATAAGTTAGCACTGGAGCCAACTGGAACTCAGTCTCATTGGGGAGCTCTGGGAAATGGTGTGGCTATGCCTTGGAGTTACCCCACATGAAGGGCAAGCAGGGTCCAAGAAGAAGGCAGAAGGGACACAGTGACCAAGTATATTACAGATGATGATACCATGATGAAGGAACTGATTTCAGGAGAGTTATTTGGAAATAGGGATGAATTTGGAAAGGGCAGGAGAAAATCCTGCAGATAGGAAGATAAAGCAGAGGGAGCCAAAGAAATATCATAGGGATGGTAAAACATTTGGTTCAATTGGTTCTGTGTTGAAAAAGGGTACTTGAGTTACTTACCATCTAGTATTATTAATCTTTAAGTATCCACAGAATGGGCACCTGGGTGGCTCAATCGATTAAGCAACCAATGCTAGATTTCGGCGCAGGTCATTATCTCACAGTTCGTGTGTTTGAACCCTGCAAGGAGCTCTGCTCTGACAGCTCAGACGGTGCCTACTTGGGATTCCCTCTCTCTCTCTCTCTCTCTCTCTCTCTCTCTCTCTCTCTAATGCTCTTTGCCACGCCCCTCCTTTGTTTCTCCTTGTTGGAGTTTATTTGACCATATCCTTGATGACCATCGTAGTAAACAAGTGAGGAAGAAGAGGAAGAGGAAGAGGAAGAAGAAGCAGGAGGGAGGAAGGGAGAAAAGCAGGAGAAGGAAAAGAAGGCAGAAAGGGAGGAGGAGGGAGAAACAAAAGGGAGGAGGAGGGGTTGGAAGAGGAGAAAGAAGGATGGATGGGAGTTGGGGGAAGAGGAGAAGAGGAAAAATATTAAGAAGGAGAAGAGGAAAAATATTAAGAAGGAGGACAGCAAAAGATAATGTGGACTATATAACCTAAATCAAAAGTTTCTGGAAATGGATCTATGATCAATTCTAAACTGAGATGACTTCTTTTTTTTCTAGTCCATGGAGGGAAAAAATAATAAAAGTCAATACAGGGAAATTTCCATAAAGGTAAATAAATCTACTCTGATATTATTATATCTTACCAGTATTTGGATATTAAATCTTTTTCTCTTAGGCAACATAGTAATAATGGATGGATATTTTAAAAAATACTCTCTCAAGCAGAATAATTAAATAGAAACCTCATATCCTTAGTTTGTAAAAGTGGATATATTTTGCTGGTATGAAAAACGCAGAGTCCTGAAACCATTAGCCTCATCTGACACATTCTTTACATCATGCTGAAGATTTAACCAATACTAATGATTGCAGGTCATTCATCAGCAAGGCTGCATTTGAAATAGAGACAGTATATTCAAGTGCATCAGAGCATAGGCTGGGGCCAGAGACACTAGTTCTTACAGTATGGCCACTTGCTGTCCATGAGAACTGTTAGGGATAATTCAAACCTCTGTGTCTCAATATACACATCTGTAGAATGGGCAAAATAATCAGAGCACTTATGTCATAATGTTGCTGTGAAAATAAACACAATAAGATAGGTACAATGCCTAGGACAAGATCTGTCACACAACAAGCAAACAGCAAATATTACCTATTGCCAGTTAAATATATGTCCTACTGTGTGATTATGGAAATACACTAATATAGCTATAGATTTTCAGAATTGAGTGTTTTTTCTGAAATGATGCTTTCTAATTAGATTACTTGGTCTACACATGTTATAACAGGGGGAGAAGTATTTTTTAAACGAAAAAGAGCTTAAAATCAGGGCACCTGGGTGGCTCAGTCAGTTGGGTGTCTGACTTTAGCTCAGGTCATGATCTCTTAGTTTATGAGTTCAAACCCTGGTCACACTCTGTGCTTAGAGCCTGGAACCTGCTTCCAATTTGATCTCCATCTCTCTCTGCCCCTCCCCTGCTCTCTCTTTCTCTCTAATAAACAAACATTTAAAAAAAGAGCTTAAAATAATTTTAGGCACTGAAGATGGAGACATGACTCACTGTAGGTAATACTTTTAAAATTTGTATATTATTTAATGAATATAGAGTAACCCTTCACATGGACTCTACTGTAAAGAATTTATTATTGTGTGAAAGCATTTGTAAAGCTTTTAAGCTTTAGCACTAGTTCTTGACAAGTTGTTTTTACTCACATTCATTGTAAGCATTTCTTAATATAATTGGTATGTAAAACAAGGACATTTTCTTCTTAATTAAGATACCCTTTGGAAATTCATAATTGGCTATAGTAACTATATAATACTCTCATGTATCATAGCAACTGCATTATAAAATAATAACGTGAAGGAGGTCATTTTATGATTTTAGGTTTTTTCCTATGGTTTCAGGAGCATTTTGCCAGACAAGGTGGAACACGAGGAAGGATGGCAATGATTCTATTATACCATGAGTTTTGGACCAGCATCTATGAGGTACATAAAATAAGAAGACAAAGTCTTAGGACTCCTGGGTGACTTAGTGTGTTACATGTCCAACTCTTGATTTTGGCTCAGGTTATGATTTCATAGTCATAAGATCAAGCCCTGTGTGGGGCTCTGTGCTGACAGCATGGAGCCTGTTTGGGATTTTCTCTCCCTCTCTCTGTCCCTCCCCTGTTCACACTTACTTTCTCTCAAAATAAACAAATATTAAGAAAAAAAAAAGAGAGTCTTCACAGATAGGAAAATGAACAATGAACAGACGGGCTAACTGCATTTCAGATTGCACTCTTTCCAAACATGAGAGTGCATCGATGGACAAAGGAAAGGGAGTTTTGTCTGAACTCAGCACCTGCAGAAATAAATGCTGACTCTTTTCCCATTACCTCAAAGGAATCTTGGCCAGAATAGCAGGGACAGTGATGGGAGGAGGAGGAAAAGATGAGTTCAAGATACATTAGCATCTTTATCTCCTAATGGAGAGACTAAAATTTGATTGTAATTCCAAGCAAAATCCCATTAGCTGAGCTCAGCAGATCTCTTGCAAGACAGTTATCAGGTATCCCTCATGATTTCTCAAGTGGTCACTTGGCTGGGCTTTTACAGAGTCTGTTGGTTTTCAGACTTGCTGGATGGGTGGCTAGAGTACCTGGAAAGAATTAGACAATGGTTAGCTTCTCTTTTTCCTGTAATGTCCTTATGTTTAATAAAGACACAAGCAGCTGTCTCTGGATGTCTACTATAATTTGTTGGGAAAATGTAGCCCACAGTTATGGTTTTCAAAATGACGTTTTCCTGTCTGACAATACACACATCTGTTTTTATTCCTACTTAGGAATTTGGAAACTGATTTGGTTAGTCTCCAAGTGCCCATCTCCTTGCTGCAGGTGGTAGGTTGATAGCCTGTAGGTGTCTACTCTGGATGGCTAATTCTGGATCCAGATGGTCATATATATTTAATTCAGTACAACTCCCTAACTTGACGGGGAACACCATGTGCTTCATTTGTTCAACTTACTAAATTCCTACTGTGTGCAAAAGATCCCTTTTCTGGGTGCTGAATGCCAATAAAGTGTAATGTACAGTCCATGCACATGTATATAAACACACTCACATCACATGGATGTTTGTAAATCCAAGAGTGGATTTATAGATCTTGGGAAATTGTAATTGAAATTGGAGCTTGTTGGGGCACCTGGGTGGCTCAGTTGGCTAAACATTGGACTCTTGATTTCAGCTCAGGTCATGAGCTCACCTCTCATAAGGTGAGATCAAGCCCCTCATGGGGCTCTGCACTATATGTGGATACTGCTTGAGATTCTCTTTTTCCCTCTGCCCCTCCCATCTCGCTCCTGCTCCTGCTCTCTTTCTCTAAGGGAAAAAATTGGGGCCTGCAAAGATGGCAGCACTTAAGGTTGTGTGACTTGTAAGATGACAGTGCTGAATGTGCAGTTCTTAAAAAGATGATCTACAAAAATATAATTTGTAGAACTCAGCAGTTTCAGCCAGAGTGCATATTGTTATGTAGACTGAAACTCAGGAAATTAGAGGCAAATAAAATTTACTTGTATCAGTTTTTTGGTTGTTGCTTTATAGCACCATGTATGGAAACCTGAGTGACTCAGTCAAGCTGAGTACAAGACCAAGTTTGCAGACACAGCGTTCTTGTATCTGCAGACTCCTCATCAGATCTAAAGCTCCCAGGTTGGTATCTCAGGTGATGACTAAAAAAGGTCATAAGAGATGACATTCTCTCTCACTCTTTCTCTTGCTCTTGCTCTCTCTCATTAACTTTCCCCTTACTTCTCTATCTCCTATGCTAAGCTGATATTAGCTGTAGAATTTAAAACTGCTATAACTTTAGCTTGGTGAAGTATGCACATGTCAGAGGGTTTCAGCAATACACTGACTGCTGAGCACAAACTAATTTGGGGGACAGTGAATCCCTGCCATTTTCTGACTGCTTTGCAGTAAGAGAGGAAGAAAAGCCGACCACACAAGCTTGCTTAACTTTTTGCTACAGGTGGTGCACTCCTGGCCAGAGATTTCAGTCTGGTCCTGCCTCTCTCTGCCCTCACTTTCTGCTCCTGCTCGTGCACCTGCTTCCTATGTCTTTGCCCTATTAAATAATCAAGGAGTCTCTGTGGTTGTTTAGAAGCTGGAGATGCTTCTCTGAAGTCTATGTCTACTAATCATTTAAATGCAGCTAATCTATTTTATCTTTGGGGAAGCTTTGTTTCACCACCCCATTTCCTCATCACAATCTTTCTCCCACCACCTCCAGGCCCCAGACTCCATCTCACCCCACTTTGTGCTGTTGTGCCCAGGAAAAACCAGTAGGAATTCCCTCATGCTCTGTGTCCATGTCTGTCTCCATCATTAGTCTAGAAAACAAAGATCATAATGCATGTAATCATTTGGTCCCCAGTGACACAATTCCTACTTGGTGAGGTGAATACCTAAAAGGTGTTTATCAAAAGAGGTAGGATAAAGAAATACCATTATTTGAAACACTAATACCAAGGATTTTGAAGTAAATCTAAGATTTATCCACTTTGGTTTTGTTTTGCTGTTTTTTGTTTGTTTGTTTGTTTTTCCAGCTAATGGAACATGTAGCCCCTTCTGACGTGCTTTTCATTTACAATGCATAGATTGTGAATGCCAGAGCTAGTAAAAGCATAGTCTAGAAAGGAAAAGAAATGACATCTCATCTGCTCATTCTTTGTTCTTAACCTCCCAAAACTGAACCCGAGGCCTTCAGCATTTAATGAGGAGACAGAAGAGCTGTGTCTACAAATCCCATTTTGCTCTCAGCCTCTCTCTGTGATTCTGGACTCCATGCCTGTTAGAGGATTACGAAGTTGCAATTAGAAAATGTATAAATTCGGAGTGAATTTTTATTCAACTCTTATTTTATGATTGGCAATCTACCTCATAATAATCACTCATTGGTTGAAACTGCTGAGTTCTACAAATTATATTTTCACATTGACTTAAGAAGTTTGCTTGGCATGTTTCCCCAGAACATAGTGATCCATAAAATGCTGGTTGTCTTATATAAATATAAAGTAAATGTGTAATTGCTTACCGAGGCAACTAAGCCAAATACTAAGAAAATATAGAGCCAGGAAACATAATGTATGACTGTATTGGATATCTCATTGGATCATGGATTTTCTTACAAAATTTAGACATTCTAAGGCAACTTCCCAATTTCACCAGAAGGCATTCAAGGAAACTACAACAGTAAATAAACAGACAACAAGCAGAGTAAGTGCACTCCCTATCAAGGGCTTAGTCCCAAATGAATCTAAAAACTATAAAAAATAGGTGTAAATAATAAACACATAATAACTAAGAACCATGGAAATAATTTGAAATAGTAAAATTATACTTCAGGCTTAGTAGCCTTAAATGTAGAGTAACTAATTATCTAAAAGTGCATCTATGGTACCATAAACTGCAGGAACAGTTTATACACTGAATAGCAGAATCTGTTTTTATTGAAATCTTCCACTCAGAGCACTAGTAGGTAAACCTGAAAAAAGTCCATTATTAAAGTGAAAACAAGAATTAATTCTACATGTCATCCCCTCTTTCCCCTCTCCTGCCTCATATGGTGTATCTAAGACCCTAGGACTTTGCTAGATCATAACAGTGACCAAAAACTTAGGCAGGCTCATTAACCAAAATTAAAAATTTGGCTTTTGCTAATCTTGTTTTTGTTTAATTACTTCTCTTATTTTAATAAGTGATAGATGTGTTGGTTAAAAATTCAAAAGGCAAAAAAGGAATGGAAATTTCTCTTCTGAAAATGACAGCATAAAGTTGGTTTTTTTCATAAATCACCCCCAAGCAATAAGAAAAAAGAAGAAGAAAAAAACAGAAAATCAATATTAGTTATAGGTAGGGGTAATTGACATGTTGAATAAGAGAGGGAGAAAGGGGATCAAAGTCTATGAAGAGGATTTGCATTAGTCACCTTCCTTCTTTGTTCTGGAGCTTTAGGACTGCCCTCCTTGGAAGCACTAAAAACTACCTGTCAATTCTGTACCCTTCTAGAAAAATCTATATTATTTTTCTGTAATCACACAAATAGACATATTGTACATGCTGCGGTGGAGGTCAAGGAGGCTGTTTCCTACTTTCTCCTCGAGGGTTTTGATGATTTCCTGTCTCACATTCAGGTCCTTCAGCCATTTTGAGTTTAATTTTGTGCTTCAACATTTGCTGGCTCTAGTCCTCTCTCCTTAATGTTCCAACGTATAATCATGTTCCAAAATCTCGAAGATTAATTTTGCATGGCTATTTCTTCATATAAAGATTAGACCGAATTTACCTAGTTCCAAATAGAAAACTATTCAGTTACTCCTTCGGATCACCCTCAATGGATAGCCATCCCCAAAGTGCTTAATATCATATGATGCTAAGTTTATAGGACTTATTTCCATTTTTTAATCTCCTTTTTTTGTATCTCACTAACGTTGTAAGATATTTTTTTAAAGATTGTGTATATTTTTGTTAAATTTGTTAATTTATATTTTTTGGCTGCTACTCTGCAGGGTATCTTGTATTCCACTGTAACTTCTGATTATTTGAATGCATGAATGCTACTGATTTCTGTGTATTACTTTTGTGCCTAGATAATTTTTGAATTCTCAAATTCTTTGTGGCAGTTTTTAATTAGATTCTAATTTTCCATATTAACATCTGTACATAGTCATTTTATATCTTGGTTTCTCACTGTAATTTTTGTCTTTATTTTCTTTAATTATATTGGCTGGTATTTCTGGAGCAGCATTAAGGGATAATGGTGACAGTAGCATCCTTATTTTATTTATAACATTAGTGAAGATGTCTAGTAGTGTTTCCCCAATAAACCTAATGCTGACTTTGAGTTATGATCATTTATATTTCCGAGCATTATTTTTTTTCCTACTTTATAGTGTTCTTATTTTAAAATCAAGAATGGATTTTGACTCTTATTAAAGACTTTATAGCACATAGGAATATATATATGATGATGAATTCAGTTTTGGTTTGATATTGATACTTTTAATATTAAATCCCACCTAGATATTCTGTCTTAGTTTTTTTTAATATATTGCTGCATTTTGCTTTATGTTATTTTGCTTGGCCTCTTATATCACTTCTCATTATGTGATTAATCTGGAGTTTTCTTTTATTGTACTAACTTTGTCAATGCTATAGTATTTTCAAAGAAAAAAAATTGAAGTCTTTTTTCCGTACCTTAAAAGAATTAAAGTAATACACATTAGAATGATCTATGCTTTCAAGGTTTAGTCAAAATTACCTGCAAAACTGGTGCTTTTTAGGAAGCAATTGATTCTTTTTTAGGAAGGCAGTTCTTTGAAATATTCCCCGCCACCCCAAATAGCAATTGAATTGTTTAGGTTGTGTATCTTTCCTAAATTGATTCTAGTCAACTTTTGCTCAGGTATGGGAACTGAAAATCAGTTAACTATAGAGAAATTATATTCTTGGAATCACATTTACTGTTATTTGGGCACTTTGCATTTCTTTGGTGAGCTTTTTATAAAGTTAGAAATATAAAAAATATAAATTTCAAACATGTAGCATAAAACTGCTAAAAGAAGCATAAGAGAGTATCTTAACCGTATATGTTCTGCTGCGCCCCTATCAGAAATTGGCAGGCATAGCTGAGTGGCAAGAAAAGGTAGGGAAGGTTTTCAGATTGTAGAAAGTCTTTAAGATGCTGCACAGCTCACAAAAATAGTCATGTCCGTGAGAATGTTGCTTGGCAAAAACCCATCTCCGTACTACTTACTGTTCTGAAATTCAGCCTCTCACCCTTAGGGACTGCTAATCCCTGGATCTTCCTCCAAAGCTCTGGTACATCCTTGTGAATGTCGAAAACTGACCCGCATGCAGAGTCATAATTGCCTCTGTTTATCTTCTTGGATTGCAGAGTCCCACGTAAAGTGTCAATTTTTGTGTTATTCCAAGTGTGTTGTGCTGTGCAAGCCTAGGACTGAGGGTTAATTAGGACACAGGAAAGGGAAAAAAGGAAAGCAAAGAAAATAAATAATTTTTCATCATCTACCATGTAAATGACCTGATAAGAATTCTACATAGGTGTGTCATTTAATTTTGATGTGTCATTCTAATTTTCCCAAAAGTTTCATAAACTGAGGTCCAGGAAAGTAAAATGAGCTTCCTAAAGTCACATAATTAATGCATAACTGAGCTGCAACACGAACCTGTGTTCTTTCTATAACTCTAATCTGAAACTCAGTGATAAAATGAAGAGCTGCAAAGAAATGAAAGTTTTGTTGGTCAAGTAAGATATTAGTGACCCCAAGAAAAGGGGTTAAAAAAAATTCCATCAGCAAAAAATGTGGAGGTCATCAAAATTTCACATCTGAGTCAATCATTTTAATTCCTCTTTTATCAAGCCTTTTATCACATCAGGGGGAAAATAGCATTCTTATTCATTTCTATTTTGAAGCTGTCAGACACATTTTTTTAAAAAAAAGTAAGGAAAATTATGACTTTGTTCTTAGCAACTTCCTGGTCAGAGAGGTAATTTTCTGAGCAGGCGGTTAGTTTTTGAATGTTGATGCTGCTGTTTTGGTCTGAACTACACATCTGCCCGCCATCCATAAGAAACTGGCAGGCACATTTTAGAAGGCTTTGCTGTGAAAAGGTAGGCTTTACAGTTATGTACAATAGTCATTTGATCCAGAATGATTTCAGGAACTACATTTCAGCTTGCAAACAGCTCCAACCAGTACCTCAGTAACCAGAGCTCACTGTGTGCTGGACTAAAAGGATGTTGGAATTTCAGCCTTCTCATTAGCTCATACGTACTACTCAGTAATTTTCTTAGAACTGAGATTTTATTCCATTAGCCTCAATGTGTATTTCCAAGAGAGTTTTATGGAAAATACTATTCCCTTAAGATGATATTACAAATGATATTTCTAAAAGTTAATAATTTGTTTAGAAACTGTTAAATGCTACATCCATCTCAGTGATTTGCTATACATATTCACAGATGAAATGTTATTTTTTTAGGTGTTTTAAAATGTTTATTTATTTTTGAGGAGGGAGACAGAGCATAAGTGGAGGAGGAGCAGAGAAAGAGAGGGAGACACAGAATCTGAAGCAGGCTCCAGGCTCTGAGCTGTCAGCACAGAACACAACATGGGGCTCAAACCCATGAACAGTGAGGTCATGTCCTGACCCGAAGTCAGACACTTAACTGACTGAGCCATCCAGGCAGGCACCCCTATTCACAAACTAAAGGTTCTAGAAGTCCTGCAGTAAAGAAACTTGCTTAACCTTGTTTAATCCAGCGTTGTAAAAATAGCACTCACCCAACAATATTTCTTTATGTTTATGTAACCCTATAAATTTATCATGCTATTGGATATTCTGTGTATAAACTCTTTTTCTAAATCTGGGGTTAGCAATCTAGAGCACATGAACCAAGTACATCCATAGGCTTTTTTTGTATACCCCAGAGCTAATAATGTCTTTTGTACATTTCTAAAAGTTTGCCAAAAAAAAAAAAAAAAGAAGAAGAAAGAATGTATCACAGAAGCTTTATGTAACCCTAAAATATTCTCTATGGTTCTTTCCAGAAAAAGTTTGCCAACCCCTGTTCATCTAAACCAAAAATATTAACACGACTTAAGTAAATAAGAATATATCAGCTATTATAAATTATATAAAGAAATGAGGTAATACTTCTTTTTCTTCCTAATTATTCCAAAATTGAATTATTCAAATGAAAAGCATTGGCAATGAAAAGATTCAAGGGGTTCAGGCAGCACTTGAAGGCTTAAACTCTCAAAATTTGAGTTTATATCAAGAAGTAATATTTCATGGGATAAACTAAAGATTAGCTTTAAATGACTCAATGATCACTTTGATGCTATACCAGTTGAATAATTTCTATCCTCACATAATTATTTACCATCTCTTGTAGTCTCTTATTTATAAGATTAGCAGATTGACTTCACTATTTCTTCATTTAAGGACAGAGTTTCAAAATTTAAATACTTAATGTTTGCAAGCTGCAACTCTGTCCCATTAACTAGGTTATGTCAAAAAGTCACTGACACTGGGAACTTGGTTAGATCCTCTCTCTTACCATGCAAATTTTGAAGGAGCAAGAGAGAACTCCTATGTGTATTTGATAAACCTTCCAGAAACTTTTTTTTTTTTTGGCCTTTTTGAGCTTTCTTCTTCCCTCCTTACTGCTATGCAACAAACCATGTTGTAATTTAGTGGCTTGAAACTGCGATGAAACATGACCACTTATTAGTGTATTTTATGATTCTTTGGGTTGACTTGGCTCAGTTGGGTGGTTCTCACTTTGGGTCTTTCATCCACTTGTGGTCAGAAGGCACATCAGGATGCGGTTATCTCAGGGTCTGGTTGGGCCAGACACCCAAGATGGCTTGCTCACATGGTTGACATTAGATGCTAGCTGTTGACTGGGAGCCCATCTGGGGTTGTTGGCTGGGACACCAACAAGTGGTCTCATTGTAGTTTGGGCTTCTCACAGCATAGAAGCTGAGTTCAGAGAGCAAGCATCCAAGAGGCCCAGGTAAAATCTTCAAAAAAGCTTGCCTCAGAAGTTCAGAATGTCATTTTACAGCATTCTATTGGTCAAGCAAGTCACTAAGGCCAGCTCAATTTTGGGGAAAGGAGAATTAGGTCCCACAGCGTGAACAGGAAGGAATTGGTGCTCATTGTCTTTAGAGCCTCTCTACCACAGTCCACAGCTGAATGACACCTATTCACCTGAGAAGCTCTACCATCCCAAGCCTTTGGGGAATGAAGGGATGGCACTTTCTCTTTTAAATTTTTCATTGACAAGGCAGAGATGCTACCTACAGTTTCCATGAAAACTACAAATTTGAGTGTAATCTATAATTTCCTTCAAAGAGGAGCTACATTTAGGGTGGCCTAGAGTTTCAATTATTTTATTTTTTCTGTGGCACTTTCTTATCAAGTAACTCAATGTTCTATGGAACCTCATCCATCATAGAATATGATACAATTTGGATGGTATGGTATAAAGCTTCCTAAATCTGAAGTTGATGTGATTCCTCAATTACAGGTAGTATACACAGCAAGAGAGTCTTCCTATAGGGAAGGATTTATTTGTTGAACAACTGAATAAAATCAATAATTGGACAGATTGATTCATTGTTTAGGGACAGTCCTGAAAGCAATTGGTCTGTTTAAATGTGTCTCCCCATTTATTTATCCAGGTTGTATATTTTTCCCTTAGTGTTCTGTCTTTGGTTATATGATCCTATTTATTAGTTGGTGTCTATGTAAGGGATGCTTTTACTCAAATAAGAATAGGTCTTGGAGTGCCTGGGTGGCTCAGTTGGCCAACTGTCCCAACTTTGGCTCAGGTCACAATCTTATGGTTTGTGGGTTTGAGCCCCATGTTGGACTCTGTGCTGACAGCTCAGAACCTGAAGCCTGCTTTGGATTCTGTGTGTGTGTGTGTGTGTGTGTATGTGTGTGTGTGTGTGTGTGTGTGTGTGTGTCCCTCTTACACTCATGTTCTGTCTGTCTGTCTCTCTCTCGCTCTCAACAAATAAATAAACATTTAAAAAATTCTATAGGAATAGTTCTTGCTTTTTGGGCTGATATTTATCCAGGAAATATTACAATGAGTTAGGTAAGGGAAAGAGAGGCCCATTTAGTCAGACTTCCCCATTCATGGAGGGTCTTAAATTTAGAACTGAATATTTTCTCAAATGAGTTCAAAATTATACTCAGAAAGGTAACCTGGTGCTAATAAAAAACATTCAGCATACAACTTTAGACCTGAATTCATGATTGGACCACTACAAAAACTTGTAGTACGTGACATATTTTTTGTAACTAAAACTAACTCCTATGACTGTATAACTGTCCTGTGAATAGCATTATAATACATTTGTGTGTGTACATTAAAATTGTTCCGGCTTTTTCATTTTGAATGACCACAGGTTTTGAACTCTGTTTTGATTGTGCTTTATTTTGCTTAATATATAGGGCACAACAAGAGATGACAGGGCTTCAAGTAGCCATGCATTTCAGTTCTCTGCATATTCTGGGGGTCAGGAAGATGGTGTAAATGGTGCTCCATCACCCAATTTAGATAGCTTTATTTAACTTTACATAAATAACATAGGAAAGAAATATTTATCTTTTTAGCAACAGATACAAAAAATTAATTTGTGGGAGAAAAAAAGCCTTTGATATATGGCTGTAGTATGGAAGTCAGCCTCAGACTGGCTTCCACATACACATAAGAGACAGACTTTTAATAACGTTGTGAGAAGAAGGGAGTTAACAAGCTGAGCAATGAGTGTGGGGGCAGTTCAAAGAGAGAGCAGACCCCTACACCTATTAAGTGCTTCCATAAATTTTACATTGCCTAGAAATGCTTTCGTGTGAGTGGTTTTTTTTTTTTTTTGAGAATATCAGAAAAGGATAACAAAACAACTGACTTTTGAGACTACATGAAGGAATAATGTAATTGGATGACAGTGGGTGTCTGAGCAGGACCCTGACAGGGCAGAAAATAGACAGCTTGTTCCTAGGCTGCTCTCATGAGGGTCTTGATTACAGGAGGAAAAACAGACAGGGCTCAGCTGGGTCCAGGGAGCTTTCAGCTATTGAAGAAAATAACCTGGGCTCTATCCTTGCCCCATCCATGGCAGGAAGCTCAGTCCTATGGGGAGTCCTAGTTCTCTCTCGGGAGAAACAATTAGCAGTGGGATCACCACCGGATTTTGGTACTAAATAGTTGGGAACCCATAGCCTGGCTCTACGCAATGGTGACATTTGAAAAATTCCTTAATGCTTGCCGCCTCAGTTTCCCCCAAAGTGCATTGGAGTTAAGGATGTTCATTTTGGAGTGTTTCTCTGAGACTTAAATTATGTAATATGCATAACAGTCCTTCTAGAGACCCACATCTAGTAAGCGTTTAGTGGATGATAGCTATTATTATTATTACTATTAGTGGTCGTAGTACAACTATGAAAGATGTTCAGACATTGGCTAAGGGCACTGTAGGGGAACCATTGCCTCTAAAAGAACATCATGTTTCTGGCAGTTCCACATCTGCATGGAATTTAACAGCACCAATTCATTTCAGATATAGCTAAATGAATAGACATAGACTTGGTGATATTTCAAAACCAAGCTCTGAGATTTGGAGACAATATCTTCTGGGATTGAAACACAGGCTTTGTACACAAAATAAACATTAAGATACCAATCAGTAAGCATCAGTGTGGAGCCTCATAAGAGGCCACGGAAGGGAAAAAATGGAATCCATTATATTCAGAGCTAAATAATAGCTGCAACTTACAGAGTTTCCTAAGTCAGGTCTCCAAGAGACAGACCCTGAGGTCAGTATTTGTGTGCTTCCCGGAGGAACTAGTGAGGGTGTAGGGGAAGCAAGGCAGGGGGAGGGGAGGGTGGAGCTAATTAGTACACAGTTATAGAAATCCCAGCCTCAGCCTGACTCCATGGAAGGTCTGGATCTTCCCTTGGGGTAAAGGAACTGGCTTTGGTTATCTGGCTCCTGTTAGTCTTTGACACTTTCCAGCTTTTATTATGTGGCAGAAAACAGAAGCAGAGTTGTGAGCACCAGCTAGAAGCTAGTCACCTTGGCCTTGCTCAAGACATGATATTCAGTTGGGACCCACTCAGACAATGAAACTAGTCATAAAATATTTAAACCTCCTGTATAGTAACTGGTTGGTAAAGAGCCATTTCTCTAAGGCCCTATGGTCACTCTGGTTTCCCCAAGCCCATTCTCAGGACCCTTCAGGTCTCCCCTGCTGCTTCCTGCTGCTGATCTGATTATTTGGTGTCCTAACATAGTTGCTCAAGATTTGCAATAGCACCCATAGACAAGAGTCTATCAGATCATTATTATATCATTTCATAAGTTGTTAGTCAATACTTAAATGAAATTGCATACTGTTTCTTAAACTCGCCCCTAAGAGAACAAGTTCCAAAGCACCATGGAAGGTAGCAAAACCAGCACATGTTGGCATTTTCATAGGTTAATTTATCTTCCGTATCTGGAAGACCCAGACATTTTTAGTAATGTCCATGGACTGATTTAGTAAAGTGACTTTTAATGGCAAGTCAGCTCACTTATCTTCTAAATTCAGATGTTTAATGGGAAACTTTGGAGAAATAGCCTGTAAAGTGACACACCCTGAGAAGAAAGAGGAAAGTAGCATGTCACTATCTAGTAAAACAAGGCTTGTTGCTATGATTACTTGTGGGGAGCGGCAAAGATCTCAGCTGCTAGGCCTTTTGCTAGACGGATTTGTCACTCCCTAAAGGGAGTTGCAAAATAGGCAGGGGAGCGCCACTCCCTGTCAGAGAAGCCAAAAGACCAAAGATCAACCGCCTGCAGGCAGGGTAGTATTCAGCCCCTCAGGCGCTGTGCTAAAACAATTTAGTCCGGTTCCTTTTTCACTCCAGTCTTAATCCCTTGACCCTGTTTCCTAGCAACTGACTTGGGTCAGCTGCCTTGTTTGCCCGCCCTGAAACCTTTACGAGAGACAGTTTTCTGAATAAAGCTCTCTCTCTCTCTCTCCTGACCAGAAAACCGTGAGTCGAGTCTTTACTCTCTGCGTCTCCCTCTCCCGTCGCCCCTTTTTCTCTCCCTCCCTCAGGAAAAGAACCTACGAGGACGAGGACTCACCACCCGCAGGATGGAGCAGCCCGGGGCGGGACTCGAGAATTACTCCTGTCAGTTCCACTGAGGCTACTAAAATGACTCTTTTGATTAGTTAAATCTGTCTTCCATCCAAGTTGTTCAATAGAGATATTTCATAGTACAGTGGAGAAGAGGACACACCTATGAAGGAGGTGATGGAGTAAGATGTGCTCTCAAGATGAATGGCGTTAACTTTTCCCATGAATCATTTGCCTTCTGGTAAAATTCCAATGGAACTTGACTTAAGACAGGGTCCTGTTCAATCATGCTCAAGAATAGATGAGACATTTATTTCCCAATTGGCACCTGGATTACTTCTAACTGATGGACATAACACACCGGCTGGTCCTATATGTGTGTATTCAGGTGTGTGCAGATATGTAGAAGGGGTTGTGATAGATTGTATTTTCCCAGAAACAGATCCTAAAACAAAGTTGTGAGTGTTAAAAGCTTACTGGGAAGTGATTCCAGGAAGTACTGGAAGGGAAGTAATGAAGAGAAAAGAGGGTCATCAAACAGGTCATCGTTGTGGGCCACTGGTGCTTAACACTGATGGGGAAGTCAGGTAGTGTAGAACCAGAGTAGAGCACATTACTTGGGTTTAGCCCCACCCAGGCACTAGTAACATCACTCTACACCTAGGCTGCGTCAGTTCTGTGTTTACCTGTCTTCTCAAGATAGGCACCTGGAGTTCAAGAACCTGGTTAGTTGATGAATTGGACAAATGGGAGATGGATAAATGCTTTGCCTATTACTTAACATCTTGACATGGGGCATTAAAATGGATATGTCTGTAACTCAAATTATAGAAACTTGAGAGGTTTTACTAACTGCAATCTTCTATTTTGTTTTTTTAGTTTATTTATTTATTTTAAGAGAGAGAAGGAGGGAGCAAGCAGGGCAGGGACAGAGAGAGAGAGAGAGAGAGAGAGTCCCAAGCAGGCTCTGCACTGTCAGCTCAGAGCCTGATGCAGGGCTCAAAATCATAAACCATGAGATCATTACCGGAGCTGAAACCAAGAGTTGGATGCTCAACTGACTGAGCCACCCAGGTGCCCCATGCCATCCTCTATCTTTATAAAGTCCTCAATGTTACCCTTCCACTAGCAAACTCAAGGAGGCCATTTTGACATTTCTTGGTTGATGTTTTTACTAATGACTCTTTCAGAAAGAACACAAATGTGAAAAACATTAGATATCTCCACAGTTATGCAAAGCAAAGGAGACACATGGGAAAATAGGACTTTTTCATAATCTCTCCAGATTCTGTCTCTTTAATTTCTATTACCAAATAATGGACCCAGAGAGACAATCTAAGGAATATTAACCAGTTGGGCTAAGGAAATGGGAAAAAAACACAATACCATGGCTTTAATGTAATCTATGTGATTCTGTGTAACAAAATGAATGCTAGTCTTGGAATCAAAAGGCTAATATTTAAGACCACGGCTGCACATCTAGATCAGTCACCATGGTCAACTCCTTACCTCTTCTGGCCTCAGTTTTACCACATATACCAGGAAAAAATGATGCTTTATACAATCTCTTCTTTGGCCAAAATTCAGCAAATGTATATTCATTTCTCTTTCTATTTATACTTTTTTCCCAGGGGGAAAGCTAATATTGTATTTTTCACTTTCATATATTTTCCCCATTACCTGAGCAATTTCACACTCTTGGAAAACATTTGGAAAATATAGAAAAGAAAAAATTCATACCTTCTCCATTCCATTGTAGTGTGCCTCTTTCATTATTTTTATGTAGTCTAATTAAAATGTATATACTCTTTTTGTGTATTTTATTATAGCTGTGAAAAAAACCCAAAAAGGTGATCATTCATTTCTAATACTTGAAAGAACCCCATGTGGAAGAGATAACCAACTTGTTCTGTGCAAAATCAAGGAATTGGTGAGATGAAGCAACATCAATTTTGCCTTATTATAGGGAAAAAGTGTCCCCAGAAGAATGGTGGCACCTGAAAGGCAAGCAACAGAAATGAATTGGAGAGGTGTTAAGACAAGGTGATGTCATCCCATTTTGGGGAATATGTAGTTCATTTTCTGATACTCTAGCTGGCTCATTCCATCTTTGTAGCATTCCAGTAACAAATCAGAGAAGCAATTTAGTCATTTTCATGTTTCTGGGTTGTTGTTCTTACTAATGACTTTCAGGGAGGATACAGATTGTAAAAAACTTTTAGATACATCCATAGCTGTGCCCAAGGCAAAGGAGAGAGATCGGAAAACAGAACCTTTCATTATCTTTAAATTTCATTTTCTTAATTTCTATTACTAGCCACCTTAAGCTGCACCACCATTGCCTTGTACGTTTCCCCTAATAAGTCCACACTGGTTTATTTCATCCTCTCTCCATAGTCTGTTTTTACACCATTATTTATCAGACCTCTGGTATTGGTTCTGTTGATTAATCACTGATGATCTAGCTTATATTGGCTGTGGGTAACATAGGTGTAAAAGCAGTAAGACATGCAATGTTACATCCATTAAATCTTGCTCATAAAAACAGGTATGAATTATTCTTGAGAAATAGATGAAAGCAAGAACTCAGATTCTTAAAAGATTTTCTACCTTCCTCTCTCTCTTTTTCTTTCTTTCTTTCTTTCTTTCTTTCTTTCTTTCTTTCTTTCTTTCTTTCTTTCTTTCTTTCTCTCTGTCTGTTTGTCTGTCTTCCTTCCTCCCTTCCTTCCTTCCTTCCTTCTTTCCTTCCTTCCTTCCTTCCTTCCTTCCTTCCTTCCTTCCTTCCTTCCTTCCTTCCTTCTTTTTAGTGCAGTTCTTGAAAATACATTTTAGTACATGGGAGTTAAATTGATCATCAACTGGGAGCCAACTTTGCTCTGCTTGAGGGACCATTCAAAAAAAAGATATTTGGGTATTCGACATCCTTGTAAGAAGAGAGAAACATATGCAGGAGAATTAAATCCTCTGTGACATATCATTGCAAAAGGCATTTAGCTAAAACAGTTTTTCTACCAAATTGCCCTTTGAAGGTTTTATTGAGATTTACAACTGAGAGTCTTTAGGAGACAGGTAAAGAAATGTGGAAATTCAGGCGTGATCTGGAATAGGTGTGTTCAGGCAGGCGATGTCTTTTTTTTTTTTTTTTTTTGGACGTATGGTAATTTAATTTCTCTTTTTGGAATAATTATTTTTTAATAATAGATGTATCTTACTTCTAGTGCGTTTAGCTTTTCAAGTTGTATCTGTTTTATTTCCTTTGATCTTAAAACAAGAGCTCCAGCAATAGGAAATGAAGGAATGAAGCCCACTCAAAGATGGTGGACTTTCCTAAAGTCATAAGAGTATTTATGATAGTCGTGAGCCTTAGTTCCTGTCTTCTAGCTTCTCCTTTCTTTGTTTTCCCACTTTGTTTCTTTGTATCTTTCTTTTCTTTATTTCTCACTTCTATGTCCAGTTATGGATGATTATTTATTTATGGATGATATATATATATATATATATTTTATCTTTTTGTTTTTCCATAAATTATTCTCCAATGTGAGGCAGTAGAAAGTGAAATAATTTTGGCCCAACAACAGTTTATGATCTACTACTGCCTCTTAGGAGGAATAGTATGTTATTGTGGAAAAAGCCTGGGACTAAAGACAAAAAATGAGTCAAATCTTAGCTCCCTGCCACTTTCACAGAGACGGGTAAACTGGCCATTTTTACATTTCTTCTGACATGTATTTCTTTACATTCTGTCTTAAAAGAAATATGTTTAGCAAAACCCATTTCCCTTCTACGTCGAAAACCTACTCACCTTGTCTTTCTGAGTCTTATTCTCGACATATTTCAAAATTCTTTCTAAGGTGACCCTTAATTAGATGGTATTAGCTAGCAGCTCCCAGTTGCTTGGAATGGTTAAGAGTTGTCCTGTGGTTGCCAAGCATGGTATCTCCTTATCTTTAAGTTGGATTTCCCAATATTCCATAAAAGAAGGAAGGTGGAAGATCTTTATAATGTATACAGTTACTGAATGTCTGTAAGTACAGAACTGCACTTACAATCTCTGTTAGGTGTCTTTAAGTTGGTGATCACATCCACATCATCATTTTGTGTGGTTACCTTGTAATGTCAATGATGCTTAAGTTTATTACTTCTAAAGAGAAATGCAAAACAAAACCCCTGCTCTGCAAAGCTCAGCTCTCTCCATGTGGAGGGATCCTGGGGTAGTTCTGGATATATAGGAAAGCATAAATCTTGGGAGTTCACAGAAGACACAGGTGCCATCCTTTTCCCCCGCCCTACCACCACCTTTCCCAATTCCTAGAAATTAAACCTTTTATTCTGGAATAATTGTAGATTCACATGCAGTTGTAAGAAACAAGAGAGACAGTCCCTCCCTGTGCTCTTTACCCAGTTTTAGCTATTCTAGGTCTTCCTTACAAATTTTAGAATAGTCCTGTTTGTATCTTTATAAAATCTTGCTGTGGTTTTGATAGTAATTGCATTAAACCTGCATATCAGTTTGGGGAGAACTGACATTGTTGCTGTGTCTTCCAATCCACGAACATGGCATTTTCTTTCCATTAATTTACATCTTTTTTTTCTTCCATTAGTATTGTATAATTTTCAGCAAATAAATCCTGTAAATAGTTTGTTAGATTTACATAGAAGTATTTCATTTTTTTGAAAGATTGTAAATGGTATTATATCTAATTTTGGTGCCTATGTGTTCATTGGCAGTATATAGAAATAAGTATCATTAAGTTTAGTGTGTTTACCTTGTATCCTGATACCTTGCTGAACCTGCTAGTTGTATGAGTATTTTTGTAGATACCTTGTGGTTTTCCACATAGATAATTAGGTCACCTGCATAAAGGAACATTACTATTTATTCTTTTCTGATAGTGTTATACTTTGTCAAATGCTTTTTGTACATTGACCAGTATAGTCACATGATTATCCTTTAGCATGTTAATATTATGGACTATAATTGATTGATTTTTTAACATTAAACTACCCTTAAATCCCTAAAATAAACCCTGTTTGGTCATGGTCCATTAATCTTTTTATATATTGTAGATTCTAAATGGTAGTATTTTGTTAAAGATTTTGCATTTATGATCATGAAAGGTATTGAACTATTACTCTTTTTTTTGAACTATCTTTGTTTTCTTATTAGGGAAATATTAGCCTCATAAAATCAGTTGGAAAGTATGATTTCCTCTTAAGTTTTCTGGAAGATATTGTACAGAATTGGTCTTAATTATTAAATTGTGTCTTAAATGTGTGATAGAATTCTCCAATGAAAGCATTTGGTCCTCTAGATTATTTGGGGGGTAATTTTTAAATTAAGAATAAAATTTCAAAAATAAGTCAGTCAGAAGGCAGAGAAAGACAAATATATGATTTCACTCATATGTGGAATTTAAGAAACAAAACACATGAACATAAGGGAAGGAAAGCAAAAAAAAAAAAGATAAAAACAAAGAAGGAGGCAACCATAAGAGACTCTAAAACTGAGAGTTGCTGAAGGGAAGGTGAGTGGGGAGATAGCTAAATGGTGATGGGCATTAAGGAGGGCACTTGTTGAGATGAGCACTGAGTGTTATATGTAAGTGATGAAACACTAAATTCTACTACTGAAACATTAGTACACTATAAGTTAACTAACTTGCATTTAAATAAAAATAAATAAATAATTTGAAAATAAATTTAAAGCTTATAATCACTGAAAATAAAGAATTCAGTGGGGCGCCTGGGTGGCTCAGTTGGTTGAGCGTCTGACTTCGGCTAAGATCTTGATCTCACAGTTCATGGGTTCGAGCCCTGTGGAGAGCTGCCAGAAGAGCTGCCAGGGGAAGAGATGTGTGCCTTGACCTAAGATCAGACACCTGCAGGGCTGGACAGTGTTATCACTCCCAGCTCAAGGGTGGAGACAGCTTGGCTGGGCTTTCTTATCGGCTCCTCAGACGCTGTGCTAAAACTGCAGCTTCTGTTTCTCCTTTACCCTTGCCTTTTCACGTGACCCTGTTTCTTAGCAACTGACCTATGCTTTCTGCTCTTTATAAGATGAATGTGTTTTCTCAATAAATTGAGGCTTGATCAGAGACTTTGTCTTGCCTCCATTCTCTGTGCCTCCTGCCCCCCAATTCTCCCTCCCTCCCTCAGGACCTGCGTTGACTGACTGGTGGGCCGGGTCAGAGCCCCGCTTTGGGTTCTGTGCTGACCACTAGCTCGGATCCTGGAGCCTGCTTCAGATTCTGTGTCTCTTTCTCTCTCTGCCTCTCGCCTGTTCACGCTCTATCTCTGTCTCTCAAAAATAAATAAATGTAAAAAAAAATAATAAAATAAACTGTACAGTGTCTTTTTAAAAAACTAAAGAATTCAATTACCTGTCAACTATACTTCATTAAAAAAAAATAAAATGCTATTGTATAGTTAAACGCGTGGGATCCTGAAAAAAAAAAAAGAATACAATTTTCTTAATAGAAATAAAGTTATGCAAATGATCTATTACATAATTGTTGAAATAAATTTTTCAAAAAAATGGAACATTTTGTCTAAGTTTTCAAATTTATGCATGTTGAGTTTTTGCAGAATTTCTTTATTGTATTTTAAAAAATTTCTGCAGTATTTAGTAATACTGAAGATATTTAGTAATATCCCATTTCACTTTTGATATTGGCAGTTTTTATTTTCTATTTTTCTTTGTCAATCCTGCAAGAGGTTTGTAAATTTTATTGATATTTTCAAAGAACCAGCCTTTTGTTTTAATGATTTTCTTTATTGTTTTTTTTTTTTATTTTCAATCTCACTGATGTATCTTTATTATTTATATTCTCCTGCTTGTTTGGGATATATTTTGTGGATTTACTTGAGTTTACCTTGTGTATTTCATTCAGCTTCTTGAATCTGTAGGTTTATGAATGTTGTCCAATTTGGGAAGTTTTCAGCCATTAATTCTTTAAATATTTTTTCAACTTTGCCCTCCTTTTTCATTCCTTCCAAGATTCTAATGACACAAATAGTAGATATTTGTTTTAGGGCCACAGGTCCCCGAGGCCATGCTCATTTTAATTTTTATTCAAACTTCTCCACATTGTTGAGATTGGTAATTTATATTATTTTATTTTTCTATTCACTGATTCTTTCCTCTGTCACCTCTATTCTGCTATTGAGCTCATCCATTGAGGTATATTTTGTTTATTATATTATTCAGTTCTAAAATTTCCATTTGGCCCTGCTTTATATTTCTTTGCTGAAACTTTTTATTTCTTTAGTGAATATTTCTATTTGTGTGTTTAAGCATATTCGTCATTGTTCATGGATGCATTTTTATCATGGATGGTTTAAAATCTTTGTCAAGTAATTCTAATATCTCTGCTGTCTTGGTGGTAGCATCAATTTACTGTCATTTTCCGTTCTGTTTTCGATTTTCCTGGGCCTTAGCATGATGAATGATTTTTTGTTGAAACCTGCATATGTTTATATTACCTCATGAGACTTTGGATCTTCTTTAAACCTCTCATTTCAGTTGGCCTTTTCTTACATAGCTCCAGCAGTGCAAGATGTTGGAAGGACCATCTCACCACTATCAGATGGAGACAGATTTCCAGGTTCTGCTGACTACGAAGGTGAGGGGGACTCCTTGTTATTGCTGGACCCTTGTTGGAGTACCAGTTCCCCTCATGGTGGTCACTGACACGGCAGTGTGGGTGCCACCCTCATTTTGCATGGTAGGTGTCTTAAGAAGAATGATCCATGGTCAGAAACCACATTTTGGCCCTTCTTAGGCAAATGAGTCATCAAATCCTGTCCTGATGCTCCCTTTTCCAGGTAGAACTCTTCGTTGGTCATTCTGCTCTATACCAGGATCTTAACATTTCATTTTCCCTACCAAATAGTAGCTTCTGGAAGGTAATGTCCACATCTGACTAGGTTCTTTTTTAAAAATTTTTTGTTAATGTTTATTTATTTTTGAAGGAGAGAGAGACAGAGTGTAAGTAGGGGAGGGGCAGAGAGAGAGGGAGACACAGAGTCCAAAGTAGGCTCCAGGCTCTGCACATCTGACTGGCTTCTATCTCTAGTTCCCAGTATAGAGGAAAAAAAAGTTTCTGTGTCAGTTATGTTTCTCTTCTCAAATAGCCTGGCTCATTGTGTACTCTCTCACAGTCACAGATGTGACCCAAATACATGACAGCTATCTTTGTAAATGTCTATCACTGATCAAAAAGAAGTGTTTGAAAGGGAGCAGAATAACGTTGTAAAGAATAGTCAATATAAGTCAAAGTCTGCCTCAGACCAGTTGAGAAATCTTGAAGAAGTTGCCTTATGACTCTGAGCTTCAGTTTATAGCCTCCACCTATAAAATGTACGTATTATCAATAGCACTCATCTTATAGAGCTTTTCTAAAATAATGAATTATTTCATGTAAAATCCTTAGCAATATGTCTATCACATAGTAACAATCAAAAAGCGTTTTTCCCCCCAGTGGTTATTGCCAATTCATGCTTATGGTGGTAGCTAGTGTCTATGATGAGCTCTGATGATGCCTATCTCCTGTATTTATGTTCTCCTATAACCCCCTTCCTCTGATTGCAGTCTAGACTTAGGGATTCACTTCTAACAAACAGAATATGACAAAAAAGATGAAATGTCACTTCCAAATTGTTATAAGACCATGACTTTTATATTGCTCACTCTCTCTTGCCCTCTCCCTTGCTTATTCTGAGGAAGGCTGGCTGCCACATTGCAAGCTACATTATGGAGATGACTGTGTGGTAAGGGAACTGTCAAGGCCTCTGACCAAAAGCCAACTTTCAGTCCAACAGCCTGTGAGGAACTGAATTCCATCAACAGCCACATGAGTGATTTTGGAAATTAATCCTTCCTCAATTGGATCTTGAGATGCCTGCAGCCTGCATCCACTTCTTGACTGCAGCCTTTGAGGGACCTAGAGACTGAGAACTCAATAAGTCTCACCCAAATTAAAAAAATTATTGAAGTACAGTGGACATGAGCCTCAGTTATATTCCTGATTCACAAAATAAATGTCTGCTACTTTAGAACACTAAATTTTGGGATAATTTTCTATACGGTGTTAGAAAAAGGATGAAAATCATAAGACCAGTTGATGATGGCTCTTTAGAATCTTTATATTCAGAAAGTGGCTTGTTATGGCCATGTTTGTACATTAAGCTGCAGGAGAACTATGGATGGTAGAGACATGTAGCTCTTATTCTGTGCCTCCTACCTAATGCCTCCCACGTCATGTTTACCTGTTTGAACATAATTTATAATAAGCACAATACCTGAGGCTGAAGAGCAAAGTGGTGGTGATATGGGGCAGAGAAAAGGAGGGAAAAGAATTAGGACTGACATTTTATGTCTTTTAAAAACTCTGACCTTTTGGAAATATCACTGTGTACATTTAAAATATTAATAAAGGCTCTTGTTGTTAGTAGGCGAAGGAGGTTGTTGTCATCTGTGACCTTTTATTGAAGTAAAAGAAAATTGACAGTTTTATTAGCAATAGAATATCACACGAGAAAATGCAAAGGAGGAATAAAAGCTGTCACGGCAGCAATTAGTTACATAAGCTGAATATCGTTAGGCAGCTGTGATTTTAGACAAGGGGAGCCATAATGTGAGTTTGAACCTTCTCCAATGATGCCAGTGTAAATGATGGCTACATTGAGAAGATACTATTCTTCATTTATTTCTTTTGGAAAGAACATTTAAGTGTATCTCCGTTTTTTATTTCAGCCAAGAGATTTTCCTCAAGAAAAATTATATAGATGAGTTTCTAGTCCCCTATGTATTGCTACCCACTTATGTATCCATTCAACAAATATTTATTAAGTACTCATAATGTGCTTGACATTTTTCTAGGCTCAGAGGAATTAACGATGAATGAAAGAAATAAGGTCCTTGCCCTTGGGGAGTTTATGTTCCAATGGGCAAGACAGAAAATAAGCAAGCACATAAATATATGTAACTGCTATGTTGTAAGAGCAAGATCTAGAAGAAGCTTTCCTAAAATAACACCATTCTTTCCCCTCTGCAACTTACTCAAACCCTCTGTGAAATGAGTTCTTAACTCTCTGCAGATAAAATATTGGTCCAATCCTAGATCTTCTGCAACTATCATCCCTTCAACCATAAAAATTTCTCCATTCACTTTTAGGCACAAAACAGATTCATTTAAGTAATAAAAGTATCCAGTTTTCATGGACTAATCAAAACTCTTTTTTTCATTTATAAATAAATCTGCTCACTTTACCAACTAATAGAAGCAGCCACAATATCCTCACCATGAGTCCTTCCATCTGTTTGGCAGCACCTAGGACACAATTTCCAAAACATCCTCCAAAGCCTCTATTAGGCTGAGGACAAACTGGTTGAGGGAGGGAAAATCCAAAGCAAATCAATAGCTCTCCCAAGATTCTTTTTCTCTGAGATGTTTCTTCTTAACCTTTTCATACACTTGAGGTGGATGTTGGGCATAGGCCACATAAGCTTTTCTTCTCCCCAATATCCTATGCAAGATGGAGCTTAACACTTCATTTTAGAATGTGCAAGAACCTCTCACCTACTGATTCATTCTTAGCTTTTTAGGGCCTGAGCCAGATTAGAGACAGAAAGGACCCCCTTTAAACATCTACTTATCTATCTATCATATTTTTTTTGGTATTTTCTAGCTACTAATAACAGCAATAATTTAAAATAATAAAGTATGGCATAGTATGTTACTGAGGTGATAAGCATGCCTTTTTAAGGAAGTAATCCTGCCCCACTGAACAGAATGTACAGGAAGAAAGTAAGGAATAGTAACCTTGAGGTGACCTTGAGTTTATTTACCAAACAAAATTTAAGCAACTTGAAAGAAGAGATCTTAACTTATGCTCCTAAAGCACTACCCATTGTCCCTTGCTCAGCATTGTTTGATAGTAAATGTTGAAAAGTTTTTGTTTTATTAATAAACGATTGGGGAGATAAAAAAACTGAGAGGTCCCTCATTGATATTCTTAGCCATGTGGATTCATGCCCGTTGAAAAATGTCATGTGTGTTGCTCAGATTGGTGAGTACAGTTTCAGAGTTTACCAGCCTCTGAGAATTCTTCCTTTTGTACATTTCCCTAACTTCAGACCCAGTCTCTTTTTTGTCAAGAAAAATCACTTAAAAAAAACCAACTGTGATCTGTATTTTGGAGATTGTTAACTTGAAAGAGAATCTCAGGCTAACGTTTGAAACTGTCTTGGTTTGATATGTGATGCTTCTTTTACTGATATATTTATAGATGCAGAAAGGAAACTTGGACATTTACAGAAAACTTTATGAATATTTGAAGGAATGCCCATCAACTGAAGTTAAGAGACTAAGTTTTTTAATAACAGAAAAAAAATAGCTGTCATAGAACCCAAAGTCAAATGGGAATTGTAAGTGTAAACTACATGAAATCCATTTGCTGGAAAAATATATATATGTCCTTATAAAGAACCCTGAGGCAGCCAAGGGCTGTCCTGATGATACTCTCCAGATTATTCTAACACTCGTCTAAATGCCAAACTTACTCATGTCTAAGAAATTTCTATTCTCAAATAAGCTGTCAAGTGGAATTCAGGGGCAATGTAAGTTGTTTATATAATTTAAGGGTTAAGATTAAGCTAGTTGGACTGACCTTTGGTTACAAGAATTTGAAACCAAAAATTCATGGGTAATAATGGTCATCTTTTTAGGTAACGAAAATACAGTCATTAAAGACTGAATCACCTAATAATATATAACTGGTACCCAATGGTTATATTGTTTTTCATTAAGCCTGTGTTTATTGGTCATGTATTATGTGCCAAGCACTGAGCTAGTCAGATAGCATACAAACTATGACATGCGTTTTGCCACTGAAGGCAAAATGGAGGCCATACTTTATGTTGAAGATCTAATTTTTTGGATATATAGAGTTAAATTAAACATATGCTTGAAGTTAATTTCACTTATTTCTTTTTAACTTTTTAAATGTGACTGCTAGAAAACTTACTTATACAAGTGGCTCACATTCTATTTCTATTGGATGACACTGGTCCAGAAGGATCTGCTCACACACACATGCACACCTGTCTGCACTTCAGTCTTACGCTGGTCCAAGTCCAGAAGTGCACTTCAATACTAATGCTCTTTACCCACTGCCTAAATCCATTGTCTGGGATCTCTGATAGGTGGCATTTAGCCTTTCTGTCTGGATGTGTAAGACCCTCAAGTCTTTATCTAAGCCTGCATCTCAGGTGCAGGACTGTATATAAAAATACTTTATAATTTTTTCCTTGGATAAGTGTGTGCCAAACTTTAAAAATGACTTTAAAAATGTCGTTTAAGTGGGTGCCTGGATGGCTCAGTCATCTGAGCATCCAACTTTGGCTCTGGTCATGATATCCCTGTCTGTGAGTCCAAGCCCTGCGTTGGGCTCTGCGCTGACAGCTCAGGGCCTGGTGCCTGCTTTGGATTCTGTGTCTCCCGCTCTCTCTGCCCCTCTCCTGCTCATGCTCTGTCTCTGTATCTCAAAAATAAACAATTTTTTTAAATTAAAAAAATCCCTTAAGGAAAAATACAGGACTTCTATTAAGCCCTTAGAGTTGTAAAACTTCTTCATCCAAATTGAATATCAAAATATTTGCCACATATATTAACTATTACAAGAAAGTTTTGGACAATAATCATCAGTAATTAACTATTATTATTATTTAAAAAAAATTTTTAGGAAACTAAAGAAAACCAAAGAAGAAGATTCAAGAAAACAGGTCTGGTTGGAATACAGACATGACTGACTATGTAAGTGAAAATCTCTTCAAAAAGATACAAGAAAAAAAAGCTGCTTGACAGGAATTACAGGTAGTGACTCTGTTGTTTTTTCTCAAGACCTTCCTGGGTAATGTTTTACACACTTTCGTAGGTTAGGAAATCTCTTTGTGGTAGGTTGCTTGCAAAAATGGCCACAGTCATTCCCCTTCGTGTACCCATGAGCCTTCACCATGCAGCTTTGTGGTTTTTCTCATGGAGAAGTGGAAACTATTTCTACATTCAATGAATTTGATCTGGCCTGTGACTTGCTTTGACAAATGTGGCAGAAGTGACTCTGTGCCTGTTCTGAATCTGCGACTCAAGAGATCTTTCAAACTTCTGTCTTTCTCATGGGACTTTGCCACCACCCTGAGGACATATCCAGCTACCCTACTGAAAGATATTTTGAAAGTGTGGAACATAAATGAGCTGCCCCAGGTGAAATCGGCCTAGATTAGCCCCCACAGACACCTGGCCGCTCACCACAGACATGTGAGTTAATCCACTGAGCCAGGACAGCCACCCAGTTCAGCTCAGCCCCAGCTACCAACCCATAGATTCATAAGCTAAATTAATGATTACTGTTTAAAGCCACTAAGGTTTAGGGTGGTTTGTTATGCAGCAAAAGTGAACTGATTGAGACTTCTAATTCTTTTATTTTTTTTCCTACACAACAAAATCTAAGTTTCTAAGATTGGATAACTACTATTGATTAGATCCTCTATAACATTTAATGACAAGCCTATTTGAATATTGAAATCATACTTTTTTTCCAAAAAATGATTTAACTTTAGATGATCCTGAAAATTTAGAATACAGTAAGTAGTTTAGAGATACATGCTTTTAATAAGGTCAGCTGATTTTCAAGGTTCTAAAACAACTTTATCTTCAGATGAGTTCTCACTAAAAACACCTGTTATATTTTTATAAAATCACATCTCCCATGATTCTGATCATTTCAGAATGTTTTCCACTCTTTTATTATGCCCTCTGAAGATTTGAGTTCAGTCATTAAACTTCATCCCCTAGCAGACAAATTGCTGATATTATTTCCATTTGAGTGGGATAATACCATAATCATGGTGCTCTTTGGAGTTGCATTTGCTTTCAGGGAAATTGTGCTTGCTAATGTAGCTAGGATTAAATGTGAAGGTGACATGGCATGTGACACATGGCTACATTAGAAATGTAAAGAAATAAGCATCCTACTTCAAATATGCACATAAGAGAGTTCTTTTGTTTAAATATTTTAATGTTTATTATTTTTGAAGGAAAAAGAGAGAAAGAGAGAGAGTGAGTGGGGAGATGGGTGGAGAGAAAGGGAGGTACAGAATTCGAAGCAGACTCCAGGTTCTGAGCTGTCAACACAGAGCCTGACGAGGGGCTCGTCATGGAGCCGAAGTCAGATGTTTAACGGACTGAGCTACCAGGCGCTCCAAGAAAGAGAGTTCTTATAGAAACATTTCTTTTAACGAATGGAGCTACAGGCCATGCAAATTGGCTTTTTGTTGGACTATTATTTTATCTCCTTATAACAAAAACAAATGTGGTGTAGGAGTGTTAGACAAAAGAGTTTCTGTGGGGTGCTGTCTGCTAGGAAGGTTACAGGGGAGAAATATGGGTCTTTGGAAATTAGCATAGGATGGGCAGAAAGTGAGGGGTTGAATGAGGTGATGGAAAGCTCAGAATCCCTACCTTTCAGTGACACCACTCCATCTCACCATAACCTCCCAAAACATAGGCAGGTTGTGACTGTATTTCCTGAGGAAGCTAGTGAGGGGTGGAGTTGAATGTCAGTGAATCTCAATGACTGACATGGTCATGGGTGCGGAGAAGAGAGGAAACAATAGGATGGTGACGTTAGGGATTTTGTGAAATTGTGGGGAGGAACTGGAATGACTCACAGTGTGAAATTAAATGTTCTAATTAAGAGTACCTAAATTCCTGACAGGCAAGAACTGTCTAAGCTACTTACAAGGTATTATGTTGTAGGAAGTTTTCCAGCATATGGGTCATAAAGAACAAGGTAGAGATGCGTCATTAAATCACTCCCCTGGAACTGAGGTATGCACCAAGACCTGGCTGCAAAAGTACAACTCATTGTGCAGAGAAAATATTGACCCACTGAGGGCGTGGTGGTTCTTACAGGGCAGAGGACGAGATCTACTCCAAGAAAGACATCAGAATCTCTGGGGAAGCATTTCCAAGACTAAATGTTGCAGAGAGATCCAGCCTCATGAGAGAGCTGAGAGAATTATGTGAAATTACCAAAGTAATTTTCTCATGAAATTTCAGACCAAAAGTTGGTGAAGATGATGATTAACTCAAGGATTGTTTTTGTTTGTTTGTTTTGGTTTTCCAAAAGACCATTCTAGAAAAGAAAGAAGTTCCATAGTGGGTCCTGATTTGTTGAGAGGGGATTTTCTGTACAGTAGAGGCCAGGCTGTGTCTATCCCAGTCCTGGTTTTCAGCTACAGGTGGAACTTTAGTTGGGGTTACTCATTTCCAGAAATTGGAGATCTATGCCAGAAGTGTAGTGCCAGGAAATAGAACATTTTTATTTTATTTTTAATTTTTTAAATTTTAAAAAATTTTTAAAATAGTTTATGGTCAAATTGGTTTCCATACAACACCCAGTGCTCTTCCCCACAAGTACCCTCCTCCATCACCACCACCTCTTCCCCCCC
>NC_043711.1:69466238-69469151 GCF_006229205.1 Suricata suricatta
TTGCTGCAAAAATGGCAGGCACATTGGAAAAGCTCTGTGTTGGTTGCCCTGTGAAATACAGCAGCTTCTAGCCAAGTGGAGTATTTAAAAAAACGTATAAATGGATTAATTTTTTAAACATTTAAAACATTTCAATTATCACATTTCATTAGCTACATTTTAAGCATTCAGTATCTACCTGTAATTAGAGGTTACTGTATTTGACAGCACAAACAGAAAATGCCCATCATCACAGAAAAAATTCTACTGGATAGCTCTGCTTCATGTTCTCCAACTTTCAAACATCTCAGTTTCTTCACAGAAATGTTTTCTAACACTTGCTTGGGTGTATGGCCAATTAAAAAGTTAGTGGCATCCATATATCTATTTAGTGATCACTCATGAGCAAGGCGGTGAAAACACATAGGTGTTGAGATATGAAACTTGTGTAGCAGGCATGACATATTGCTGGAGTTGAAAGTTTGGAAATCAGGATTAACTAGAATTAGTCATAAAAGAATGATGGATAATTTGGATATCATCTGAAGGTTTTGGAATTCTCCCTTGTTGTGAAGCACATTTGAGAGAAGGAAAGAGGATCGTGGCATTGACAGTCTTCAAGGAATAAGACAAAATGGCCACAAGGATTTCAGCATAGGGCCCTGGTCCAAACATGAATGAGTAGCAAGATGCCAAAGTGACTGAGTTTCTTCTGGTTAGATCCCCGACATGGAGTATAACAGAGATTAGAGTTTGCACACTGCATCCTGGGGAAGTCAACCAAGCTCAAACACCATGACCATGTGGCATCCCTTAGGAGGCTCTTGTACTTTCCATCTCTACCTGGATTCTCACATGAGCCTGGGATCATAGTAGCAGAGACATCAGACGTTGAGGTCACAGAGCACAGAGTGGACACCATTAGTGAGTTCTGCATCTGAAACCAGTTGAATTGGAGACAGTGAGCTTCTTTCTTTCTCTGGGAGTTTTCTGGCCAACTCAATAGATTGGGGGCTTGAAATTAGAGTCAAGTTATATAGAGAAAATAAGAAAATAAGTAAATGTAACATCGCTTGCTTATCCAAATTTGAGGAGTGAGAATTATTCCCCATAAAACTATGTTACTCAAAGGAATGGAAGGGAATTTTGTGCAAAGTTTATATAATATGTAGAGTAGGCAGGAGATGAAACCCAAGCAGCCCCCAAAGACAGAGGGGAGGAGACAGACAGATCTTTGAGGGTACAGGCTCAGAAATTCACAGAAAACATTCAAGGGCACTGAAGTCAGAGGAATCCCAAAACTGAGGCCCAAGGCACTCTTAATCTATGATGGTCAACAAACAGCAAAGTTATGCTACATTTTATCTTAAAAAGCACTGCATTATTTGTGTCTTGACATTTTATATATTCTGTGATCCCCATCACCTCACTTCTCTACTTAATATAGTATATTTAATTAAGACACATTTATATCATGCCTACTATATGCTGGGTGCGGTTGTATAATGTTTTATAAGTATCAATTTATTAAATACTCATAACAATCCTACTATTTAGAATTGACTGCCACAGTTTAAAAATGAAGAAGCTGGCACAAAGATGGTAAATGATATCCTAAATATTCCACGATAGAAATTGCTCTGCTGATATTTAAACCTAGGTGTTCTGGTTTCAGAACCTGGGAGCAAAACCCCCTATTTTAGAACAAGTTCTGTGTTCTTAAACACATTGCTTTGCTAACCCACTCTCCATCTTCAATCCTTCATTCTACTCTTTGGCAGCTACAACATACAAGTTAACAAAAAAGGTCAGCTCATGTTTCAGTAGATTTTGTTGAATTCAGCAAAACAAAACCCTCTCTAGTCCTTCAGAAAACATTTTCTGCAAGAAGGTCATGGCTGACTTCTCAATTTCTCTTCAATTCACTCACTAAATATCAATGCAACCACCCACTTCCGATTTTGAGTTCTGGTGGAAGCTCAGCTGAAAATTCAAGGCTCCCCTTTTGAGTTAGCAAGGGGTTGGTTGGGTTTCTCGACCAGAATAAGGAAGGAGACCAATTGTCATTTTATCAAGATATACTTCACATACCTTAAAATTCACTCTTATAAAATGGACAATTGGTAGTGTTTGATATATTCACACATTTGTGCAGTTACCACTAATAGAAATTTTCATCAATTCCCCAAAGAAACCCATCTGTTTTAGCAGTCTACCCAGGTTCTCAGTATTGCAGGATTTTTTCCCTCAATACCCAGGATTTGTTTTCTCATGGCTTTGAAGAATGAAGAGGTGGACACGAAATGAGCAGCAGGCAAAAGTAAGAATAGTATGAAAGCTCTCTGCAGATAAGGGGCATTCGAAAGTGAATACACTTGACCATGGGCAAGGGACTTTATTTTACAGGGTTTTGATCTGTTCTATCCCTCTTTATTTTCCTCTTTGTGGCCTGATAACTGTAGGTGCTGAGTTGTTCATTTCTGTAAGAAACATGGATGGGGGTGTAGGTAGTGTCCATTGCATTCTTAAGAAAAACTTCAGGCCCTAGGGAGCCTTACTCATGGTTATATTGGAGGGAGTTTTCCTAAGAGAATTTTTCTCATGGACAGATGTCCCCAGATTTGTTCTAAAATAGGGGGTTTTGCTCCCAGGGACCTTCAAGTTTTGCTCCCTTTTCTGTCTGCTGAACTTATCTCTCCCTATCATATCAGACCCATGAAAATCACTGATGTATTTGGGGTGTCTGGGTGGCTCAGTCAGTTAAGTGTCCGACTTCAGCTCAGGTCATGATCTCACAGTTTGTGGGTTCGAGCCCCACGTCAGGCTCTGTGCTGACAGCTCAGAGCCTGGAGCCTGTCTTCAGATTCTGTGTCTCCCTCTCTCTCTGACCCTCCCCTGCTCATGCCGTCTCTCAAATATAAATTAAAAAAAAAA
>NC_043711.1:69469251-69512520 GCF_006229205.1 Suricata suricatta
GAGGAAAAATGATACATCATCTGAATTTCAACACCAAGGTACTATTAACTCATCAAATACTGCAGAGTGGAAGAGAAAGGCGCTTGAGTAAAGCACATGGAATTGGAAACACAACACATGGAATTGGAAGCATAGTTTACCTAAGATGGGTTTGGGGATAATATGTCAGGTGGAGACCAACTTTTTTTTTTTCAGAAGTTAAGGAGCAACCATGAGGTGAGGAAATAGCGCACTTGAGTGGGAGGTCATCTAAATAAATAGCTGACAATGATAAGAAGAGAGATAGGACAAGACCTCATTGCTACTAAGATTCAGGGAAGGTGTTTGTGTTTAGACTCAACTGAAAACAAAGCCTGAGACAAAAATACTGACACAGGTAGCTTATAGGAGGCAGGAATGAGGAAAATGATAGTGACACAGAAAAGGTAGAGCAGATATAAATGTGTGATGTCAATGTTGCCACTGAGAGCGATGAAGGCTCAAATCCGTGGGACTTCTTAGAACCCTACAGACTCCCTTTCAGAACTGTGCCCATGACAGACATACCCTCCTCCTTCATGGGCTTTAGCTCCCCTGTACTTCTAGGCTGCGTCAGCACACAGTGGATTCCTGCAGCTTCTGGGGAGGCTCTGAGATGGAAAATCATAAAAATACCTAGATGAAGGGGCCTCTACTGGCTTGAATCTTGCATGGAACTGCCCAGCGTGGCTGTGGCTAAAATCCAAGAGGGTCCTAGGGAATATTATAAAGGGAAACAAAATCATTTGCTACAAAAAGCAGTGCTGCATAGAGGAAAAGAAGCCACAGAAATAAAAGGAACCATCCACTAGAGCAGTGATTTTCAGAGTGTGGTCCCCTGGAGAAGCAGCATAAATGTCACTTGGAGAGTGTGTTAAATATGCAAATTTTGGGGTCCTGTCCAAGACCAGCTGAATCAGAAAGTGATTTTTAATAGGTCTTGTAGATATGCACTAAAAGTCGAATGTCATTGTGTGTGTGTGTGTGTGTGTGTGTGTGTGTGTGTGTGTGAGAGAGAGAGAGAGAGAGAGAGACAGACAGACAGAGACAGAGACAGAAAGAGAGAGAGAAAGGAGAAGAGAAATAAAAGAGATAGAAATGAGAAATACAGGTGAGATATGAGAAGAGAGAGGCAAGGCCAAGTATTAAATATTAATTCATTCACTGAAAATTTATTGAATGTTTATACATTCAAGGCACATCCTCACAATTATGTTCAGCATCAGCAAAGGCAAAAGAACCTCGACCCAAATAAAATGCAAGTATTTCTAAGTCTCCAATTTTAATCAGTATCTTCAAAAATCCATCCCTATCCTGCCTTTTACAGACATATTAAAAAGTGACCAAACTGATTACTTTGAATTTTATTACCTCTCTGTATATCTCTTCTGACATGGTGAAAATTGAAATGCCAAATTGCAGGTAAAAACAGAAGTAAGAGAAGGGTAGGATCCACCAACTAGTTAATTGCCACTTGAAAATCTGTGAACTAAAGATATGCCCTTTATTCTGTGTCTGTCTTACACTCTAGTGGCAGCTAAAAAAGTAGAAAATTGTCAGTGCTTCATGTTGGGGATGGATGCCTTTTCAGTGTCTACTGGCGTGAAGCAGTTAGGAGCAAACATAATGCATCACCCCCCATGACTATTTTCTAAGGGAAAAAAGCATAAAAAAGTTTCTATTCATTGTAATTACAAGAGAAAAAACTGTCGTTTTACTTATAGCATGTAATTTAGAGTTATGAACTGAACACTCACTGGAAACCATGCCGTCTTCTTTCTGCAGAAATATATCCCTATGCTGTAAAGCTTTTCTTTATGGAGAATGTAGATATCTGTGCTATTTAGTGATCATGGAAAATAATTGTTCCCATTTTCTATCCAATTCTACTTAGGACTAAGTCAGCTGAGTCTATTGCATCTTTCATGGTGCCTTTTATCCAGACTGACATTAGTTGGGAGAGCGAGTGTTACTCTGGCGGACAGATGGCAGAGCTGACTATGGTCCTCTGCTCCCAGGAGAATGAGAATGAGTAGCCTTCTTTCTTGTATATCATTTTTTAGTGGGACAAAATTCACAAGCCTCTTGCCTTGATGAAACACATTGTCAGACTGCTGTTTTGAGGCCTGCTTACTGTAGCCAGAGGTATAATTCATTCATACTCATTTCAGTACCTACCTCATCCTTCTCTTTGAGTTTTGATGGCAGAGGGTTTGTGATGAAAAAGCCAATATAAGACCAGCACTGTCTATAGCCAAGAGTGTATGCTCAAGAGACAGAGAAAATAAAAGAGATGAGTATTTCAGTATGTAGTGTGGATTATATTTGGATTACTAGCAAGTAAAACTGTATACAACAGGGAGAATGCTCTACAAGAGATTAAATTTTTCTTTTTATTGGCCATGTACTAGCAAGAGATGATGACTCACTTTGGGTGAGTATATAAAGAAAATCTATTTCTTTACATCCCCCACGATAGGAGAGAAAATTGTGTGTGAGTGTGTGTGTGTGTGTGTGTGTGTTTAATATGTCTTTGTGAGTCAAAGCAGAACATTTTTCAAGGATGCAAATTCAGAGATCTAAAAGGGGGGCTGTGGCATCCTGAAAGGGGAATATAGGAAGTTAAGTACTGGGAGATGCTGAGTTTTTGGCTGATGCCAGAAGGCTGGACTCAGCTAGCATAACGAAGGCTCTTAGAGGATGGGCAGCCAGGCGGAGCCTGATAGCGGCCCCTAGCTCAGATGCCACAATCCAGCACTGAGCTCTAAGAATGGCTCAACAGGCCGTAGACAGGTGGGCACTTTACCATGGCATTCTCCAACCACCGCTACTTTGCCCATGTCATCTGGGTATCCTTAGCTACCACATTCTGTGCCTCAGAGATGCCCAAGTGGCAAACTCTACGGGATATTTAATAACATTTAATAAGGGGCGCTTGGTCCATTTATGTTGATATCACTAGCCAGCAACAATTTCCATCAGTAAACATTCCCAGGCCCATGTTTTACAAAATGCAAAATTTTGAGTTTAAAAAACAAATAGATTGATATTCCCCAACATCAAGACCTACTAGAAAGTTAAAGTAAGCAAGACAGTGGGCTGTTGATGAAAATTAGACAAACAAATCAATGGAACAGAAGGGGAAAAAACATAAATAGACCCAAGCAATATGGTCAATTGATCTTAAAAAGGAGCGAGGACAATTTAAAGAAGAAAGAATAGGCTTTCCAACAAATGGTGGCAGAACTGGACATCCACAAGCTAAGACAAAGAGAGACAGACAGACAGACAGAGAGGTGGGAGGGAAGGGGGAGGGAGAGAAAGAGAGAGGGAGTGAGGGAGTGAGAGAGAATCTAGACACAAACCTTACATATCACGTAAAAATTAACTCAAAACAGATCCTAATGTAAAATGCAGAACTATAATTTCTAGAAGCAAACATAGGAGAAAATCTAGATGACCCTTGGGTTTGGTGATGATGTTTTAGATACAATTAAAAAAGTATGATAGATGAGAGAAAAAATTGACACATTGAACTTTAGTAAAACTAAAAATTTCATTCTATAACAAAAACACTGTTCGGAGAATGAAATGGCAGGCCACAGACTGGGAGAAGATTTTTGCAAAACGAATATATGATAAATGATTGGTATCCAAAATACCAAAGAACTCTTACAAAGAACTCTTAACACTCAACCAGAAGACAAACAAACTGATTCAAATGTGCAAAAGATCTGAGCAGTTACCTCATCAAAGATCTACAGAGGGCAAATAAATATATGAAAAGATAATCAACATCTTATATCATTGAGAAATTAAAAGTTAAAACAACAACAGAGATACCACTACACACCTAGTAGAATGGCCAAAATTCAGAATACTGACAGCACTAAATGCTGTTTGAAGATGTGGAACAGCAAGAACTCTCTCATTCATGAAAATGATACAGTCACATCGGAAAGCACTGATGGTTTCTTAAAAAAAATTAAACATACTATTACCATGTGAACCAGCAGTGATACTTCTTGGTATTTACCCAAAGAGGTTTAACATTTTTAAAAAATGTCTCTTATTTATTTTTGAGAGACTGAGAGAGGCAGCGTGAGCAGGGGAGGTTCAGAGAGAGAGGGAGGTACAGAATCTGTATCAGGCTCCAGGCTCTGAGCTAGCTGTCAGCAGGGAGCCCGACTCAGGGCTCGAACCCATGAACCATGAGATCATGACCTGAGCCAAAGCTGGACACTTAGCCGACTGAGCCACCCAGGCTCCCCTACCCAAAGGAGTTTAAGTATTATGTTCATAAATGAAACCTGCATATTAATGGTTATAACACCTTCTTCATAATTGCCAAAATTTAGAAAGAAACTAAGATGTCCTTCAAAAGGTAAGTGGAGTGGCACACAGGTGGCTCAGTCAGTTAAGCGTATGACTTTGTTTCAGGTCATGATCTTGTGGTTCATGAGTTCTAGCCCCACATTGGGCTTTGTGCTGACAGCTTAGAACCTGGAGCCTACTTCAGATTCTGTATCTCCCTCTCTCTCTGCCCCTCCCAGGCTCTTGCTCTATCTCTTTTTCTCAAAAATAAAATAAACATTAAAAAATTTTTTTCTAAAAGGTACATGGATAAATAAACTGATAACATCCAAACAGTGAAATATATTCAGCACTAAAAAAAAAAATGAGCTGCCAAAGCCATGAAATGACATGGAGGAAACTTAAAGGCATTTTACTAAGTGAAACAAGGCAATTTGTAAAAGGTCCAATTACATGACATTCTGCAAAAGACAAAACAATGGAGATAATAAAAAGATTGGTGGTTTCCAGAAGTTAGAGGGGAGAATGATGAATTGGTGGCACACAAGTTATTTTTGGGGTGGTGATACTACTGTGTTTGAAAGTATAATGATGGATATATGTCATTATACATTTGTCCTAACCCATAGAATTACAACACTAAGGCTGACCCCTACAGCAAACTATGAACTCTGGGTGATAATAATGTGCTTTTTTAATTTTTTATTTTTCATCACCTCTCTTGAGATATAATTGACAAATAATATTGTGTAAATTTAAGGTATACAATGTGATCATTTGATATGTGTATATGTTTATTACAGTCTATTGTCAGTCTTGTACTAGATCATCAGTTTCATGAATGCACTGGGCTTATTCTGTGTTGTTCATCACCATCTAGGACAGTGCCTGGGTTACTCAAACAATATTTAATGCTGTATGAATGAATAAATATCAATTTTATGTTGGAAAGCATGATTTTTTCCTGCCCCAGAACATGCCTGAATTACAGCACTGGAATAAAACATAATCCTTTCAGTGCTGATGATGCAAAAGTTTGCTTACCTTTGGATGCCTTTCCCCTTACGTCCATTCCGTTGTGCCACTGATGTCTGACTTTTGCTGAGAAACAACCATACACTCAGCCATGGACTCTTCATTGGATCATGTTCCTGTTTCTAATCTTTTGGTTACCAAACTGATGGGCATTCTCTGTCATAAAAGCTATAATGCCAGAAACAGCAGAGTCCATTATGCACCTACAGACCCTATAATGAAGAGCCTTCGAACTACCATTCTCAGCCGCGATATCAGTTGGTTGAAGCAACCCAGTGAGAATAATAAGCAAATTGCGTGTGAACTGCCAGAATAGGAACAACTGGTTCAGAAGTTTGGAAAGCCCACAGCAATGTCGGAAACCCTGCTACCCAGTGGACAATCACAGACCATCAAAACAACTAAGCGTAGTCCACTGAGTTAGCTGGGGTTTCTATTACTGAAATAATGCTTTCCAATGCAAACCCATAATGAGCAAAACAATGATTGGACAGAGAGGACTACCACACTTTTTATAGTTCTGGAAAAGTCTTTGTAATAGATTCAATCCCTGGACCTAGCACTCTGGCCCTGACTCCTACCAATGTGACCAATATCTATCCTAATATACTATCTTTTATCTCCTGTACTGGCTGCCTTACTTCACAAGCCACCACCATTTAGGAGATCTAAAAAATGTTATTTATGTACAGACTACCAGGCTTCCAAATGACATCTAACTTCAGCCTTTGGTTTATTGTCCAATAGTACTTTAAGATAAATTAACAGATTTCAGATCAATAGTTCTTGGTTCAAGTCTGGGAGGCCTCTTCCTGGGCTTTCTTACAGGGTTGTTGTAGGCTGCGGTGGTTATCAGATCAGATCCTGAGTACAGGCCATTTCATTCCAAGCCTTACCCTACTACAGCCCTCTGAATGATGTAGATTAGATGCGTATCTTTTCACAGGATTTGTTTCTCCATCTATAAAACAGGGCCAATAATAGTGACTACCTCATGGGATTATTATAAAGTCCAGTATAATAATTCATGAAAGTAACCTAGTGTGACTTTTGCCATTATCGTTTTCCTGCTTTCTCCAAGATAACATCATCACTGCAGGTGAGTGGTTACATTTATACCCCAGAGTTCCGGGTACTATTTCCCTCCCCTGTTTACCATACTCTCAATATAGAACATCTCTCTGCTTATGTAAAACTTGCACAGAGTTTATGTTTGGAGAAACTTTCCTTGAGAATTCTTTATCAATTGCCCTATGTGCTGATGAAGACATTACATGGTATCTTGTATTTTTAACACATTCTCATTCAGTTATTAGACACCAGTGCAATGTCTACAAAGTGTCAGTGCCTTTAATAGATGGGATGCAACAGATACAAACAAGACCTTGCACCTCTCTTAAAAGCTTCCAGTCCAGTGAGCTACAGTTAGACTGTAGAGGAGTTAGAGGAGACTGTAGACAATTAGAAAAGATGATTTCCATGTGTGGGAGCCCCGAGATGGAGGACACCTAATTCTAGCTAGGCTGAGGTTGGAGGCTTTGTGAAATAATGTCCTATGTGTATCTTCTTACCCAAACTATCTTATAGCTTTGTTAAAGCCATGCTTATCTCAAAGCATTTATAATCCTTATATATGGAAGATTACACATAATATGCGTGGGTCCACTAAAGTTAAAAAACTAAAAAGATACACTCAAAATAATTTTAAAATTAAGATACACTCAAAATTTTAAGAGCTAGTTAAAATCTAAAAATTCAGCTGAAAAAAGGTTGTTGGCACAGTAATGGGTCCTAAGATTACAGGGCTGGCCATCTCAGAGACAAACAGGTTGATGGCCTTAGGTTATGCCTCTGACTTCCAGCAGCCCCATAGAGATGTTTTTTAAAAGCTGAAGCTCCCCACAGCCTCCAGGCAAGAAAAACAGTAGGGAAAAGTCTTGCTTCTTCAGGTTCTTTCAGGTCTACAAGAGGCTCCACTCTCCATCAGTCTCCTCCTAGCCCCCTGCAGGCCTGCATAATGGGGGTTGTCTCTTGCCCTCTTTCCTTAGACAGATGGCCCTGCAAATTGATGAGCTGGAAGCCCTGTGTGGTGATTATTGCATTTACTAAAGAGTATTTATTTTTCTTGACTAATTATCCAGTTTGGAGATTTCCTAATCCTTCCTGTCTGGCCTAGACTTTACAAAAGCTCTTATCCCATGATTGATGACTTTTTTGGACATGGCAAACTCCGCTTAAGCCACAGAAGGACAGGAAGTGAATAGGATGATTTTAAATCACTGGCATATGCTGCTTAGGAAGGAAAGTTGCTAAGTTCAGGGCACATAAATGCATCTTCACCTCCAAAAAGGGAGATATAACCTAATAAATACACCTGAGGAAATGGATTTCACCTTCTTCATCACCAATGAATTCTACTAGAGAACTGCCCTCAGTGGCACCACTTGCCACATCAGTGTTAGCTGTGTAAACAACATAGTTGTTACCTGGGCTGTGTGTGAATGGTTGGCTCGTAGGAAAGTGATTCTCAACGTGGGGTTGCCAGACCAGTGGAATTACTTAGAACTTGTTAGATTGCAAATTTGGGAGCCTCACTTCAGACCTACTGAATCAGAGATAACATATTTTAATAAGTGCTCCAGGTTATTCTGGTGTATGCTAAAGTTTGAGAACAAATGCAATAAAATAGTGCCTTATAACGGATCAGACTTATGCCTTCTTGTTTACCTTTAGAATCACAGAAAAAGCTCTTGTGATATAGGACTTCTAATCTAAAAAGATTGCTGTGGAGTTGATTCCGTACAGATTCAGGAAGCTGGAAGAAATTTCAGGTGAATATCAGAACCCACATCTTCCCTCATATCAATTAGCTTCCATCATACTTGACCATACCTCCATTATATTGTCAAGGCCTGCAGTCCTTGTAGACCATATCTTGGTTGGGTTCAGTGTAGTTCTTGCAGAAAATAGGGGCCATACCACATTATCAGGTCTGCCCTAGAAAATCCCATGTATTACCACAGCCTAAATTCACACCAGAAAGATGCAGAAAGATTCCAACACATGAAGAAGCCCCCAAACAACTCATTTTCAGAAAGATCTTTTTTGAATGGACTATTCTGGACTACTCCTAAAGGAAATTTCCTACAAGGTATGAACATGGGAGGATTTTGGTTAGGACTTCTGCGTTGATTATGATGCCCTTGGTTATAAGTAACAGAAAACTTACTTCAAATAAATGTAAACAAAAAGGAGTATATGTTGGCTTATGTAAAGTCTAACATGTCTTTAGACATGTCACTTCAGAAACAGTGACAACTATGGCATAGGGCAGCTTCTTTCCTTCTCTAAGTCCTGTTTCTTTTCTCTTTGAAATTTATTCTCTGTAGAATCACCTCAAATGGTGGCAAGAATGGTCTCTAGCAGTGTAAGGCTTATGCTTGACCAACATAGGCAAAAGGAAAACCTTTTTTTTTTTGGGTAGCTCCATCAAGAGCCCTGGTTAAGGCTCCTAATGATGTGCCTTGGCTCAGACATCTATTTTGTCACCATTGGTGAGGCTAATGCTGAATTGGCTTGGCCTCAGGTAGAGGTAATGCCAACCAAGAGAAGAAAAGTAAAAGAGATGGGTTCAGCCAAGTGAAAATAAAGGCCTTGGTGTCCAAAAAGAGATTCTAGGCTGGCAAAAACAATTGATTTCTATTATAGGCTTTAGGAAAATACATGCAGCCTAGAGTTTTAGAATAATGTTACTTTTTGACCCTGTCATTCAAATTCAATATTGGCCAATGATGTCAAGTGTCCTTTTGCTGTTCTCTTTAAGAATAATGCACATTCATGTGGTAATATGTTATGTGGGAGGAAAGACCCATATGACTGCAGCTTCTATGCATTAACAAGGAGGATATTCTGGAAAAATACATAAGAATCAACTAAACATTTTATAATCAAGTGGCCTACAAAGAACTCAGCTTTGAAAATAAATTTAATAAGTCACTAGTTTAAAAACCTTTTCATAAAACCACATTCATGGGATTTTTCATTGCATATTTTCAAAAACAGATAGTTGGCTTACAAAGCACAGCCTTGCTCCCTCCTCCAGAAGACTCATATTCATTGCTGACTAACGCCTGTCTTTTAAGAGGGCAGAGCTTGACAAATCCAAACTTACATACTCTAATGCTTAATGAAGAGTCATTTGGATTTTCATGCCCAGTGTGAGATGGCAATACATAGAAAGGCAGTTGGAATGGTTAAGTGTGGATGGCAGCTGTGGAACATAATGTAGTGAACTACCATTGAATGTAGCTGAGGTATTGTATAACCCATCTTTGAGGAAGGAGAATTAGGGAGCTCTGGCCGCAACCCTAAATGTCACCCCTCTCTGCCTTTCTATCAGATGTGACCCCACTGTGGGTTAGTTATGTTAGATGAGTGTCTCAGCCCTGCCTAAAATGTATGAAGCCCTCCCTGCCTGGTACTGTCCAGTCAGATGCAGTCTACTGCGGGCCTGGAGGGGTCGAAACAGAGTCAGTCTTCCTTTAGTTGTCAGCGTTGATAGTCTGTTGCCATCCAAATCAGATGGAAAGGTCACTATAGGTAAATGTGAACCCCATCCCTGTCCTGAGTTCAAAGGCACCACAGAAGGACAAGATCTGTGTCAAGAGGGTAGAAGGAAGATCAGATTTGAAATGATAGGTACAGACTGGCTACTAGTTCAGGCTATGGACTAGATTTGGGATTGTATTCCAGCTCTACTATGCATACAACTGTGTTTTTGGAAAAGTTAAAAAAGAAACAAAAGACAAAACAACAACAACAAAAAACACTGAGCACCAGATTTCTGATCTCCTTAATGAAGGTTCAGATATGGTTATGAGAATTAAGAAAGATAACATATATGAAGCATCTATTTGATGAGCACTCAGGTGGTGATAGTTATTATGAGTACTGTAATCTGAAATAACGTATCAAAAAAGGAAGCAAAAAACAAAAAACAAAAACCCTAAGCAAATTCATTTGATCAATAAGTTACTTTTTCATCACTTCTGGAACCTTGCTATGAGTAATCCCAGAAGTCCACACAAACTTTAGAAATGTGCCCCCTACATTAGTTCCTAAGGATTCTTTGAAAATTTAGATTTATGCTTAGTGTTTTTATCTCAGGCATTTCTGATTGCTTCATGTTTTTTGATACTGGCAATAAATTGTCAAGTTTCTATGCTGTTTTAAGATATTTTAATAAACTGGTTCAGTAGTTCTCTTTTTTAAGTTAATCTATTTTCAGCTTGTTTGTAAGAATATTTCCGTTTTTATTTCAAAGTAAGATAGAGCTTGAGAGAGGTTGCTGGTGAAAATGTTTTCTCTAAAATGTTGTTATAATTTACAAAGTCAAGAAATAAACTGATACATTTTGGTCAAGATTGGATTAGGAAATACCACCTTTCTCTGATATGTATTAGCTTTTACCTTATTTTCATCGATTATGAGGTTTATGGGCTCAAAAGAGCATGCAGTTTTGAAGTAACTGGTAAAAAAGCATTCTTAATTTTGTTTTAGGAGTGACCTGAACATAGGACATAATTACATCACGAAATAGTATTTCTGCAGTGGTATAAATAAAAGGGAAAGATTTGTAAGAAGGAAGAAGTGGAATGGAAAATTCATCTTGTTAAGACCTCAAGGAATATAAAAAACAGGAAATACTGCATTCATACTTAAACCTCATAATACTTTTAACTGTAAAAGATAGAAAACTGGGCTCAAATTGGCTTTAACAAAAAAATGAATTTATAAATTTCCTCATATATCCTGAAAAGTCCAAGGATTCGTCAGGCTTTATATAATCAGACCTTAATTTCTCTCAGTCCTGCTGTCTTCTAAAATGACCTCATTCATGGGCTCCCCAACCCAGAAGGAGAGACAGTGAAGGTTCTTTCTAACAACTGAACCATTAGGCTTCATTATTGATATGAAGTCATTATTAGGCTTCTCATTGATACGAATTTTGTCAAGTCTTCATTCCAGAACCAATCCCTATGGCCAGGGATATGATGCCCTGTCTGGGTAGACATGAGCATATGTCCCCCCCCCCCAGAAGTCTGAAGCATATTCATCATCATAAACTGCATGACTGGAGATGGTGGAGGAGGTGAGAATCCCCCAGGGAAAATCCAATATTAATTTTGTAAAGGGAACTATGACTAGATTCTCCAATGTGCAGTTTAAATTCTACTTTCCCTGTGACATCTTTCCAGATCCACAGATCACACAGTGATTGCTTCTTCCTCTCAACCCATAAAAGGTACTGCAAGTAATGTACTTTGCCATGACAGCCATTATTTTAATTCCTTGTGTTATTTTAAAACTCTTGTATTATTCTAATGGATGCTGCCAATACCATGTCCAGAACTCCTTTAATGGTCAGTGCACTCAGCTCTGCTGTGAGTGTTGGATGCCACTATCTCATGGTGACTCCCCTTCTTTAGAGAATTGCTTTCAATTTGATGGAAGCCATTTTAGTCAAGAGTTTATGTCCTCCACTCCCAATTCAGGGGCAGCTTACAGCCAAATACACTTTAACAGACTACAAAAAGCTGAATCTAGCTGGGATCATACCCTTACTTAACTCCTTCTTCCCCAGCACATCCTGACTCCCTCACTTCTCTTCTCTTTAGAATCTTGCCCCAATAAGTCATGTGTTCCAAATCCCTTTCTCAGGTTCTACTTCTATGGAACTTGACCTAAGATAATTATTCGACTTGTCACATTAATTAATTTCTAGTTTTTAAGATTCTTGATAAGAGGGACTGTGTTTTGGCCCATCCTCAATGTTTAATATGATTTACATTTTCATATATGTATGTAGTGTTTTTTCAACTGCCTTGAGAAGACAAGACCACATCTTTTATTGTGATGTTTCTCAAATATTAATGTTCATACATGTCTCCTATAGGTGACTCAGTAGGCCTGAGCTGGGACCTAAATCTTCATTTCTTTTTTTTTTATTAAGTGTTTTTGTTTTCTAATGTTTATCCTTGAGAGAGAAACAGAGCATGACTGGGGAAGGAGCAGAGAGAGAGAGGGAGACATAGAATCAGAAGCGGGCTCCATGCTCTCAGCTGTCAGCACAGAGACTGATGTGGGGCTCAAACCCATAAACCCCAAGATCATGACTTGAGCCCAAGGTGGTAGCCTAACCAACTGAGCTACCCAGGTACCCTAACCAACTGAGCTACCCAGGTACCCCTAAATTATTCATTTCTAACACGTTCCCAGATGATACTGATGCTGGTATCATCTGGAAATAATGCTTTGAAGAGCAGGTTCTACTATACATATATTATTTTTAATCACTCACAGCATTTAGTGTCATGCCTTCTAAACAATAAGCACTCAATAAAATGTTTGTTATTGGATTATAAGCTAATTGAAGAATGTAGGAATTTAAGTAATTTTGATTGAAAAGAAAGCTGATGTAAAAAGTATGCTCTCTAAAGATTTATAGATTCTCTGTCCCACATGGAGGGCTCTCAGCAAAAGTTACTAAAGGAGATATTTCCTTACAAGTTTCCAGATAACCTAAAATAGAAATACTTCCTAAATTTAATATCCTCTGTTCTAAGACCCAGAGCTAAGGGGCCAATTAGAAACGGGGGCAGTAATTCTCAGATATGCCAACAGAAGTTTAAAATGGCAATTTGGGGAAGAAGTACAATGTGATTTCTTATTTGCCATGGGAAATCCAATGTCCATCCTGGGCATCAGCTTCTGAGTTTAATCTTAAAGTCAGCTATGCTTGGGCACTTGATTTATTTCTAGAAAGGATAATGGCTGCAGTCAGGCTTCTGCTGGGGCCACCTGGGGTCATGGGTGGCTTCATCCCAGTGCTCCCAGCTCTGCCATCCCTCTGGCATTATGTTCTACTAATTATAGCTGAGATACTAATCAATCTGTCCTTTCTGGAATCCTGCAGTATCAGGTTCTGCTCTCGTCAAAAATTGTGATTCTTCAGTTTTAGTATCAGACCCTTCCTTTAGAATGAAGATTGTGTTCCTTATGTTTATGTCTTCTGGGAGAGAAAAAAATTATGTAAGCCTAATAAATCCTCATGTCTATACACTGGAAGTGAATAGAGCAAGACAATCTGCTTAGTATAAAAATGCAATTCTCAATCCTGGGTGCATCAGAGTTGCCTCGAGACAGGTGAAAATGCAGTTTCCGTAGTTTCTGGGTAGGGGCCAGGCATTTCCAGTTTTAATAAGGCTCTCCCAAGGATTCTAGTGCACAAGGTTAAGTATCACTGGTGTAAAGTGGTAGTTTTCAAACATTTGTGTGCTTCAAAATCATCTGGAGGGATTTTTTAAATGCAGATTCATGAGCCCCACCCCAAACATTCTGATTCTTCAGGTCTGGGGAGTGGCCTGATAAATTGCATTTCTAATAAGCTCAAGAGATGCTGATGCTGCTGGTCCACAGATCACAGTTACTCAGCACTGGAAAAAATACATCTTAGAATCTCCTGGGGAAATTGTAAAATCCACATGCTCAACACAAGGGCCAGCATTCCTTGAGTAGAATCAAGGCATCAGCATTTTTTAAAAGCAGTTGATTTCAGTGTGCAGCAGTTGAGAGCCACCAGCGGAGATTAATATGTCACTAATCTTACACTTAATTTGTAGAGAAAGCCACTTGTGGGATGTAATTGTGAAGAGCATTCTCTTTGCAATAGGCAAGTGCAGGTGCAAACGCTGGCACAGCTGTCAAATAACTAGGGCACTTGGGTTTACATTAATCTACCTAAGCCTCCATATATTCATGTATAAAATGGGTATTATACCAGTATCAACTCCCTCAAAGAAATGAGATAGTGTATTAAAACTTTCAGCTCAAAGCCTGATACATAGTAAGTGTTCAATAAATGTACATGGGTATTATTATTGTAATATTTGTCATTATTGCCACTGCTCTTATATGAAGAATTTTACTGATACTTTCCCTTTGTCACACATAATGTTTCTTGGAACTATTTGCTTATATATGATATTTTCTTTATTTTATTTTATTTTATTTTTTAAAATTTATTTATTTATTTTTAGAGAGAGAGGGAGAGAGAGAGCTGGGGAAAGGCAGAGAGAGAGAGAGGAAGAGACAGAGAATTCCAGCAGGCTTCACACTATCATCACAGAGCTCAGTGTGGGGTTGAACTCATGAGCTGTGAAATCATGACCTGAACCAAAGGTGGATGTTTAACCAACTGAGCCACACAGGCACCCCAATATGTTATTTATTTTAGATAGTCCATGTTGTGTGTGTGTTGAGTGGGGTAGCTCCTCAGCATTATTTTCCATATACACAGTACATTTAGCTTTAAGAGACATTTATCATTCTATGAATCTGTTTCCAGGTGAGTTTTCAACCACAGGTTTTAAGAACAAGAAGGTGTATTTAGGAGAGTGTAGACTAGAAATTGTGGAGAGTTTCCAGAAGAGCTGCCAAGGGAAGAGATGTGTGCCTTGACCTAAGATCAGCCACCTGCAGGGCTGGACAGTGTTATCACTCCCAGCTCAAGGCCAGAGACAGCTTGGCTGGACTTTCTTATCAGACGCTGTGCTAAAATTGCAGCTTCTGTTTTTTCCTTTACCCTTGCCTTTTCACATGACCCTGTTTCTTAGTAACCGACCTGTGCTTTTTGCTCTTTATAAGATGAATGTGTTTTCTCAATAAACTGAGGCTTGATCAGAAACTTTGTCTTGCCTCCATTCTCTGTGCCCCCTGCCCCCCAATTCTCACTCCCTCCCTCAGGACCTGTGTTGACTGACCTGCAGGCCCGGTCAAGAAATCTTGAGGCTATAGCACCTGCAAAAGCTGAAGGAGAGAGACTCTTTTAAAATTGCCCTAACCCTTTACCTTCTCTTATGTCCACACTCTTTGCAATGTGACTATGAAGTTCTTCTCATGAATAGCAAGAGTCTTCTTGCTACGCCTGGCATCTGATCTGCCTTGTAACCTGCTTTGTCCAAGAGAGTAGGTGGAATTGATTGGGAACAAGTTCTGCACATGGATCCCAAGAGTTCTTGCTCACTTCTCTTCTCTTTTGCTCTTCTGCCTTCATCATGACAACAGGTCAGGTTGGTCTGAAAGAGTATGAGACAGAGAGAACAAATTCAAGTCTCCCCCAGAATCCCAACTGTGGTTGCAGACACATAAAAGAACTCAGCTAAGATCAATAAGATACCTTGGACAACCCACAGAACACAATAGATGCATTAGTCAACTTGGGTCAACACAACCACCCATCCTACCTACAGAATTATAAGAAATAGTAGTTGGTTGTTTGTCTTAAGACACCAAGTTTTGGGGTGGTTTGTTACAAGGCACTAGCTAACTGATACAGAAGACTGACTAAAAAGAAAAAAAGTGAAGATAATGAGGACTGGAAATAATGGTAGCCATATTTTGCTACATTCAAAAAATTGTTTAGGCTTGGTCTTCTAGGTACATTACACATGCACGTACACATATAAATTAACAAACATTTACTTCCACAAAATAAATTCTATTTCACAGAGGAATTGGAATTAAGGTTTTCTGGTCATTTATTTGATGAATGGCTTTTTTTTTCTTTTTCTTTTGTAATTGTTATTGTTGTTTAAGCCATCAGTCTGTAGACAAAGTCAGAAAACCTTCAGGAGGAGAGACCTCCTGGTGGATGCTGTTTCAGACAAAAGCCAGATGACATTTTTAGTGTTTAGGTCACAGAGCAGGCTAAAGGAACAATAAATTGTGCAGTTTCTCATTTTAGGCTTATAAGATTTAGGAGAATCTACAAGTTACAGGTCTACCTACAAAGTCATCCCAGGTAGTGAAAATTGAGGACAGAGGGCAGTGGGGAAACTACTAATTTTGCTTTTTAAAGAAACTGCCTCTCAGGGACATGAACACACAGCATTTATCTTCATAAAGCCTTTGGCAAACTCACAAAGATAGGTACTTCGAGGTCATGAACTAGTTGCCCTGTGCACTTATCAGTGCTGAAATCCCAGATCCACTCCTCAATAGAGAAAAGGAAAACTGTCGACATACTCCTGCAACAGAACTGTCCTTTTGTAAATGTGTTTTAACTGTTTAGCCCTGTAAGATTTAAGTGCCTAAGAACATAGAGTCCAAATATTCCACACAAAATATTAAGTTGTGTTTAATTTCTTTAAAGGTCTCAAATAAATTTGGCAAGCAAGCTTATTGTTAACAATTGGACACAAAATATTCCATTTGGGGGTGTTTCTTGTGTGTGATTTGATTTACATAATTTGTGATCTCCAAAGTGGAAGGCAGGAATACCTAAAAATAAAATTGCTCTCTTAGATTAGTTAGGTCACAATGTCTATAACAAAGTATTCTGAGCTCAAGAATCATCAATTACTGGACAGATGATTTCTAGGTTGCAGTAGATATTTACTGAGCATCTTCTGTATGTAATGAGACCCTATGGGGTTAAAGAGATGAAGAACCACTCAGAATGCTCAACCTTCTGAAAGGTTAACATTAGAAAAGAAATCAGACAATGCAACAAACAGCTAAATTATAATGTGCAAATACTATTAGAGGTGAAGGGCAGAGGGCTGGACTGCAAAAGAGCAGCATTAAAGCAATGGTCATTGGGATATTGAAAATACTTCTGAAAGAAGAGTATGAATTTGCCAACTAATAATGTTGTGGGAGGCCACTCCTGGCAGAAGACACTATACAGTATTGTACAATATTATGATGCCTTGATGGACCTTTATATAGTTGGGAAACATTAGTTGCTTTGGTATGGCTAAAAATGGCAGGTTCACTAAGGAGAGTAGGAGGAGCTACCACTGAAGACTTGGGCCTGAACTTTATGGTGGATACCGTAGAGTGCCATGATAAAAATTTTATCCTGGAGGAAATGGAGAGTGTGGGGCTAGAAGCAGGGAGATCATTTAATGGATCATGGTGGTAGTTTGCATCACAGATGGAGAGAGCCAAAACAAAGGATTGTGCTCCTGGTCAGCAGGAAGCAGACCCTGAAACAAGATATGCTTGCAAATGATTTACAAAGGCAGTACTTTAAAAAGAATGCAGCAATAATATGGGAAACAATAGAGAAGGCAAGAAACTCAAATAAGGATGGGAGTTCAGGGATAGTCACAGTCTCAGGCTAATCCCTACATGAGCTCTGTAGCATAAATTACACCTCACTCTATTCAATACCAGTTAGTCATTGGCTAGAAGCTATCCTGAGGGGAGATAGGAACCCTGAGTTGCTCTGGCTCCCTCTATATGGGAAGCACACAAATCCTTGGTCTAGAATTTGCTTCCTGCTAACTAGGAGAGCAACAACATTTCCTATGCTCAAAGGCAATCTTCTGAAGGTCAGATGTGTGGGCTTTTGAGGAGAACATAGGGGTTGGACAATGATAGCATGGAGTTGGGCAAAGAACCAACAGTATCTATTATATAGTAAGAGTGGAGACAGGGCAAAGAACAATAGTTTCCAAATTGTGTCTCTAGGACCCTTTGACTCTGTGAAATTTCTCTAGGTATTGGCAATAGGAGTGGTGGTTGTAAATTTGAAAATGCTGGTTTAAACAAAATTAAAGACCTGGTTTACCACTGCAATCTTTAGATCCTTTGATGGCCCACGAGGAACATAAAATATGAAGCCTTTTCTAGCTTACATGACCAGAACAGACTTTGAGAAATACTTGATTGGGGCGATAAGGGTTTCAAGTGGCTGAACTAAGGAGACGATAATAAGTGGTGAGGACGCGGAAGGTGTCTGGGGTATCCCTTATGTTTCTGATTTGGGAAGTAGAATGGTAGGTCAGTTTGGGGGGATTAGATAATTAGTTTAATTTTAGACTCTTTGAGTTTAAGGTACCTATAGGAAGGACAGAAATCTGTGCTGCAGATTGAACTTCAGAAGGTATAAATTAAGTCCAGTTTGTAGATGAGATCTTTCTGGATGAGGAGTAGTTTAAAACACCAGACTTTAAATATAAAATTAACATTTATATTTATATTAAACAGTTTAAAACACCAGAGTTTAATTGAAGCAGCCCCCACAGTAAATTGATAAAGAAGAATTGGAAATATTAGAGAATCAAGGGTAATGAGGTCTAGTAGTCTAAAAGCTAAAAACTATTTTTTTTTGGCTTAGAATTTTTAATCCTGATGAGAAGACATCAAGTGGAATATTAAATAAATTCAGCATATTGCAAAGGGTAGAAAATCTAAGAGAGGTGGGAAAAATGGAATTACTGCTGTGCAAATAAGTGGCTATGGAAGGAATAGGAGAATAAAAGAATGAATGATGGTTTCTTTACATGGAGAAATTTGAGAGTAGGTACACACTTAGAGGAAGGAAATATTGGAGAACAAATAGTTGAAAGTTTATAAGAGAAAAATGAGTTTAAAAGAGATTAAGGTATTTGAAATGCATAAATTAAAGAATTATGGTGATAGTGGATTGGGATGATTGTCATGGTGAGGAACCTAAGAGTTGTGGGGAACTTAAAAATTAGACCTAGGTAAACCGAAACTTAACCTGTTCCGCTTGTTCTGCTTCTGTACATACGCTTGGGGCGCTGTGTGTAGGGTGGGGTCAGCCATGTGGCTCGACATTGGGGCGGGGAGTACTGGATGTTCAAACTGTGTTGGGATCCAATCGGGGAATGCAGAATGTCTGGACTTAGATCTTGGCCAGTGTAAGTGCTGTGACCATGGAACACCCCTGACTTGTTTGGGCCAGCCTATAAAAAGGACGTGAGCCGCCTGCACGGGGCTCTCTCTCCCTCTCGGCTATACCAGCTGGGAGTGAGCAGAGGTCCGGGTTCGAACCTGAAATAAACGATCTTTGCTGTTTGGCTTTGACTCTGGACTCTGGTGGTTCAATTTTTGGGGGGTCTCCCGAGTTCTGGGCATTTCAATGGTATAGGAACAGATGAACTCATCTCTTAGCTTTATTTGTGGAGCATGAAGAATTATCTTCTAATAGACTCAAGATTGTGGTGGATCTCCATTCATCAAATGTTTTTTGATTATTCTACAATGTGCTAAGTACTATGCTTAGTACTGGGGCTGTAAGGATTGGGTAGTATCTGTATAGATATAATTATGCTTCTTGACATCAAGGAGGAAATATTAATAATTTTAAATGTTTATTTATTTTTGAGAGAGAGAGTGCAAGTAAGGGAAGGGCAGAGAGAGAGGAAGACACAAGATTTGAATCAGTTTCTAAGTAGTCAGCACAGAGCCCCACATGGGGCTCAAACTCATAAACCATGAAATCATGACCTGAGCCCAAGTTAGACAATTAGCCAACTGAGCCACCCATGTGTTCCAAGGAGGAAACATTTTAGAAAGAGAGATATGGGTTTTACAGTATCCAAAGCCCACTCCATTTGATCACAGATCACCAATACTACTCTAGGGAGGCTCACCAAATGTTTGTTGAAAGTAAAGGACTTGAGCTATGTGTCAAAATAGACCAAGGAGACTTTCCCCATGTAAGATAGATATCTGGTTTACTTGTTGCTACCTTAATTAAGGGAAGTCATTTCTTCAGGAAATCTCAGATGCTTAGCATACTGTTTGACTAGTCTCAACAGTTCAGAGATATTAATATGATAAGGGGCAGGGTATACCAAATATACACCATATAGAATGAGGTGAGTAGTGGCCTGTCCATTGTCACTTCATGACATTGATTTCTGTTGATAACTCTCAGAAACTTGTTCCAGATGCTCCCTAGAACAAGTCTGTAGTTCTTCACCCAGTGACAATCACAAAAAATTATTTGATAAGTTGCTCAAATTCTACAACATGATCTAGGTGGTGTGGAACTAGGGTCAGGTGATTTCCTTATATTATTTTTGATCTTTACAACCACTTTGAAAGGTAGGCATTACTGTCTCACACTTACAAATTAATATATTGCGGCTTAGAGGCTAAATCTCTTGCCCACTGGAAAAATCAAAAGTAATTTTGGGCAGTAATCTGAGCCAGGTCAGGCCAGTAATAAAGCTGGTACTTTCTCCAAAATGCTGGGTGTCCTCAGAAACACTATTGAAACTATAACTTTTTAGATCCCATTTGGATGTCTTAAGTATGAAGGTTGTTTATTGCTTAGATTCCAGATAAACCAATATTTGACTTCTAGTTCATTCCATAGCAGCATAGCCATCTTGCATAGCTATCTTAGATTGTATACTGCCAATCAAGAGAGGTGTGGGATGATAAAGGAGTCCTTCTTGACCCTTTCTAGATTCAAGATTCCAGAAGGGATCCTGAACAGTCTTTGATTAGTAGTAATGAAACTTTCTCACCTTCCCATCTAAAGTGGCTGCTGTTATAGTTATGTAGTTCCAAGGAACAGAAGCAAAAGCAACACACAAATAAGAAAAAAAAAAGATTCCAATCCACCATTTCATCCCATATAACAAATGGACTCCAAACAACATATGTAATGGAGGGAGAATGTGTATATAGTGCACTCTCATGACACAGGTTGGAAACAGTTAATGATTATCAACATGATAGGAAAAAATAATGACTTGGAGCTTATGGGAATCAGACTTTAAGAATTTAACACATGTCAGGAGATTCTGGCAGGAGGCCCCCATGACTGGTTTTCCAGCCACCAGTCATGGAATGAGTAGTTGGCAAACAAAGTTTGCCTTTGCCTGACTGCCTTCAATAGTACAGAAAGTAGTAAATAGCTTTGGAAATCCAGCAGGTTTATTATTAAGTTTTTTCTGCAATGCTGTTTCATAGGGGGAATGACATGGAATCAAATGTTCCCACAACATACAGGGTTCTGCTCTCAGAGCCACAAGTTTAGCAAACCTTCTCTGCTTTTCTCAAATGCTGAGATTGATTTCTTTCCTCAGGGTGCAGTGCAGGAAAATTATTTTTAAACTGAAAAAACTTTCGATTCAAAACCAAATTCTGAATAAATAAATATATAGATGGAGCCTCTTTGATATGCAGTTTGATAATGAGAAGGAATAGGCCAGTTTAGGAAGACACCTCTCTGATATGAGGCAAATGACTGCAAAGAATGAATTTCTTTAGGAAAAAAAGATCCCAGTGAAAAATAGTTTCATCTCCCAAAGATGAAATGTAAAGCGAATCACCATGGCTTAGTATACTGCTTCGCTTAGCTTAGATTCATTTTTCTTGCTACATACAGAAACGGATGAAATATTTTGAAAGGGTAACCTGTGCCCTGAAGGTCTAGAGCCCAAAATTTTGACAGAACTCCTAAACTCTACATCCTCTTTTCTCCACTTAGAAAGGATACAATATTCTTGAACGCTGATGTGTTTTCTATTTTATGATAAATAATATGTAAAACCCACTGTCTCACTCAGGGTTTAATCAGAGAAGCAGAACCACTAGGTTTATACATCTCTCTCTCTCTATATATATATATGGATTTGTTACAAGGATTTGACCTGTAACAACTCATGTGACAGCTCATTAAAACAGTCTCTGTAAGACTATTGTTTTTGCATCTGATGCTGAAACCTGAAGTTCCTGGGGCAGGCAGTTGGGAAGGAAAGGAAATTGGAGGTAAAGTGGGAAAAATAATGGGTAGGTGAGAGCCCACAAGGAAGAACAGGAATCATCTCAGTCTTATCGCCTCCCATTTTTGTAGCATAGGTGTCTTGTGAAGCTGGAGCTCATTGTTGTAAGCTGAACACAAACCTGGTCCAAAAGTGGAAGAAGATGAAGGAATCCAGGGGAAGGTGGAGCAGTGGCACACACAGCTGCTGCCCTGTAGCAACAAGGTAAACTGATAGATTAATGACAAGGAGCATGAGTGACAAAAGCATCTTCCCCAGCCTTTCAAAAACAAAAGCATATAGCCAACACATCACTTCTAGCCACCATGTCTTCTAAGAAAATATCTCTGGTGATCTATCATTATTTGGTTTTTGTTTGTTTGTTTGTTTCAGGAGGGAGAGGGGAGAGGGACAAAAGGAGAGTCAGAAAATCCTAAGCAAGCTCCATGCCCAGCATAGAACCCAATGCAGGGCTTGATCCCATGACTGTGAGATCATGACATGAGCTGAAATCAAGAGTCAGATGCTCAGTGGACTGAGCCACACAGGTACCCATGTTGTGGCCTGTCTGAACCAGAAATAGAGGAAGAGAATTCTGGGAAGTGTAGTTCAGCCTAACCACAATGATACATTAGAAAGCATCACATTCACTTTTGTGAAGGTACACTGGCCCTTACTCTAAAGCATACTATCATACTAGAGGCTGAGCCACAGAATGGTAAGAGGGAGTGATTCCAGAGACCCAGGCAGGTGGCATGGCCAAATCCAACAACAGACCAGCCAGGCCACCACCTCTACACAATTATTATCAAACTCCACTGTGCCTCCTTTCTCAAGAATTCTTCCAAAGTTTTGTCCCCTAAAACAAGGGGGAACTGCATACCTTTAGCCATTTCCAGACACACACAGGACAGGCCAATATAAAGAACGAAGAGGGAGAGAAAACATATCCGAGTTCTCTGAAACATGACAGAAGTCCTTTTTTCTCTAGTGATATGCAGTTTATGATTAGACCATGTTATAGTTTCCTCCTCCAGTAAACTGTTTATATCAGTTGATTTGGAGTATTTTTTTTAACACTGCCCATTCATAACCCAGATTCTCTGTCAAGAGAATTTAATCCAATGGGCAGTAAAATATTTAATGTACCATAGAAGATGTAATCTGAGGTGTCTGAAACATGAAAATACCAAAGTTGCCTTAGAAATAAAGAATCTTATAGTTAGGCTTTACAGGATGACTATATGTAGGTAACATATGATGCAACATTTCGATAATGTAAAAAAATCTCACAAAATGACTTTATAAGTACTCGATGTGTGTGTATGTGTGTATTGTGAATGTTGTTAGTGTCCGTGAATGTACAAATGAATTAAATAATTTCTTCAGGAGGGTATAGAGTGTGAATCTGGTTTGAAAGTGACAAAAAACTTGAAAATATAAAAGAAGTTACCAGGTGGGACATTGTTATAGTGTGAATAAAGATAAAGGGAGTGATTGCAAAAAATCTTAATAGAGAATTAGGAATCTAGGCTGGGGGTGCCTGGGTGGCCCAGTCGGTTAAGTGGCCAACTCTTGGTTTTGGCTCAGGTCACTATCTCATGGTTTGCAGGTTGAAGCCACATCAGGCTCTGTGCTGGCAGTGCAGAGCCTGCTTGGAACTCTACCCCCCCCAGCCCCTCCCCTGAACATGATCTCTCTCAAAATAAATAAACCTAAAAAAAAAAAAAAGAATCCAGGTTGTTGTGTAGCTAGAGCAAGTGACTAAATGACCCTTCTTACAAAGGGGCTAAGAAATCTGAGTTGTAAATGACATACAATAAGGAGCCATTTGTGGGGTTAAGAATGATTTGATGAAGATGTCAGATAAATATATCAGATAGATGATATAAGGGAAGTTCCAGAAAACTCAAAGTGTAAGAGCTGGTACTAAAATCCCATTAATGAGAAAAATACTGTAAGGATGTGACTATGAAACAGAAAAGCAAGCATTGGTGAGTCTTTAGCAGAAATAACTAGCTTTCAAACAACCAGCATATAACACTGAGCTCCCCCAGTGCTCTCAACTCAGGGCCAAGCTCTTTGGGACACACTCCTGAAAATACAGCCCCTCCTCTCTTTGAGGAAGGGCAGGGCTAAGAGACCAACAATTGAGGGAAAGACCCTCCTTTCCCTAAAATAATGTACTGTGTAATAAAAATAAGATCTTCATGAGGTAAGAATGGTTGTTATTCATGTTGAAGATTGGGTTTGATTAGGGCATGATGGATTTTAGCTTTAAAGATGTCCACATCTCTGCCCACACTTACGTTGCATGCTCTTCTTACAGTGAGACATTGGCACTCCTTCTTGAAGAGGTGGGATTCGTGCTCTCCCTCCTTAAAACTAAAGCAACTCTGACAGAATGGATGTTGTGTAACTTGTAAAGCAAGGTCATAGAAGGCAGTATAGTTTCTGTCTTGCTCTCTCACTCCAGACACACACTTTGGAATGCCCAAGTTGCCATGTTAAAAGCCCACCTTCCTGAAGCTGTCATACTGAAGAGATGTGTATGGAGACCTTAACATTGGAAATAGGTGCCCAGAGAGCTCCAGAGGTTCCAGTCCTCAACTGTTTGTTTTCTGAGTCCAGGTGCCACCATGTAAGTGAATCCTCGGTGATTGTGGCCCCAGTCTAGGGCACCCCAGCTGATGCCCAATGGAGCCAGGCTTTCCAGTCTTTTAGCTCAAGATTCAGAGCCTGATGGGCAAAGACAAGTTATTCTTACAGTACTCTGTCCAAATTCCTGGTCCATAGAATCCATGAAAATGTTAAAATATTGTTTTACATCTCAGTGTTTGGATAATTTATTACACAGCCATTAAGGACTCTGGGACTCAGGAGAATATAGGTTGATAGAAAAGATGGAAATATGTGTACAATGAAAGTAGAAGTGATACTATCATTAGTTGAGGTAGTACTAATGGTACTAGTCACAGTAGCAGGAGCCTTGATGGTAGTAAGTAATAGAACTAGTTAAGTAGTTAACACATTGAATCTAAGTATCATAGATCTATTCTTTCCTCTAATTTTTAAAAAATGAAAATGGGGCTACTGTGCTGGTTACCTCCATTTATCAGAGGGGAAAAGTGAAGTAGAAAGAGATGGAAGAACTTGTGCAAGGTGTCTGAAAGTGGTGGAGAGAGGATAGGGCTCCAAGCAGTCTGACTTCAGAGTCTGCACACTAACTATTGGAGTATCTGAGTAAAGGTTTGAAGGTAATGGGGATCTTAGTGCTGAAACTAACAACTAGTATATTTTCAGACACTCTGCCATGTGCCATATTAAGGGTTTTAAATGAATTATCTTACCAGGCAATGCAGGTAGGATGACTGGCTAAAAGTATAAATGTGCCCAGTAACCTGAAATGGGCTCTTTATATGGGACAAAAAGGTGAGAAAAATTACTTTTCCTTAGTCATGAGTTTTCGAAACTATATAAGACAATGCACAGTAGAAGAAGTAAGTAGGCAGGTCATCAAAAGCCCCATAATCAGAGAAGCAGTTGGGAATATAACAGAAATCACAGTGTAGACTGTGAATTAAACCCAAGGGCTCCAAATCACAGAGAATCTATGTGGCACATAAGCAATTACTCACAAACATCCTTTTATCTTAAGCCGACATTCTCACTAACTTTGAATAGCACTGGAAGAGAATCCAATAAAGATCCAGCCCGCAGGCTTACTTTTAGAACATTATTATTAATATCCAGTGGTGCAACATTCCTTGTGAGTCACTCATAATAATCTTCAGGACTAGGATAAAATTCTTTCTTTCCTTTAGTAGAGCAACTCTCAAAAATTAAAACAGATGCAAATGGGTGGCTTGCCCACATTCTGATTCTGCTATCAGATATTCATCTGAAAAATCAAAGCCTTCTCATGAATTAACATTTACTGCAAGATGAAATCTGGGAAGACGGAATAAGGGATTTTTTTTCTCTACAATATATTGATTTAGTAGCGTCAATTCTTTTCTTCACTGAAGCAACCAATATCAGAGGGCATCCAGGAAAGAGTCTACCTCTAGATAAAAAGATAACCCCTTTCTTCTTATACAGTTCTTCCTTCCCTCTTGGCATACTGTGGCAAAGAGGTGCTGCAGCAACCATCTTGCAACCATGTGGAGAAAGCCTGAGAAGTGATGGCAATGAGCTGGAAGAGCATTAACAGAAAGAACCTGGGTCCTGGATGGCATCACTGAGCTAATGATTTTTCCTTGAACCACCTACTTCCAGACATCTTGTTTTCTAACTCTTGACTTTTTTTTTAATGTTTATTTTTATTTTGAGAGAGAGAGATAGAGTACAGGTGGGAGCGGGGCAGATAGAGAGGAAAAGAGAATCCCAAGCAGACTTCACGCTGTCAGTGCAGAGCGGACGTAGGGCTCGATCTCATGAACCATGAGATTATGACTCATGCTGAAGTTGGATGCTCAACTGAGTGAGCCACCCAGGAGTCCTTCCACCTCTTGATTTCTCATTTGAAGCCACTTTGATCAAGTTTAAAGTCACTTATGGTCAAGCATATCCTAAGGGACACAACACTACTCTGAATGTAGAAATATGATTTTTACTAAAATCAATATTCAAGAAATATGAATAGGAGTTATATACTACAGTTATGTAGCTCCTATAGGTTTTCAGGAAATATTAGGCACCTGCAACCTGAATTAGCTGTTCTCTTTTTTTTCAGTTTATCTATTTATTTTGAGAGAAAGAGTGTGTGTGCATGTGTGTGCACCCAAGAGGGGAGGGAGAGAGAATGAGGGAGAAAGAGAATCCTCAGCACAGAGCCTGATGCAAGTTCCATCCTTTGAACCCCAAGATTGTGACCTGAGCTGAAATCAACAGTCTGACTGACATTCAATGGACTGAACCACCCAGGCACCCCCTGCATTAGCTGTTCTGGGGCAATTCCTCGGTACTGGAAAATTTTAGTTAGTGTGTTTATATTTTCCCAAGGATTCAGTTAATAGAGCCCATCACTCTTAAGCCTGTTTTGTGAAGATTGTTATGTTACTAGAAGACAGAAAATAAGGCAAGGGGAAGAGATGCTGCCACGGAATCTCAAAATTGCTGTGAACATATGAGGGGAGAGAGGACTACAACCCAGTGGTCAAGTTGTGGAGACAGTAGGAAAGACAGGAAGATTTTAATTCCAGCTAGATCACATACTGTCTCTTTTATTTTAGGCAAAAAATATTTTTTTTAACTCTGTGAGCCTTAATTTTCTCCTCCGTAAAGTGGAAATTGCATTATTTGTATATCATTAGGGTTAAACGAAGTCATGTTCTTAATGCAATACCTGGTCTATAACACACATTTATTATGGCTTTACAAAAATCAGAATTATTTCTCGACAAAGAGGTGCTTCTGCTAGAATTAGCCTTTTATCCTATTGTTTCCAGGCAATGATGGACTCCCCTCCTCCCCTTTTCTTTAAATGCCTGAGATTTACCTTTGGTAATATTTTCCAGTCCGCTCTTCATAATGAATGGTTGGCTTGACTTGGAGTCATTTTTGTAAAAATATTGGGGATACCAGCAGCTTCATAATATCCCTTGTGCTGGTCCTTGACTCCTTTTTGATGCAGGCTGACAACACCAGCTCTTAAATCTTACAGTGAGGCTTCCCTGGGAACCACAGCAATGGTGAAGGAAGGCAGTTTCAAAGTAACATTGATTTGTCCGAGGCTCACTGCAAGTTTCTTCATACCCACCTTGGCCTAATTTTGTTTATATAGGTATTTGCATATTTATTTATTTATTTTGAAAGAGAAGAGGGGAGAGGGGCAAAGAGAGAGGAGAAAGAGAATCCTGAGCAGGCTCTGCCCTGTCAGCACACAGCCCAACGTGGTGCTTGATCTCACCAGGTGATCATGACCCAAACTGAAACTAAGAGTCAGACGCTTATCAAACTGAGCCACCCATACTGATATGCCCCTAGATCAGTATTTGTAAGCAGGGGTGTGATGTCTGCAGGTACTGTGGGAGTGTGTGTGTTTCAGAACTGCATTTAATTTAAAACTCTCAGTTTTGTGAATTAAATGCTTTTGTGACGTGTACTCTCTATACTCAAAGGGTGGTCCAGTGACCAGTAGCAGTACAATGTCTTGAAATTTGTAGGCAGGCAAATTCCTGGCCCACCTCGACCTACAAAAGCAGAATCACGAAGAGTGGGTCAGGGCCTGCACTCTATCTGGGGCTCTCCCTCATTCAGATGTATGCTTAACTTTGAGAACCACTATTTTCTTTTGTTCTATTATTTCACCTTCTACTCTTTGACAATCTGTTTCTGCCTGTTTCTGACAGGCAGTTGACTTTATGACATGTACCTACTGTATACATATCCCTAGCATAGGGCCAGGCACTAAAATAGACTGCAATCCAGCTAGGAGTCATAGTAGACCAAATCATCTAATTGCAGATAGGCGGAAAAGCCTGTCTGAACTCTCTTAGAAAGAGAAAGTACTGGAAAGTTAGAAGAGAAAAACCTAGTGAATAAAGTTAATCAGAACTACAAATGTAGACAGAAGACGTATGTGGGATTTGAGGGTGGACAGAAATTTCTATAACCTGACTAGGCAGATATTTTTATCTAAAAGTGGGTAAATAGTAGGGCACATTATGCTTTGAATCATTAACACATATTTATTTCAAGAATCTGAATCTTGTCTCCTTTTCCTCCTCACACAGATGGGAGACACACATTATTCTCCCCACACCCACTCTATTCTCTGAAACCCCATGTCACCCCTGGAAGCTTCCAGTTTTCAAAATGATTTTCCATGGGCCATAAAAGACCTACCATTGTGCTCTAAAGACATCTCTAATTAATAAATTGCAGGTTTTTTTTTTTTAAGTCTCAAATAGCTAAACACATACAGGGAAGATCAAGTGTTTGCCACACAAGCAATCAAACAAATTGATGAACAGGAAGAAAATGACTCTGGAACTAAAACTGTTCTATTATTAACCAGAAATCTGCATAGTTTCCCCCAATTAATGCTTAGAATGGGATCTGAGTCAGTTGAAACCTAATTACTGGCATATCACTTTGTTGATGAGAAGCCTGCCACAGTCACTACTCCTGGTTCATTTGCATGGACCCCACAAAAACCACCCCAAAGGATGTCAGTCACTGCTTTGCTACCAGAAGTATGTGCTGTGGCCAGAACTTTCTGGAGAAATGCATACCACCCTCTCTGCTGAGTAAATATTCTGTCATTCACAGTCCTCATTCAATGAAGAGGAAGATATGTCTCTTGTAAAGATTTTTCCAGGAATTATTCCTACGTGTTCCTGGTACAGTGAAGTACTGGGAATTGGTTTCCAGAATGTGATTAACCATAAGTTTGGAGGACCAGGATTCTGTAGTTAGTGTTTATCATCTTGTTAAATATATAAATACATAAGACAGCAAAGAAATATATGTCTCATTGAACAATGGCAATGGCACTCCTAATTTCCCCACTACCCTGTGAATAGAAGGTGCAGGTACTATTGCCTTCATGGTCTAGGACAGGGGAGGGCCACTTCTTGGTGTAGAGGAATGAATGCTGACCTTGCCTGCTAGTCTGTGCTCTCATGGCACTTAACACAGGTGCATCCAAACGACCTCCCCCTGAAATACTGCATCAGGGGTTGGATCTATAGCTTCTATCTTAGTTAGGCTATTTAGTGTTTTTATTTCTCTACCTGGCTTTCCCTAGTATGACCCAAATTAGCTACATTAGCCTTCTCCATTCTCCTCTAGCACACAAGCTAATCCATAGGGAAGGTCTCACTCTTGTGAGAAAATTTAAGTTGGTGGAGAAGCAAAGATAGCTTACCTTTCTGTATCTGCTCAGGTGATTTCCTTAATTTTACCCTCCTGTTCCTTACTTCTTCCATCTAACCATTCACCCAGGCCTGGAAAGTCTCTTCACATTTCCAGAACTTCCCTGCTTCTGCCAAGCATCTCACTGAGGCCATGGATACCGATAGAGAGGTACCAGGTGTGGCAGAGGTTAGGTCGGGGGGGGGATAAGTCCTTCAGTACATCTGCTAAGCAGGGCTACTCATGTTCTGAGCTGTGTATCTTTCCAGCTGTGTCCTGGGCCAGCCTCTTCATCCTGTGCACACTGGCCCACCTATGGTCACCTGCTGGCATTGCTCTTCTCTGCTGGACTTACCATGGCTTCAGGTTCCCTCCGAATTGTGTATTCTTTGTCTGGAGTCCCTGTCTTCAGCTCCTTAAATCCTTCAGGACTCAGCTCAGACGTTACCCTCTTTGAGGAATCTTCCCTGACCCTACAGGCAATCTCTAAGATGCAACTCTGCACCATGTGGTCACCCTTTCCAGTAGGCTTGTAAGATACACCCTGTGACAATTGCCCCTTATATTGTTGTTGTTGTTAGAAGTCTCTTCACCTACATAACATGATTCCAAGCAGGATCTTGTCTTCTACATCCCTAAAATTCCTACCACCATGCACTGTGCCTACATGAGACAGGCATTCATTGAGAAGTAGGTAGAAGTGTGGTCAAAAGCCCCAAAACAGTTCCCTATCTGTGTGAAGGTGAGAAATTCACTTACTTTTTCTGCATTTTAGTGTTTTTGTTTCCAACAGAAATTTCTAAACAGTATTATTTGTTTCCCATCTCTCTTTCTAATGACCTAATAAAGAGGCATTTAGCCTGAAGCTTTGCATAGAAAACTTCAGTTCGAAATATGGGCTGTAGGAGCCAAGGGCTAGCTGCCCCAAAATGTGCACTTTGGCATACTGATTAAGAAGAACACTCTGACTCTTCTCTGTTCCCTTGGAAGCAGGAAAAAATTTCCCATGTGGAAAGCACCTTCCCTGTACCAGAAGGTAAAGAGACATCCTTATCACCACAGATTAGAAATTTAGAGCCAAGAATGCTATAGAAACAACCCTTGTTACTTTTTTACTAGCCAACTACCTCAGCCCAAGTTCCACTTAGAATTCCTTAACTAATTAAAACTCCCAAACATGTTTTCTCCTGTCAATCCCTCACAAATTTATGGTCTGTCTAAACTGCATAAAAACTGCCTTCCTTGGTCATTTGTTTGGGTCTGAATTTCATTATTAGGACTCTGAGTTCATGTAATAAAATTTTGCCTTTTTTCCCTCCCATTAATCTATCTTCTGTCAGTTTAATTCTTAGTACAGCTGGAAGGCCTTGATGGGCAGGAGAATAATTTTTCCTATCCAGGGCAATCTCCTGGATAACATAATTGGGAAGGGTTTCTGAGTAAGGTTTTGGAACCAAATTCTTCAAAATTCTTTATCTGCCTTAGGTTATATTCCCAAGAAAATGCATAATGAGTTGGAGGATGGAGGAGCTCTTTGTCTTCCCAAAGATCTTGTTAATTCTTTATTTTTTATTTTTATTTTTAAATGTATTTATTGTTTTAGAGAAAGAGAGAGTGAGAGAGAGAGGAAGAGAAAGAGAGAGAGGGAGAGAAAGAGAGAGAGAGAGAGAGAGAGAGAGAGAGAGAGAGAGAGAGAGAACGAACAAGCAAAAGAGAGGCACAGAGGGAGACAGAGAGAATCCTAAGCAGGCTCCATGCTGAGTGGCATGAGGCTCCATCCCAAGACCCTGGGATCATGACCTAAGCTGAAATCAAGAGTTGGATACTCAACTGACAGCCACTCGAGCTCTCTCTTAAAGATTACTTTTAATATATTAGAATTGAAAGTGATTATAAAGTTTATTCTACCTTAGCCCATCCTCATTTTTATAAATAGAGAAACAGACGTCTCTGGATCTGTAATTTTTGTGGATGTTTTTGTGGAATCTCCTACAAGTTCATAGCAAGCTATTGCCAGCTGTAAATGAAAAAGTCATGCTCCTTAGCAGCAGGGGAAATGCTGCCTTTGGAGTTTGCCACTTTCCATGTTTGTGTTTAGGGGGTGACCAGAATAAAAGATCGAGGCAATGAGAAAGATTGCAGAATGTTTACTCACTTAAAGAAATGACAATGTCTATCTGGAAAACAACATAGGTATTTTATCAAAGAAAATGTATTCATTTAGTAAAACATGGGCCTCCATACACAAGTATAGATTTTCCTACCAACAGACCTTACAAAAGAAGGGGCTCTTGGGAGAAGAGTGTTAGAACACAATCATGTCAAGTCACGGGGGCATGCATTCCTTTCTTTTTCCAACAAGGGCTTTTAATGTGATCATAGTTATTAGTTGCAGTCTTGCACAGGCAATCTGAATAATACTGAGCCAGCTCATCTGGACCCCTTACGGCCTGGGCATGTTGTTAGGCTCCTCTGCCTGGTGCTTCGTATTTACATTCCATATAACCTCAAATATTGCTTCTTTGCCGTAGGACGGATTGGTAGTAGACTTTATACACCTTGAGGAAACATTTAATGAACTTGATTCTTATTTTCTATAACTTTCAAATCCTGAAACACTGAGGCACCTCAGATGTTTGCAGGTAATTTTTTTTTCTGACAGAACAGAAAAGTGGGGAGTGGGATTCACCTTAAATTACTGGTGAGAAGGGGGGCAGTGACCCCTTTTAGGTGAATTGTATCCTTTCTGTGACTTGAGCATTCTGGTTGGTGTGTCGGGAGGTGAATCCTAAAATAGCCAGTGTCCCTCTGAGCTGGAAGTCTATAATAAAATCCTGTTCTACTGTGGTAGAGTAGCATCTGACTTATGGATAAGTCTCTCTAGAAAGACGGTGTAATGACATTTCAAGTATATAAAATAAAATAAACTCAGGACATTGAAGGATTGATTTAAAGGTGATTCCTTAAGAAAAACAGATGAATAACAATTAACATGCCATAATAAAGGCTTTTGAAGCACATTAGCATGATTTATTCCTTTAAGTAAGGTGTCAGTCCTATGCTTCCCATTAATATATTTAGCAAACAAAAAGAATTACCCGACAGCAAGAATTGCTTTAATTTTTTGTTCCACTTCTGAGCTTTACCCAAACTTAAATCAGGTCTGCCAATGCGATAAAAGTATGGGGCATCCTAGGGGGGTGTTTTCTAGTCCAAACCATTAGCAAATCTGATATACTTTCAACGAATTTGTTATGAAGCCTCCTTTCTTTGGTAGCATCTGTTTAATTAATACAAGAGCAGTTAGGCAGTTTATTGATTGCCCCAGTTCTGTTCTGGAAGTTCCAATTGCTACAGGATCTGGGCAGCGTTTATTCTTTAACATAGACCAGATAGAGGTAAGTGAAATACCGCTAACAACAGCATTGACCAAAATTGCTGAAATGGTAGCTTACCAGCTGCCTTCTCTGTTGGGTGTCAGTGCAGGCACCTATTTCTCTGGGCTTTATGGCTCTTTTGTTTCATGCTATTGATACACACTGCATTGCCCTCTACTCAGCTCTACTGTTTGATGACTGAAGTTATTTGCTGTGGGTGGCACATTCTTGGTAAAGAGCCCACTACCTGCACCTAAGCATCCCTGGTGAAATGTCTTCAGTTTCCAGTTTTCCTGTTCCTCCACACATGGCCACACTCTAAGGCAGCTACTGCCAGTGACCTGGGCTTTGCCCTGCTTTTGGAGGGGTCATAGTTCAGTCCCTTAGGTGACCTTCTCCAAGCCAAGGGTACCATAAATGGTCTCAGGTGGGGTGTTCAAGTACCACCGAGGTCCAAGACCCTAGTGGTTGCCAAAACTCACAGAGAAGATTCTGTTTCCTGCATGATATGATCCTAAATGGTCAATTTCAATCTGGGTTGCTCAGAATGAGCAAAAAGTACCCCCCCCCCCCAGGAGGGAAGAAAAATCTCCAGGTCAGTGAAAACTAACTGTATTCCATTGTCACATCCTGGTATTTCTAGCCTAGAGCCATTTCTGTGCTCAAGGATATTGTTGCCTATGCCAGGTCTAGAGAAAGATACAGTCAGGATGCCAACATTAGACACAAGACTCTGTTGATTGTTCCCTGGACCCCAATCTTTCTTACATTAGGTGCTGATGCCACAAGGACCCATGTGTGATCCACTGAAAGCAGGATGCTGATGGGTCCAACACTACATGAACAACATGAAGGTTGGTGCAAAACACCTAGTAAGCTTGTACTTCCTACTTTTTAATTGGGAACTTAAATTCTTTGGGGAGTAGAAAATAGGACACTGGCACCATTAGCAGGGGAAACTGTGTCTATGGAAAGTATTAATTGATGAGACCTTGAATGAGGGGCTCTAGCTCTAATATCATAAGTAGGCTGAAAGGTATAGATGAAAGTCAATGGGAGAATCTTCATATCAGAATAACCCTAAGAAAGACTGAGGAATAAAAACTAGTTTCTTTTTCCCAACTGGCTTGCTAAGTATTTTCCCCATCTCGTTGATAATTAAGTCTGGCGTTTTTATTTGTCTATTTGTCTGTTTCCTCACCAAAACTTGAAGTTTCACTATTTCAAGTGAAATCTATACTGAAATCTACCCCTATACCTGGGGTAGAAGATCTATACAATATATTCTTCTAACTTAAGTGTCTGGAAACATGTGAGATATTTTGATCCTAGCTTGCCTCTATCTAGGCCAGATAAAATGAACCATTCAACAACCAAAGGGATAACTGCCATATCATCTAGTTGAAAGAGGGATTCTCACCTCTCTTTTTTCTATTTCTTAGCAGAATCATGGTTGCTTGATTGTTTTGGTTAAATACCTAGTCCCAGAGCAAAGTCATTTGCTATGAAGAAGATAACTATTGGAAATTTCCATTAGAAAAAATACTAAATGTGAAATCCAGTCTATACAAGATGGCAAGATTGTGGGCTTTGATTCTAAAAATAAGGATTTTGGCTAAAGAGGCACTTCTCTGATAATTTGCATTGTACCAGGGGCAGGTGAGATTCCTATGGATAATTCCCAGTGTCTGTGAGATTGGTTGTAAAACTCACTATAAATATGAACAGTTTTGAGAGTCAGAAACTCTGATCTTGAGCCAAGGCTCTCCACAGGCAAGAAAAAGTAATCAATTTGTGAGAATGAAGTTGAAGATGCAGAATAAAGCAAGAATCCTTGATCTTGAGATGAGCATATGCCCTCCATCTTGGGGCTTCTCCAATTAAATCAAGAGTGTTTTTGGCTTTGTCTTTTCAGGTGAAGGTAAAACTGGCAGTGATATTTTCCTGAATTTCTTTTCAAAGTTGAGAATATGTATAGCACAGCTCAGTCATGGCTATTGTTGTCCTGATGGGCCAAAAGGATACTGCAAAATAAGATCTTACTATATGCCTCTTTGTTTCCCGATAAATTCCTTAAACTACATCTTTAAATTGGTGCCATGAGGATCACTGATACTTTAACTCATCCTATGAAGTCAGAGATTAAAAGTGTAACCTACATGAAAAGTTGAGGCACAGAGAACATTTGCCTAATCATTCTTGGCATCAGAAACGCTTAAAGACCATCTGCCCACTGGTCCATATGGTTGGTTTTGCTTTGTCACTAAAGCTAGAAGGGTGACATATAGCTTTCTTCCTTCCTCAGTTCTTCCATTCATTATACCCTGGAGGAATGTTACAGAGAAAGGACACTCTGCTACTTGGTTCCTTATGATGGGAGTTCCATAACTTTCATAGATCTGAAGAAACTTCTGTTGGAAGAGGCATTAAGCATGATGAAATCCAAATGCTGTTAGAGATGAGGACAGCATGATGTAGAACTATTGGAAAATATTTGTAAAGCCCCTGAGTTTGAAGAGCTCTAAATTATTTTATTCTGTCCTAAGTGTCCAGTTATGTGTTAGATATTTGTATATTTACATATGTATAGAAATATAAATATAGAAGTGAATAGAAATAAACATATCTACTATTGAGTGGAGCTTTTCCTGATGAACCATAATTATAGGTAATTCCCAAAGCTGAGAAGAACAAATAAAAATGTAGTACTCTGTTGGTTTCTTAGGGTAGTTATTGGGTTCATGATAGAAGGTTTTTCCTTCTCATCGTGGTTTGTGTTCCCTTGAAACAGATTTTGCATGTAAGTGACTTATTTGGGATGTGATGTCAGAATATCTCAATAGGGCTGTGTGAGGGAGTGAGAAAGGGAAGGAAATCCAGTGAATAGTGTATTATGGAGCAGGTGGTTACTGAAAACAATTGTGTCTCAGTCCTGCTGGGGAATACTTGGAGACAGTGTAGAACACATCTCAGAGTAGTCCTATCAGGAGGATGTGGAAGCTAAAGTATCTGTAAACCAACTCCAATCCCTCATTCCTCAGCAATGTTAACCCCTCAGCATTTCTGGTGGCACTTTATGTGGCTGAAAACCTTTAGCAGAGACTCACAGCTGCAGGCACTAGAATGCTGAGTGTGTAGTGAGTGTGTGGTGTGAGAGGATGAGACTTATAGGTTCATCTACAATTCTCCTACCATGGCTAATAGAGGAGGTGTGACTCCAAGGTCAAATTTTGTGGCCTTCCAAGAGAACATGACTTGTGATACCTTGTGCTGCTTTAAGAAATCAGGATGGATATTTACCAAGGTTTAGAATCTGCAAACTTTCTGATTAGAGAATGTTGTCTTAGTTCTTGGAAGTTTTTGACACAGGTTCCCTGGAGTTGGAAGTGGTGTCTGAACATAGGGTCTAGTATCTTCTTGTAATCCAGTAATTTCTGAAGGCACAGATTCCTCTAAAGTGGTCTATAGAGCAGACTTGAAAGCACTGTGTAATTGTGTTGTTATCTGCAACCCAAGGAGAGTGAAGACAAAGACTTTAATGGTTCTAAAGACTCCATGTGCAGGATAATGAAGGTTAATAGAATCTAGGAGTTGTGGGGTTCCTAGCCAAGTACTGAGATCCCTAATATGAAAAAAGATTTGGGAGTCTGGACCACTGGCAGGGCCAAAAGAAGACTCAGCTGTCTCTCTCTAAGGGAGCTTTCCATAAAAGAGCCAGGGAAAGTTTGGCTCACTTTAGGAAAACCACAGGTATCTATGGGAAGACGATTTGATCAGACAGAAACAGATCCACTGAGAGCAATAATCATAATTATTATACCTAGTCAGCACAGATATTGCTATTTTATTTTTCCACTGGAAGAATTAGAATCTAGAAGAGTTGGGGGAAGAAAGAGCTTTAGATAGGTGATGAATTTGAAATATTAAACAAGATTATATTTTGTTGTAATAACTGAAACTTATTAAAAGATACAAAATTGAGCCAAAACTTCATTGGTAAAAGAAAAGATGATTTAAAGGATCATGGTTAATAATGGTCATCTAAAATGTAAGAGGAGGGTTTTCGCATTTTCCTATGCTCTAGAACATTAACCTCATGGAAACAGTGATTCTACTTTGCTTAGTTCCTTCTCCAGCAATTCTAAAACAGGGACTGTGCCTAGTAAATATTTAGCAAATGTTTGTTGAATGAATGAATATACATTCCACAGTGAATTACTATTGTACTAACTGTGTATAGAAACAAGAGAACCAATCAAAATGTAGATACAAATATTAAAGATAAAAATTTTGGTATGTATCAGTGCTTCTCTTGTTTCTGGGTCTAAACTCCTACATATCCTTTTTTGTTTTCTACTGTTTAGCCAAACTGACCTTTCTTCTCCCTGGATTGCCCGACCTCTTTCTGCCACAGGATTTTGCTCTTGCTACATTCTTTATCTGGTCTGCTTCCCCAAAGATCTTAGCAAAGTTCACCCCTTCTCCATTTTCTACTTTTGTTCAAATATTTCTTCCACCAGACTCTGCATAACCATGTTCTGTCTCATTAGCCTGTATGCATATTTACTCTATAGAATTTCTGATACATCCCAGCTCCAAATTTTACTTGGTTCATCTCTGCTGCTTCCACTAGAAGTTAAGCTTCTTGAAAGGAGAAAAGTGTTCTAACTTGTTAACTACCAACTGCCTAGTGTATAGACCAGTACCTCAAGCACTGTTTGAAGTATAGTTTGAATATACCAAAGTAATTTCTTTGGCTGTATCCCAAAAAACACATGTGAGGGGTCAGGAAAGAGAGAAAGTAAAGAGAAGGCAGCCAGTAAAGACTGTTTCATGGAGTAAGTTACCACTGGGTGCACCTGGAGCTTAATCCCCTGAGAACCCCTCAGAGCCTGTGTGGAACTCTCTCAGAATTATTCTACCAAGGATGAAGAGAATCTGGGGTATTTATCTACTAGCTCCCAGCTCTCATTTGTTGATGTTTCACACAGGGAACATTAAGTCCTCAGCACTTCTGGCCTGTCTCTCACTCTCTGCCAATGGCAAGATAAAGCATTTAGGCAGGGGGTCCCAGATGTTTAAATGGGAACTGTTTAATGAATCTGTAGATAATCTCCAGGAAGGCTAAAGGGATATGGCCTTGACATATCTACTACAGTAGGTATTGAGTAAATGTTGAAAGAATAAATAAATCATCCACCTAAAATAAAAAACAAAATGAATGATATATAAATACAGCATAGAACTTTTTATGTCAATAGATAATGGAGCCCTAAAATTATGGCCAAGTGCTATAAAGGAAAATGTTTATTATCTGAAAGGCCCTAGAGAAAGTAAACAGAGAGCTAAACAATTTTTCAGATCAGCTTCACAAAAAAGTAAATTACTCACTAACAGATTTGCATGTGGATTTTAGAATATCGTGTGAGGGGGAGGGGCATTTGCATATATATAAAAAATGAGAGCTGAAGTTATTTGATATTTTATTGTTCACTTAGGAGCAATGTTTTGTTCTATTGGTTCATTTTATTAAATTACTCCTGAGATGCTGACTCTATTCAGACAGTCTCAGCTTGTTCCTTACTCTGAACATGATGCTGCACCTGCTCTTTATTCTGGGCCTTGCAGCAATATATGAGCAAAAGAAATAACACCCAGACCGATCTATGAACTAGGGGAAGCACTAAGAAGTAGTCTTCAGGGGCCTTATCCCTTGTATTATCTCATTGTCTCCTAAGGTACTGTTAAATAGTGACTGTAAGAAAAAACAGTTTATGTGCCCACAGTTCAACACCAGCCTTGCCCAGCCAAGAGAAACTCCCATCATACAGAAACTCTGGAACTACTGCTTTTCTGCATCTATTCTTTGTGGTTCCAGCATAAACTCTGGGATCCACCACAGCTGTCCTGATATGCCTCCCTTGTTGAGAATAATCAAGCTATCCCAGTAGTACAGCAGCATCTGATTTGGGGAGTTGTTCATGAGTCTCCTTGGAGTTCTTGTTGAGTTAGAACATAGGGTTTAGTGCCCCCTTGTGGTCTAGAGATCGTCAAATGCAGGAGACCCGCTAGAGTGGGCCCTGAGAGACCTGTTAACAAATCTCATACTTTAATTTTTTTAACTCTTTAAAAATTTTGTAATTACATTTACAGAAGATTTACAATAATACAAAGAGCTTTTATGTACTGCCTACCCAAATTCATCAATTTTTAATATTATGTTACATTTATTGTATCATCCTATTTTTCCCTAAACTAATTACATATTCTCCAGTGCTTGAATATTTATTTCCTAAAATCAGGGATGATTTCTAATATAATTGTTAGACAGTTATCAAAACCAGGATATTTAACTTTAGATATAATACTTCATTATAATCTACAGTCCATATCTAATATCATCAATTCTCCTATTAATACCTTTCATAAAACATTTTTATTTTTTTGTGTAGGAACTCGTAGGCATCATGCACAGTTTTTGTTTTTTTTCTGTTCAGATCTTAATCTGGGACAGCTATTCAGTCTTTCTTTGCCTTTTATAACATTGACAGTTTTGAAAAATATAGGCAATTTAAGGGTTTATTTATTTGTTTTTTGGTTATTGGTTCTATGGCATGTTTCATGGGTATGATCACAGCTCCAAAAAGACTTAAGAGAAAGAAATTTAACACAAAGAATAGGTCTAAAATTGGAGTATAGAAAATGTCCAAGATCCTTGATATATCATGCAATCATGTAACAATGCAAGTTCCAGTGAAAAGTTAACTTCCTAAAGAGAAAATTCTCTCAAGCAAATACGGAATATGGGATGTTTTAATCTATTGCTGTCTCCTCTAAAGGTGTCACCATCTCTTTCCTAGACATACTAGTGTTCTCATCTTACCATCTTTTGACAGGAATTAAATTAACTCTTGTCTCCATGAACCTCATTGTTCAAAATGCACCTCTCACAGTCATGAAATATGAGTACCTCCAATGCAGTCAGCCTGCTATCTTATTTATGGTGTAGCTGATAGCTCTCCTTCCCAGCTTATGTGAAAGGATAAGGCATACAGAATGGAATTATTCAAATACATTGCTTGTGTGGCTTTTTTTTTAGTGCGGTTTTATTTTTAGCACAAACAGCCCTGTTCTCTGTTAACAGTTATCAGCCTGGCTTTAACCTCGGGTAAGAGCAAAGGCATCGTGAGGTGTAAATAAGCCCACACAATGAAATGCTGATACTCAAAATGAAATTGTTTCAACAAAATTTCATCAAGAGTTCCAAAATGTCCCAGCCCTGTTCTAGGCACTGGAGCTCCAAAATGAATGAAGCAGATATTCTTCCTGACCTCTGGGAATTTAAAGTTAGCTGGGAGATAAAGAAAATTAATTATGCAGTTCTAATTGATAAACAATATTAGGAAAATGTACCATGACACTGAAGTATGTAGGAGGGTATGCTATCCAAATCTGGGAGCCAAAAAGTCTTTTCTTGAGAGGAGCTTCCTCTACATTGAGACCCTGAAGATAAGCAGAAGTTAGCCAGACCAGGTGGGGTAATGAGAAAGAGTGTCTCAGACCAAAGTTACCATGTGTGCAAAAGCCTAGAGGAATAAAGGAGATGGGAAATCAGAAGGACAAAAAGATTTACAATGCACAAACCAGCTCTCTATAAAAATGCTGTGTAACAACCACCCGAATTCAGTGATTTTCTACCATAAGCATTTTTTCTCCTACTCATGAGTCTGTAGACTGACTATAGTTTGGCTGACTTACAATAGCCTCAGAAGGATAATTTGGTTTCAGGCTGTGGTTAATCTGTGTCTAGATAGAAGATGTCAGTTAAATTCAGGTATTGTTCAATGTGTTTATTCCAAAGATTGTGCTGGAGGGGAAGCAGCTACCCAGGTATATACTTCTCATGACAGACCACCGAAGCAAAAAAATCAAGTCAAACTACCTAAGCATATTTAAAGTCTCTGCTCATGTTATGAATACCAACACCCCACTGGCCAAAGCAAACTACATAGGCAAAACGACAATATGAAGAAATACAACCTGTCTCATTGGAAGGGAGTAGGTGGATATATACTGAACATAAATCTAAACTATTGCATATAATATGTCTGGATTATATAGATTATAAAGAACTGGAGAGATAGCTTGGACCCTATGAACCACTTACAAAGTTTAGCCTTCATCTATATATGGTTTTAAATTAGGAGAGACAATCATATTTGTATTCTAATTTGATCCTATTGTTGCAGTTAGGATAATAGACTAGAACAGAGTAAGACTGATGCTGAGGCAAATAAAGGAAAAATACTGGGAAGACAGAATCATCTTTGAAACCTACTCCAATAAATTAAGAAAATATATAAGCTGCAGAGACATTCTATCTTATATTTCTATTTTTTACTTATTCAGTTTAACAGATTAAAACAGAAACCAAGATTAGTGCACAGTTGAAAATCCAAATACATTGATTTGAAATTGGGGATAGGACATGGATATTATTCTGGATACTCTATTTTGTTACTTTATAGGTATTATTTCACTCTACAAAACATTTGCTCTATTATTCTAAGTGTGGAGCCCTTAGAACTGTGTCTTGTAAGATATCACTGCTCAGTGCATGGTCCTTGGATGAGATGCATAGTATCACTTGGAAGTCTTCCAAAGACACAAAATCTTGGGCACTAAGTTAGACCTATGGAATTAGCAACTAGTAGCATTTTAACAAGATCACTGGATGATTCCTGTGCTCACCAAAATCTTAGAAGCACTGTTAGGATATTGAATGAGGAAATATAAATTAGAATAAAAGCTTCAGTTGCCCAGTCAACACCTTATGTTTACAAGATACTATGGTCTGCAGAGTAGTGCATACAGAGATGTATTACTCTAGCTCTCCTAGATCAAGGTAACTTCAAGCTAGTAGTCTGATAGTCCCATAGAAGCTTCACACCTAAATATTGTGCTATATGATAAGGGAGTTAATGTTATGTATTAAGTCATCAACAACAACCACTTTTACCTTGGGGTGAATGAGGAAAGCTTAGTTGAAGGTGTGATATGCAGACTAGACTTTGAAATACTTCTGCAATTCCAGAAACAGCTACGAAGTAAGAAGACATTCCAGGGGGTATGTCAATATAGGTAGTTGGGAAAAGGCAGGGCATATAAAAAAAGAAGAAGAAGAAAAAGCCTCTGGGAAAAGTGTAACTGGACTAACCAAATGTGAGAGGAAGCAGAAGTTGGACTACCCTTTGAAACTGGTTAGTTTAAAATGCGCATAAGGGAAACTAAAGTAAAATTAAACATATGAAAAGAATGTAGAAAATGTTTTGAGGCAGGGAAAACAATGGTATTCCACATAGAGTGGTGGCCAAGAGCATAGGTTCTGGAATCAGGGATACAAGAGAGAACTTTCTAGTCTGCTCCTTAGTAGCTATATGACCTTAGGCAAGTCATTCAATTTTTTCTAAGCTTCAATTTCTTAACTGGTAAAGTAAGGGTGATTACATATATCTTGTAGGAGTTTCTTTACATGTCTTTATACAGAGCCACATTGACTCTGCAACTTAGTCACGTGACCTGCAAATATGATACAAGCAGAATTTTGCCAAGTTCCTAAACTCAAGGTGTTTACACTTACACTCTAGTCAAAGAAGCATTCAAGTAATCAGAAATAAAGATTCAATTTGAATAAATACATAGTAATAGAAAAGCTAATTCATACAAGAGGTGTATGTTTTAACTTTTTAAGTCTTCTAACAATTTTATAATAGGTATGTTGTGATAATTCATTTAGATTTTAGTTTTCCCAAATGACCAATGAACATCTATTTTTTCATGTGCTTGTTACCCCTATACCTTGTGGAGTGTCTGTTCAAATCTTTTTCCTGTCTCTTTATTTTTTTTTCTGTTACTGAATTTTTAAAACAATAGTTATTGTCAAATTGGTTTCCATACAACGCCCAGTGCTCTTCCCCATAAGTGCCCTCCTCCATCACCACCACCTCTTTCCCCCCCTCCCCCTTCAACCCTCAGTTTGTTTTCAGTATTCAGTAGTCTCTCAAGTTTTG